>NC_142069.1:69687597-70000653 GCF_059756535.1 Pantherophis guttatus | reverse complement strand
TGCTTGAATCAATCCAGATTATAGGCTCAGTCCAGGGGTGAAATGCTCCCGGTTCGGAGCAGATTGCCCGATCCGGTAGCGATGGAGGCAGGTGGTTCGGAGAACCGGTAGCAAAAATCCCTGCACCCCCCCCATGCCCAGCTGAGCCGCACAATCATCAATGGCTTTTTTTTTTACTTTTAAAAGCATTTTTTTCTACAACCTCTTTGGCCAAAAAATGCTTTTAAAAGTAAAAAAAAAGCCTCTGATGATCGCGCGGTTCAGCTGGAATCGTCAAAGGCTTTTAAAAGAAAAAAACCTTTTTTTCTTTTAAATGCTTCTGACGATCCAAGCTGAGTTGCCTGATTGACAGAGGCTTTTTAAAAAACCTGTGCAGATCAGGAAACTCAGCTTGGATCGTCAGAGGCATTTAAAAGAAAAAAAGGGTTTTCTTCTTTTAAATGCCTCTCACTATCCAAACTGAGTTGCCTGATCATCAGAGCTTGGATCATCAGCTTGGATCGTCAGAGCCTTTTGAAAGCATTTTTTTCGCCGAAGAGGTTGTAGAAAAAATGGTTTTAAAAGTAAAAAAAAAAAATTGGCCACACCCACCCAGTCACATTACCCCACCACCAAGCCATGCCCACAGAACCGGTAGTAACAAATTTTAGATTTCACCACTGGCTCAGTCTATTTCTCACAATTTTGTTTCACATGGTTTCTCCAGTTTGTGACCACTAAAAATATTACAGTGAACGGTTTTGCAGCACAGTTCAAACAGATGTCAAACTGGAAAAAAAAAAGTCCATGCTAGGAATTGTTAAAAATTAAACTTTTAATTCATTATTTAACAAAAATAAAATTGTGCAAGGTTTTCCACAAATCACAACGGTGAATACATTTTGGTCACTACTTTAGTTATGGAATTTAAAATATAATAATTAGCTGCTGGAAAAGATACTTTAAGTGTCTTGGGTTCTTGCTGATTAGGATTGCTTGTGGTGCTTATTTATCTTAGTCAGCCTTTATATGCTGTAATTCTGGCAGATGTATACAGCGGAATACTCTGAACATTTCTTTCTGATAAATGTAAATAAAATGTTCTCAATTAAGTTCATCTAGAAAGAAAAAGCTATCGCAAGCAATTTCAACCATGGATGTTGATTCACTTGCTAGACTGTTTTACAGGCAGTGAAATCAAACCTGTTCTTTGCCCATGTTTTCTTCTGGAATCTGAGGGTTTTTTTGTCTTTTGCCCTTGAAGCTGTCAGTAGCTATAATGGCAGCCTCAGGGACAAAAATAGTTTAGTAACAGGAAAATGATATTGGGGAGGGTCAAAGTTGATTGCATTTCTTATTTGCTATAGTCTTGTTCTATACTGTGTTTGATTTTAGAAAGAAAGAAAGAAAGAAAGAAAGAAAGAAAGAAAGAAAGAAAGAAAGAAAGAAAGAAAGGGAGGGAGGGAGGGAAGGAGGGGGGGAGGGAGGGAGGGAGGGAGGAAGGAAGGGAGGAAAGAAGGAAGGAAGGAAGGAAAGAGAAATCAAAATAGCATCTTGGAAAGTACAAAAGCATCTTTTGTATCATGTCAAGAAAATTGCATGGGTGTGTCCATATATAAGTCACCAAGAGTTCAACTGGATTTAAAATCAACTTTAATTTTTAGTTGGGGCCCTGATGGCTCAGTGGTTAAGATGCTGAGCTTATCAGCTGGAAAGTGACAGCCTGGATTCAAGACTCAAGTGAGTCTTGATAGAGTGAGCTTTGTTACTCGCCTCAGCTCCTGACAACCTAGCAGTTTGAAAGCGTGTAAATGCGAGTAAAGTATTGTTTCGGTGGGAAGGTTACTGCATTCTGTATTTTCATGCTGCTCACATGATGACGGAAACATCTCTGAGACAATGCAGGCTCCCTTGTCTGAAAATTGGAGATGAGCACTGTCCCCTTAAGTTAGTCACGGCTGTCAAGATAAATATTTAAATCTTTTTATTTTGTAGTTAATGCCTAATTCTCCTCATCAAGCTCTGCTCTGCTGCCTCATCATAACAGGGTGGAGGACCATTCCTGAGAGGTGAGACAGGTGTGTACACTAAGACTGTATGCTGAACTCCCAATGTCATCTAAGGTGTGAAGTTTATACAACTATTAAGCTAAAATAAGCAGGGAACTGAGCAGCAACAATATAGGAAGATGCTGCAAACAATGTTCAGTGCAGTGACAATGGCAAAGGCATCATTTCATTCTATATAGATAAGACCAGGATAAACCACTCCTGTATTTGTCAAGAAAACATGGATAGTACAGAAAACTACAGAGATGACCTTGGTGAAATAATAAAATGGTTAGCAAAACATGAACTAAGTCCAGGAAAGTGATAGCCATTAGAAACAAACATAACTAGACACACAAGTAGGCATATGATGCAACTTCTTTCCCCCCCCTCCACAATTGTATCAGTAGGACAATTGTTGCAATTATCTATAGTTTACTTAAAGTTTCCATTAGGTGATGACTTCTCATGGGGTAATCTCTTCAATGTGATCAGATCATTCCCACTTGGAGAGATTGTTAGGGATTTCAAATGTACCCATTGTTGCTCATTGAAATGATAAAGTCCTTTGGTTCAAAGAGAGCCCCCATTTTCATGGTGCATGGATCTAGCATATGGAATGAACAGTGACAATGTACTGCAGAGGTCTTCAAATTTAGCAGCTTTAAGATTTATGGACTTCAACGCCCAGAATTCTCCAGCCAGCTATGCTATGCTGGCGTTGAAGTCCACAAGTCTTAAAGCTGTCAAGTTTGAAGACCTCTGTTGTACTGAAAGAGATATCATCTTGCATTTTTACCAACAACATGTTAGGATTTTGTATGCAATCAAAATTCTTCTGGCAGCCCACTTGGAAATGTATAGCTTTTTACATTTTTAGGGAAGTCATCATATACTGTAGTTAACAGTCATTTACTTTGAAGTTTTTTTCCTGAATAATTGAGGGCCTTCTGCTATCAATCCTTAATTTTAACCTTTTTCCAAAGCCTTTTACCTTACTAAATTAATTACTCTCTCTGTATTTATTTATTTATTCATTCATTCATTCGAGACTTGCTGTTATGTTAACTCTAAGTGGCTTACAAGCACCAATATATAAATGCATAATATAGTGATAAAATATTTTAATGTAGCCAACAATAAAATACAATCAACAATTACAATATGTCCTTTTAGCAGTTTTACCCAACAATCAGAGCACGTTGACCAATGCATCAGCATTTCCATTATTCCTAAGCTTATTTTCCTTAATGAAAAAGAAAAAAACAAATAAGGAAATAAGAATGGCAAAGTGTATTACCCATGAATGCTAATGTGGATTAAAAAGTTAGCACGCTGATAATATTTTATTTAAAATACTCGAATTAGCAGGAAATTGTTACAGCTCAGTGAGTGAAATACTATTTTAACTGAAACTCAAGGATGCAATATTATTGAAGGTATTTTGGGAAAGCATAAGATTAATAAAAGCATAAATGTCAGAACGAGCTATGAATCTTGAAGTGGAGTGTTATAGACATTAAATTTAAAAACAAGGTGCAAACATTTAATTAGAGTTGTAATTATGATTGAACAAATGGCCTAACAGATGATGGATGACTGCTATTGAGTTAGGATCAGGCATTATTCTAAAAATACTGGAAGCAGTAGAAAGAATCATCAAAGGCACAAAGTCTGGAGCTACGAAAGGTCAAGGTTGTTCAGTTTTCCATTAATTATAGTAATTTTGATACTTAATCTTAATTATCATGAAATTGATTCCAATAATTTCATTAACCTTGTATTAAGTTAGAAGGTAGCAAACTTTTTTCTGATGAGGAATACATTTCTTCAGAGATAACCAATTTGTATGTTGCATTTTTTTGTTAGCTTGTTCATTTTACTGGGCTTCTAGGCTACTTCTAAATAACAGAAACAGAAGTAGAAATAGAAATAGAGAACCAGAAATCTATATATAGAATCAGTAATCACTGCCCCCTCCTTTTTTTTTTTTTAATTTTCAAACATATTTTCTTTTCTGCTACAGGAAAGAAGAAATGGCTATTCTGAGCTCTAAACTCACATCTTGCATTGACTTTTGGATTGTTTGTTTGTTAACTGATTTTTTTTTTTTTTTGCTTACTTACCATGTTGTATAAAAATCGCACATATTGCTTAGAGGTGTGTGTGAATTAAGTCCCTACCGTTCAATTAAGAAAAAAAAACCTAAATAAATCCTAGCTCAGCATTCCTTGTGAACATAACTAAAGTATGTAATCAAGCTTAGTATAGCCTTAGTTCAGGGGTGTCAAACTCAAGGCCCAGGGGCTGGATCCAGCTTGTGGGGTACTTAGATCTGGCCCACAGGGCTTCCCTGGAAACAGCAAAGGACCAACCCACAGTGCTTCTGCCAGCAAAAATAGAGCTCAGGTGGGCCACCTGCAGCCCTCCTAAGCGCTTTTCACTGGTTTTGGCCGTCACAGCTAAAAACAGAGCTCGGGAGCCTGTTTTCACTGGTAGAGCACCCAGGCCCCCACAGGCACCCCGATACGAGTGACGTTGATCTGGCCATGCCCCCCCTGGCCACACCCACACCAACCATGCCCCTCCCAGCCCTCCCAGGTCAAACACAATCATGATGCAGCCCGCAGTGAAATTGAGTTGGATACCCCTGCCTTAGTTCATCTCCCTGGGTCTTTCATTCACAGTGGTGATCACACAAGCCAAGGCCAAACGTATGATACAAATGGAAAACAATAACCGCTACCCATTTGTGCGAAATCTACAGTCATTTGTCAACTTTCAGTGAAGAATGATGGGTTTCAAATCCACTCACCCAATAAGATTAGAAAAGAATGTGAAGTATTTTCCCAGGGTTTGTCTAGGTCATCTAGTAGAATATAAAACAAAATTTCACCTTCATAAGGTTACTGCATAAATGCTTATCAATTAGATTATCTTAAAACTGTGCAAGATTCTTGTTTTGAACCTAACTCTTTACAGTTAAAAACAACTTTTCAGGCTGTCAAAACAGCATCTTCATCAAATCAGTGGAGAAAGAACTGCTTTGATATATTCCTACTCCCATGATGATTTACAATAATTTAAAGCACAACTTAAAAGTTATGAACTCTCACAATAAAATGAAATGGAAGAGATAAAGTGCCAGCATTAGAAACACTGCATTTAATGTTAAAACAAATGGACAAAACAGTCTCTTACCAAGAAAATAAAAAGAAAACAAGAATGGTATTGAAATTATTCTTTGGCAGTGTGTTTCAGGTAAACTGATAGTTAAATAAGAACCAGACAATGGATTTACCCTTGGAAGGAGGGAGAAAGAAATTCATAAACACTGGTATGTTTGAGAGACACTGTCCTTCAAAATGAGTAAGACACACTCAGAAAGGACCCAGGGAAAACACTTGAGATACCCTTTTGCTAATTTTACTATGAAAAAAATGCATGCCCAACAATGAATTAGCAGAAACAACAAAGATCAGATTTTTTAAAAAAAAAAATGCTTTCATAAAAACAAATTGGATATTTAAGCACTGGGTAATTCTGAAGTTTAATCGAGGTTATTTCAATTCCATTTACCTATGTTTCAACATTTTCAAGTTTCTTTAGGAAACACTGAAGTTTCTGTTCAGTTCATGGGACAGACAATAAGTGTTCACTGAACAGGGGAGATTTTGATGCTTAGGATTCAAGGCTTCGATTTTTACTGCAATGGCACCACCCAATTTGGCATGGTCAATTCTATCAAAATCAATTGTTTCATTTTTAGTACAATTAATTGTTAATTAATACATTTTTAAAAAGACTAACAAAAATGTTGCAGTCTTGAACATTTAAAAGCACCATTTTCATCCAATGTTTGTTTCAGGTTTGAATGTAGCCTCTTCCCCATCCCAGTTTCCAGATGAAATTTTGCAAATTGTCAAGACTTTTGTTCACACGCACTTCATAGGGAATCTCATGTTGATGTCTGGTTCTAAAAATAAAATTTATGATAAAACATTTAGTTGGATATTTGTTAAAACATATATTTATTAAATCTATCATTGTTATTACTAAATGTTGACTTGATGGTACACAATCACTTAAACAAACAATATATTGCACTGGTTTTCAGAAACATTCCAAGGTTACATGTTAAAACTCTGAATAATAGATTGCTGTTGATTTTTAGCTATAACTAGGAACATTATGCGTTAGGCCTCTGAATTATGCAAGTTATTGTGATTTATACATGAAATATGGGATTCAGTTATCTAAAGCTTCTCAGAGTCATTGGATAAGAGTTGGGCAACAAATAAATTTCATAATAATTAGAATGTAGTATTGCAGGCTAATTCTGCCCACAGTCTGTAGTTCAGTCCTGACCAGGTCAAGGTTGACTCAGCCTTCCAAGGTCAGAAGGCCACCAGATTGATGGGGGCAATATGCTGACATTGTAACATATACATGACTTTTCTGGATGCTACTTTCCAACTAGCATCCAGAATTTCAAATAAGGGTGTGTGTGCTACACATTCTGATGCAAATGGATAGTATTAATGGAGAATTAATATTCTCCAGAACACAATACAGAATGAAGCATTTGCAATGAAGGAACTCGTCACATTCATTGGAGCTGTCATATAATGGTCTGGAAAGGATGTCTTTTTCTTTCCATTAGTAGATGGGTAAGCAGTTGAACTTTGCTGGAGCAGTAATCAATTTGCAATTGTGAATTAACTTCTAGGCATTAGCTTCTTTCTCTCTTCCTTTATCATTTCAAAATTCATTTAATTCTTATCATAATTTTATCCCACTGATTTATATTTTGATCAACTCAAGACAGTGAACATATTTAATATACTTCCTATTTTCCCGATAGTAACAAATCTGTGAGATGCATTGGGCTGAGAGAGAATGACTGGTTTAAAGTTATCCAGTTACCTTCCATGTCTCAGGCAGGCCTAGAACTTATAGTCTTCTGATTTCTAAGCCAGCACTTTCATGATTACACCAAACTGGCTCCTAATTTCAAAGCTTTAAATAAGACTTTGTAAATCTACTGGACTCCAGAGGGACGTCTATATTGTGAATCCTGATTTAAAGGATTTCATGCTTAAATTCTTTTAATGTCACAGGATAACTATTATTCTCAGGAGATGGCAACAGTTGACTGATTCTGATAGGGCTCAGAAATTAGAATTAACCAGGGTCAGATCTGGTTAACAATTCAATGGGAAGCCTCCAGAAAATTTCATGACTGAGGGCCAATGCAAAGTTGAAAACAGTCACAGAAGACAGCAAAGTACTGTCATATATATGCCAAGGAAAGTGCATGGATGTATTTATTCTTTTTTTCTCCTCTTCTGCTAATGTGTAATGAAGCACCCAAAATAGGGGAGAAATTTCTAGGACAGTGATGGCTAATATATCCGGACTGAGTGCCCAAAGGGCATGTCTATAGAGCCAGCTATGACCTCTGCATAATCCCTATATGGCCCCATGGGAGTCTGACAACAGCCGATAGAATACATGGTCTTGCACAGGAACAGGAAGTTAAGTGCAAAGAAGGTATAAAAGACGCCCACTCTCAACTCCATGTGGTCAGCTGCCCAGAACTCATGTGGTTCCACTTCATCTATAAACCATTTTTCCAATCAGCCTCCATGATTCCAGTATTTTTCTCCCAGCTTGGAACTGAACCAAAAGGCTATTTCTTCCAACAATTCTTACTTACTGACTGCACTGCTTAATGACAAACTCTCCAGTCCCAATTGTGCTTGTAAATCAAGGACTACCTATTAAATAGCAAAGGAGAGATTATAGAAAGAAAATGTAAAAGAAAATTCAACATTACCATCTAATCTATATCTATTTTTCCATATGAAATCCTTTTTCTTTCTTTCTCTTCGTCTAGTTGTGGTTATTTGGCAAGACCATATAATTATATGATTATGCTGTGCATCAATTCACAGGGGTTTTTTTCCCCTCAACCTATGTAACAAAACTAAATAAAAAAAAGCAATTGTAGTGAGTAAAGAATCACCTTTCTACATACTGGATCCTAATGCAAATTTCTGAGACAATTGCAAAGAACACTTTTTCAATATCTCAGTTCTGTCTTGGAGATCAGAAATAATGTTTTTCTAAATATCATGCTAAATTATAAATAAGCAATTTCAATGGCAGTGATTTCTCCTGCCATGCAAATTGTTGAATCTCAGGAAGTTGCACAATAAGCAGGAATATAAAAGAACAAATAGAGCATGCAAGAAAAGATTCTAAGATGCTGAGTTCCAGTCAGTTAGTCAACCAAGCTCTCTTCAGTAACTGTAGATTTCGTTTTCATTCTCCCTCATTTCCCATCCCATCCATGTGCCAAACACACACAAATACACACAGAGAGAAAGGACAGAGTGAGAAAGCAAGAGGCAGTTTTATAAGCTTTTAAAGGTTTTTCATAACTGAATAACAGAGTTGGAAGGGATCTTGGAGGTCTTCTAGTCCAACCCCCTGCTCAAGCAGGAAACATCAAACCATTCCAGACAAGTGGCTGTCCAGTCTCTTCTTAAAAGCCTCCAGATGGAGCACCCAAAACTTCTGAAGGCAAGCTGTACCACTGGTTAATTGTTCTCAATTAGAAAATTTCTCCTTAGTTCTAGGTTGCCTCTCTCTTTCATTAGCTTCCATCCATTGTTTCTTATTTTGCCTTCTGGTCCTTTGGAAAATAGGTTGACCCCCTCTTCTTTGTAGCAGCAAAGAAAAAGGGGTCAACCTATTTGACTACTTGAATAGTCTTAAATAGAAAGTAGTACATTCTAGTTGAGTCCTTTTCATAGGAATTACCTTTTTGTTGTTTTTTTTTTTTTTTTGCTTTAATTTATATGCCGCCCTTCTCCGGAGACTCAGGGCGGCTTACAATGCGTTAAGCAATAGCCTTCATACTTTTGTATATTTATACAAAGTCAGCTTATTGCCCCCACAATCTGGGTCCTCATTTCACCTACCTTTGAAAGGATGGAAGGCTGAGTCAACCTTGAGCCTGGTGAGATTTGAACTTGCAGCAATTGCAAGCAGCAGATGTTAATAACAGTGTTTAGTCCACTGTACTACAGGCTCTTTCAAACACGAAAACATTGGCTAATGCTTGGAATGCTTCTCTAACCAATTCTTTCTTGTAAAAACTGTATAATCTCCAGTTTGCAGAAGACAGAAGCAAACCTGCACCAAACTCAACTATCTGGCATGGATTTGTTCTTATAGCTTTTCTTTTTCTTTTTCTTTTTTTTTTTTGCATACATTTCTATGGCTCTTTAGATTCCTTGAAATCTTGCAGATAGACTGTCATTTCCATGAATAGTTAGTTTAACTCCATGTATTTGGTATGAGAATATAAAAATTTCTGTGGAACAATGCTGTGTGATAGCATTTAAAACATATTTTAACTGAACGTCATTCAAAAGTAAATAACAAGCTGGTATTTTGAAAATACCATGCTATCTTAACTACTTCTGATCATATGGTCTCCATATTAATCAATTTGAGGGGTCCTTGGGGTTCTCTGAGCTCCAAGGACCCCACAGTTCAACCTGAGCTATGAATAATTCTCTTCTATCAATTAAATCAATTTCCCCTTTATCAAATGTTACATTTCTGCACAACTTCCTATCAGAATCAGAATTATGAGCGTGACTATTTATAGGACCACCTCTCTTTGAGGATATTTGCCCCTCCCTCCAGCTTAGCCATCACTGTATATAAGATAGGCCACCATATAGGTTTTCTAAATAAATATATTAAAAAAATACAAATCCAACAATCCCATATTTGTACCTATCTATAGCTTTCCAAAAATTTCAGAAGTATGACAACTCATCTACTCTCTGGGGAAATGTTGCTGTTATCACTAATAAAAATAAATATTTTCAAACTTCCTCTGTGGCTGAGTGAATTTCAACTTTCAGTTTTCAGCACTCTTTAATAAAAACATGTCAATAGTGAGATAATACAGTTGTCATGGGAACTAAATACTCTAATTAGACTCTTCTTCCAGATAATACATTTCTAACAAAAACTCAAATACTGGAAACAGCAATGCAGGAACAGTGATGCAATTTTTCTAAAAGTTTTTTTTTTTTAAAAATCAACTAAAATGTTCTGGGCCCAGAGAAAATAGGAGAGAATGTTTGGATTAGCAGTAATTGTTGACATAAGGAAAATGTATTTCTGGAAACAGGATTTGAATGTTAAATTACTACTTGTGTGTGCTGACTATCTAAAACGTGTACAGCTGAATGGTTTATAATGAAGCAGATATATACACATATCAATGCCGATAAAATATTTGGTAGCTTCACACTGAAAGACTATCAGAATAGATGGAAAGTCTGTCATTTGCTATCCCATTTTTTAAAAAAATTAAGGCATTAATCATTGTTTTTTTCAATGTGCCATTTGAATGGGCAGCATGTTGCTGCTAAAATATTATTGCTCTGAAAAGACATCAAAAACAAAGTTGTACAACTCCTCATTCGGTAGTACATTGGATGTTTCATTTAAATGTGTGTGAATTTTGAGATATTTTAGAGACAGTGCTAATTTGCAAGCCAGGATTGGGTGCAGATACAGCTTCCTGCCTTCTAGAAACAAGATGAATGTCAGGTGAAATTATACAGTCCCATTTGTAGTTAGAAGCCGGGCATAGTAGTCTTAATTAAAGATGCAGTGAGAACGAGAGTGTCAGGATAACACACTGATAATGTGAAAACTACAACTGAAAAGAGTGCACACCATTAATTATTACTGTATTCCACTTAACATTCAGGGCACAGATTTCCTATTATGAAACAGCATTTCACACCCAGTTCTATGAATAACATGTCTACAGTACTTTGAAGAAAGTCACACTGAATTTAATCAGTCTTATTTCCATATAAGTTGTGTATATGATTGCAGTCATGTGTGGAATGAGTGGAGTTTATCAACTGATACATACGCACAGGTTTGCATGGTAAAATTTGTCATATGGCTGTTTACTTATGACTCGGTAAACCTCAGAGAGAGCTGAATGTTTTATCAGATATGGGCAGTGGTGGGATTCAGCCAGTTTGCACCACTTCGGGAGAACTGGTTGTTAACTTTCTGAGCAGTTTGGCAAACTGGTTGTTGGAAGAAATCATTAGGGCAGAGAACCGGTTGTTAAATTACTTGAATCCCATCACTGGATATGGGGATAGAATATATCTGAGGTGCAAAAACAGAGACAATCACTAGATGGCAGCATCTAGTTGTCATCTAGTGGCAGGTTGATTTTTTTTTTTTTTCTTGTTCTATCTGCTGCCATCTGGAGATATCTGGAATTTTGCATTTCATGTGGAGAGAGAGAAATTCATAAGGTTGTTAGCAATACAAGTCAGCACGTGAGCTTTCTGTGCCTGCATTCTCATGTTCTGGAAACCAATTAAGAAATGGAAGCAGCTGCACCCTGCCATCAAGAGATCAGAGTGAAGGTTACACAGCCTCACTATGTATTTGACAGACCGTTATTAGTATTTATTTATCATATTTATATGCTGCCTATTTCACAGAAATATGACCGGGAGGCTTATAATAAAATCATAAAAACCAGTAATTACAAAAATACTACAATTAAAAGATTAATATGATTGTGAAAAAACAAAAGGGATAGGGAGAATGTGCAATGCAGCACAGCATTAAATCCCCAATTTTGTGAGATCCCCCAAGCCTATTGATATAACCATGTTTTGAGGGGCCTCCAAAAGGACATCAAAGATGGAGCCAGTCTCACATCAAAGGGGATAATGTTCCACAGGGTGGCCTCCCATCTGGATCCCTCTATGTAGGCCTCATGCAAGCCTCTGTTCACAGAGAAAAGAGGCCTAAAGTACAGTAGTGTAAGATCATGCAAGATCAGCAGCGTGAGATCAGGCGCTACTGATCTCATGTGATCTCGCACTACTTTAGGCCTCTGTTCACCATGAATGCACCGAAGCAGGCAAAGGAACCGATGGCTCGCTAGATTGTTGCAATGTGAGTCTCCACAGACCCAGTTCCTGTGGAGACATGGCAGGCGTGGGGGAAATAGGCAGGGCAAATGTTGCAGAGCCTCTGTGGTCATTTGTAAGTGTGAACATCTACCGTGATGCTCAACATTTGTAACTTCGGGACTGTGTTGTAAGTACTTGGCGGGGTTATGTCATAACTTCAAATGATCACTAAGTGAATTGTCGTAACTCTAGGATTACCTGTATTATATATAGCATACAGGTATTCCTCGGCTTACAATCACAATTGAGCCCAAAATTTCTGTTGCTAAGTGAGACATTTGTTAAGGTTACCCCATTTTACAACCTTTCTTGCCACAGTTTTTTAAAAAAAATTTGATTTATATGCTGCCCTTCTCCGGAGACTCAGGGTGGCTTACAATGTGCTAAGCAATAGCCTTCATTCTTTTGTATATTTATACAAAGTCAGCTTATTGCCCCCACAACTGGGTCCTCAATTTACCTACCTTAGAAAGGATGGAAGGCTGAGTCAACCTTGAGCCTTGGCGAGATTCGAACCTGCAGTAATTGCAGGCAGCTGGTCTTAATAACCAGCTTAATAACAGGGTGCCTTAGACCACTGTACTACCAAGGCTAAGTGAATCACTGCAGTTGTTAAGTTAGCAACATTGTTGTTAAGTGAATCTGGCTTCCTCATTGACTTTGCTTGTCAGAAGGTCACAAAAGGGGATCACATGACCCTGGGACAGTGCAACCGTCGTAAATATGAGTCCGTTGCCAAGTGTCTGAATTTTGATCACATCACCTTGGGGATGCTGCGATGGTCATAAGTGTGAAAAATTGTCATAAGTCACTTTTTTCAGTGCGGCTGTAACTTTGAACTGTCACTAAATGAACTGTTGTAAGTCGAGGACTACCTGTAATACATTAACATTGTAATATATTAACATTATATAACTTAATAATAATAAAATATTAAAATATTTCTGTCTTCAACTATATTTGACTTCAACATTTCTATCAAAGCAATTCAAGAATTTAAAAAATATAGGCGTAGGATTAAAGCTAGCTGTATTTTTCTAAGAACTCTGAAGCTACAAACAAGTAAACAAGCTACTCAGAAACAAATTTACGCTGCAATTCTTTGTCAATTTGATGTAGCAGTAAATCCCATGAACACTCAGTGATATTTCTGAGAAAAAGTTCAGGCGCCTAATAAAGAACTGTTGTTTTGATGGTTACATAACACACCAAATTAAACTTTAAGCAGCATACATGGGTGAAAGCTTTTAAAGAAGACATGTGCTGCGATTCGTTCACTCTAAATCACTTCTGGTAGAATACTAAACCTTTATATAGTAACTAAAACCCATAGTTCTCACTTAATGACCATAATTGGGCCCAGCAATTCCATCACTAAGCAATGCAGTTCTTAAATGACATATCAGTGAGTTTTCCACTTAGCAATAGCATTTCCAGCAATCCCAGTTGCTGCTATTGAGTGAATCCCATGCAGTCATTAGGCAAGGACACACACACACACACACACCTTGGATCCAAACTAGATAATAAACTGCCTCCACTGCCTCATCTCTGCTCTTTTGGCCACCTCCCTGCCCGTTGATACCAGTTGCCCTCCACCACCCACCCCTGCCTGCTGCTGCATCCACTGCATGGCACATCACTTCTGCACCATGAGGCTTTGCACTGGTGCATCTAGGGCTTCTCTCACATGTTGCCCAGGACCTCCATTTGTGCCCCACCCAGGGCTTCTCTACACATATTGGCCAGGGGCCTTCTTCATCAGTGTGAAAGAAGTTCGTGGATAGAAAAGTCTTCCTTTTTCAAACTGGCCTTCTTTCACAAAAGAAGGCTTTCTTTTCACTTACCTTCCCTACCGGTTCGCAAATGTGTGCGTGATAAGTAAAAATCCTTGCTACAATGCATTTACTAAGATCTGCTTGTTTATGGGGTTTTTTTTTAAATAACTTCCTGGGGAAGATGAGAGCAAATTTCACTTCGAATCACTCAAGTCATTAAGCACTGAAAAGTCAATGCTTTTATTAATTGAACAATATATACGAATTTACAATAGATAAGAATTTGCCAATTGATGAAGTAGGGAAGAAGTCCAGATCTCACCTGATGCACCAACCCACACTTCTCATGGACCATCTGGTTCCTTGATGGTTCAGCCAAAGTATGAGAAATCACTGATGAGGAAGAAAAAAATGACTTCAGTCAGCCCATTTCATGGTGGATCTACAGTTGCTTCCTTTGTTTGGAAATTTAAAGCAGACCCATTCTTTTAAATGTATTTTTAGCTGGAATGTCCCAAAAAGGATTTCAGGGAAAACCTGCCTTTTTTTCTTCATTGAGAAAGGAATGAAATTATTCATATTAGTTCTGATCTGGGCTAGTGGGTTGGATTTTTTTTTTTTTTTTTTTTGTGAATGCATGAGAAAGACTCTTTCATTTTGGTGCATAAAAGGGGGATTGTTTGAATGCTGATTCTGTCACTTCAAAAGCAAATCAGCCTTCTGTGATCTAAAATATTTTGCATTTAGTAAAAACTTCCCTATAGTGGGTGGTTTTTTTCCCCCCTTGAACTATGCATGTCTTTTAAAGTAACTTTCTCTTATAGCCTCAAAGCTCATTTGGCCTAATATCCTAGGAGAATGGAGTTGCTTTATGATGTTGATTTTGTACATTAAATTATCAATCCTTTCAGGTTCATAGGCTGTTTTTTTCTCTATTGTTGTTATGTGACTGCCTTTCAACATTGTTTTTCTTGAGAATCATAATATAATTACAGTATATTTTTCCTGCAATATCAGGATTGCCAATGTTGCTTAACCCTTTTATAGTAAGAAGGAAATATATGATAGTCAGAGTCTTGGTGGATTGGCGTGGCATGCAAGTTTCTTTGTGTAGTCTAGAATTGTGCATCATTGCATATTGTTATAATAAGCCTATCACATACACTTTGTATGCTTGAAAGCACACTTTGGTTGCTTGAAAGTAGTTCAATCTTAGAACAAAAATGAATGAAAACAAATGTTTATAACCTTATTTTACAATTCGGTGTCATAAGATCTGTGTCTTGAACTTCAACATTGCTGATGAACAGAACAGTTTACCACATACTTAGTTTAGCAGAGTAAAGGAAGGAAGTGCTTTCAGACTTGCAAGATTGATGTTAGCCTTCAAGAAGTCCATTAAAGAAGCACAAACCATGAGTACCAACGCTATCTTTATTGTGAGGTTTCAGTAGCAGAATCTTGTAAATCTGAAAACACTTCTTTCTTCCTGTACTTTTACTTTCCAGAGAACTAAGGCGGGTCTTGGGAAAGCTTTGAACCTAACCATTTCCTACAGCACCAAGAGTCTTGCCTGCGTTGAACCTATCCATTTCCTCCAGCACCAGAAGAAGCCACTCTGAAGATGCTGTGCTGCTAGATCTAGCATGCATGTGTGAAAAGGCCTCTTCCTGTATAGCATCTAGTCTATGTAATGCACTTTCTCAGTATTTAGGAGGACAGCAGAATGCATCTCTTTAATCAACACTGTTAATCTGTAATTATTTTAATGATGGATTTCAAATGCACCAATTTTATTGGTATCATTTCAACCCAACCCTGCCAGCAGGACTAATCGTGTGTGTGTGTGTGTGTGTGAGAGAGAGAGAGAGAGAGAGAGAGAGAGAGAGAGAGAGACAGAGACAGAGACAGAGACAGAGACATAAAGAGGGGGAGAAACAGTAAAAGAAAGGTCAAGAAAATGGATCCAATGGAGCTTGAGGCTATGGAGAATAACATATTCTCCATAGAATATGGAGGGAAAATATTCATTGATACTTTGGGCAGTAGATGAGAATGTTGCTGGCTGATCCATTATAAACTCACATCTTTCTTCCTCACAATATTGTGACTCAGATAACAGCCTATGCAGTCTATTCTGTGCTTCTTGGTATACACAAACACAAAGATTCAACAAGAAGAGACAGATATAATACACAATCACCAATGCAACACATTGCTTCATTACACAGAAATATAAAAACGTCTTATGCATGTTGCTGGTAAGGTAGTTGTGATGAATTTCAGAAGCAATCCTCTGCATGCTTTCTCTAGCACACATTTTCTACTTTGTATTTGTTTCCTGAGTATTGATATAAACAGAAATATGGGACATAAATTTAATAGTGAATAAAAGAAACTATCACTGAAAAGTTTAAACTTTCTCTTCTTTTTTAATTTCTTTTTTAATGTTTGTAAGCCATTGAAGAATATTCCTTAACAATAGGGTCTTCATGCATTAATAGCAATAATACTTAGACTTATATACTGCTTCATAGTGCTTTACTTCCCCTCTAAGTGATTTACAGAGTCAGCATATTGCTCCTAACAATCTGGGTCCTCATTTTACTGATTGCAGAAGGATGGAAGGCTGAGTCAACTTTGAGCCGGTCAGGATCGAACTGCTGGCATTTGGCAGAATTAGCCTGCGATACTGCATTCTAACCACTTCCCCAAAATAGCTCTTAATAATTTGAGTTATTATTGATAGTAATTCATTACTAATAGTAATGAAATCTTTAGCCTGAATTCCATTATAGGCAGACAATTTATTTCAGGTCTATCTTCTGAAATGGGAAGGGGGGATATATATAAACAAATAATTTTATTTTAATGAGAGTTAGAAATGGAGAGAAACTCATTGAATTCATATTTTAATATAAATGTTCCTAACTCACGATTCTCCAACAATTGCAAATGTAATTGTTGCTATTTGAGTTCATACATTTTTTCAAATATCATGACACATTTCTCTAATTAAAATCTATAGAAAAATACATAAACTAGGGGAAAAGATCCCCATAAATGTCTGTTCTTGAAAATAATGCTCAGAAGCATATTTCAGTTGGGAAATAATTGGCAAAAATGTATATAGGTATAAATTGTGCATAAAGAAGTTGTTATAGGTAATATGACATGAAAAGGAATGGATTTTTTTTTAAAAAAAATCACAATCTGATGAGGAAATGAGTCAAAATTTAAAAAGTGAGAACATAAACTCCATTGAAAATTTGTCCAGCTTTTTCATGGAGGAACATTCAGTTATCTATGAACTAAAATCAAATCTAAACAGGTTTTTTAAAAAATCCTCCATTTTAGGAACATGTAATCCTTTAATTCAAGTTTGTTATTTCAAAAAGTTCCAGGCATCTGTGAAGTTTTATGAGAACCAGAGAACATTCCATTTAGGTATTTAAGATATTAAACACTACTAAAATTAGTGTATAATTTACCTTTTCGTCAAAGAGAAGTAAAAAGGGGTTGAAGCAGGGGTGCAATCCAGCAGGTTCTGACAGGTTCTGGAGAACAAGCAAATACCACCTCTGGCTGACCCCAGAGTGGGATGGGAATGGAGATTTTGCAGTATCCTTCCCCTGCCATGCCCACCAAGCCACGCCCACCAAGCCACACACACAGAACCGGTAGTAAAAAAATTTGGATTTCACCACTAGTTTGAAGATAGTCTCAATTTTTGCACCCATGAGTGTATTTTGACCATGTAAATGGTGAGAAGAAAGGTCTTCACACCTCTTCCTGAGCCTGTTTCTCACCTGGTCTATTGGTAGTTCTTTGCTTTCTCTCTCCTTTGTGTTTCCCTTTCTTCAATACATAGTTTGGCAGAAGTGAGATTTTCCTTTCCTAAATATTTCTTAATATTTATTTTTTTTTACTTCTCATATAATGAATGTCTCATAGTGTTCACTGATAGCTGGATTAAGCTCACATCCATGATAGCTACATTATGAACCTGTTGCTTTTCAGTGGGATGTTCTCCTACTTATTATTCAAGATTCTTTTAATGCTCTGCTGATGTTTAGGAATACAAAATCATCTAACAAGACTATACTCAATAAATCTCCAGCAAGAGGAAGTGGAGAAGTAAACTCTTTCAATATATTCTTAAAGAGCAGCTTGAGAAACAAAGACACGTCAGATTTTATAGCAAATGTTTTTTTTCAGAGTTTTGTTGAGACGATTGTTAAACCAGAGATCTTTCCAAAATTTGTTTTTAAATCCCAAATGTTCTTTCTAACCATTATCACATTCTGTCTGAACAGAAATGGTAACTTCTTCATTATGCAAATAAAAACTTTTCTTGTCAAAATGGCAGTGGAATTAGCATGAATGCACTCTCTTTCCTCCATTCATTATGGTGCTTTTTAGTCTTTAAGCCAGAAATCTCATATGCCGAGAAACATGCTATAGAAATTAATCTATCATTCACAAAGAAATATCATTCATTAAAGTGTTGTCACTAATATAAGCAAAAGCAGTTAAACAAATTTCATCTTCCAAAATAGATAAATTATACAGAATCAAAATTGGAAACAAATTTGAAGTGCATCTCGTAAATAAAAAATGCAACTTAATATTTTGAATCAATTACATGTATGATGTACAGTATATTCCACAAAGGAATTTGTCTTTAGTTCTTCTGTCTAAATTTGTGAGGCATTCTGTTATTTTTCTCTTGCAAGATTAGATAATGCTATGTCCTTAAATGTTGTTGTAATATTCTGTTATATGGTGTGTAAACTCTTCTCACAGATGGATGAAATTTTCAGTCATCCAGGTAAAGTTATCCGAAAGTTCAGTTATGGCAAATGGATTTATTTTCTTGTTAGTTTGAGACATTTCGCTGCTCATCCAAGCAGCTTCATCAGTCAGAACAAGTTAGTTAGGCAGTGAGTCATTGGAATGTGCCAACTCTTCCCACACCAACCTCACGGGTTTCTCCCCAAAGTGCTCACACAGAGGTGAAATCCAGCAGGTTCTGACAGGTTCTGGAGAACCGGTAGTGGAAATTTTGAGTAGTTTGGAGAACCAGCAAATACCACCTCTGGCTGGTCCCAGAGTGGAGTGGGAATGGAGATTTTGCAATATCCTTCCCCCAAGAGTGGGGAGGGAATGGAGATTTTGCAGTATCCTTCCCTTGCCATGCCCACCAAGCCACGCCCACCAAGCCACACCACACCCACCAAGCCATGCCCACAGAACCGGTAGAAAAAATCTTGAATTTCATCACTGTGCTCACAGAGTCTAAGTTAGTTAACATCAGCCGTGATGGTGCAGTGGTAAGAGTACAGGCTACTTTTGCTGCCTGCAGGCTGCCTGCAATTTGGCAGTTTGAGTCTCATTGGCTCAAGGCAGGGGTGGGTTCTAAATTTTTTTACTACCAGTTCTGTGGGCGTGGCTTATTTTGTGGATGTGGCTTGATAGTCATGTGACAATTATTTAGGATTTAGCAGAGGTACTAGTCTACCAGGCTTTTAATTGCTTGCAGAGCTGTACTGATCTACCCATTTATTTTTTGCAGGCACTGGTCTACCCATTTATTTTTGCAGGCCCTGATCTACTCATGTATTTTTGTAGGCACTGATCCACTCATGTACTTTTGCAGGCACTGGTCTACTCATTTGTTTTCTTTTAACACTGATCAGCTGTAGGGCGGCCCTTTGAAGCCCAACGGCAAGAGTTTAAACAGTTTTTTTCCCTCTAGCCATCAGCTGGGACTCAGGAGGCAGCAACAGATTGGGGGTGGGGCCAAATAAAAGGTAAGAATAATGCGGGGTGGGGGGGCGGGGGGGCAGAACCAGTTCGGTGACATCATATCATCACCGCTACCGGCTCAGGAGAACCAGGCTGAACCGGGAGGAACCCACCACTGGCTCAAGGTTGAGTCAGCCTTCCATCCTTCCGAGGTGGGTAAAATGAAGACCCAAATTGTTGGAGGCAATATGCTGACTCTGTAAACCACTTAGAGAGGGATGTAAAGCACTGTAAAGCGGTATATAAGTCTAAGTGCTATTGCTAAGTGCTATCAATGATTGTAGCTTTGAATGCTTTATTTTCTTGACTGCATTAAAGCAATTCATTCATTCATATATGACCCACCACATTGTAAAGAAAATGAGATATTTCTACTATGATTTATTTAGGAAAAGAGGAGAGAGAAAAAATGGCGAGGGACAATTAGAGCTATTGTACAAAACTCTTCAGATTTTAAGAATTATTTTAGTTTGTTTCCTTATTTAAGTGGGTACTTTGATGACCAACACAATATATCATACTTTTTATTCTTAAAGACCTACTACCGGGACTGAGGATTGATTTTGTACATGCACATGCAATTACGTAATTTTGATTTGACTGTTGGTCTCTGAATCAAATCAGCATGGATCAGTCTAGCTTTCAGTGGAGAGCATTTCTATTCAGGGGAGAGAAATGTCTTTGCTGTGCCTCTGCTTAACTCTGTTAGACTGCAGTCCATCCCCAGTCCTTGAGGACTGTATGACTCAACACAGGGAGAAGCACTTTCTCATATATGAATGACATTCCCTGGCAAGTGCTTTCATATGAATCAGTCCATTTTGCCCAGTATTGCTGAACTATTTTATTTATTGTGTCTTGCTTGTGAAAGTCAACATTCTTTTCTTTCTCCTTCCTTCCTTCCTTCCTTCCTTCCTTCCTTCCTTCCTTCCTTCCTTCCTTCCTTCCTTCCTTCCTTCCTTCCTCCTTTCCTTCCTCTTTTTACTCTTTTTTTTCCCTCTTCTCTCTCTCTCTCTCTCTCTCTTTCTTTCTTTTTCTTTCTTTCTTTCTTTTTGTATTTTGTAAAAAGGTCATTTTATGGTAATAATTCTATACAATGGAACATTTTTGAGCTGTGGTGGTGCAATGATTAGAATGCAGTACTGCAGGCTACTTCTGCTGACTGCTGGCTGTCTGCAATTTGGTAGTTCAAATATCACACGGCTCAAGGTTGACTCAGACTTCCATCCTTCCGAGGTCAGTAAAATGAGGCCCCAGTTTGTTGGGGGCAATATGCTAACTCTGTAAACCACTTAGAGAGGGCTGGAAAGCACTGTGAAGTGGTATGTAAGTCTTATTGCTGTTGCTATTTTTAAGGAGTATGCTGTGTCTTGCATATTAAGTTTCCTACATCTTACATTCCAAAATATGGCAATTTAGTGGACTTGAGAATTAAAATATAAGCACTGAAAGAAAGAGGTACTGTAAAATAATCATTTTTGGTTTTTTTTTCCTTAGTAAACATTGAATATATCTGATAAAATGCAGGTAATATAAAAATTCTCTTAGCACTATTAATAGATACTGTTAATCAAATATCTTATCCATCAATGTAGCATACCTGAATATTTTTCCTCATTGCTTTGAGCACTAAAGTGGATTATTTTAAAAGAAATAGAATAGCATTTTATGTTTTAATAATATTGAAGTCTTCTGATCCATGTTTTATGTTTGAAACTAACAGATCATAGAGTTGGTAGTTATTGTACGAAGACATCAGTACTATTTGATTTTTTTTCTTTTTTCCTGCTCATCTGTCCAACTTTTTAACTACATATCCATTTTCATCCTTAACCTATATACATAATTCAGGGGAAAGCTATTTGTCCCTTAAAAGAAAATCTGCAAGACTAAAATTGTACAGGTAGTTCTCAGGTTATAACAGCAATTGGGACTGGAATTTCTATTGCTAAGTGATGCAATTATAAAGTGCAATGGTCATGTGAATGCATTATCTAGCGATGGCAATCTTGTCAGTCATGGTTGCCATTATATTCCCAAGACTACATCAATGGTGGGTTGCTACCAGTTCGCCCCGGATCGGAGGAACCGGTAGCGGCGATGGTGGGAGGCTCCGCCCACCCACCCGGACGTCTCTGCGCATGCTCAGAAGCATCACGCACACCCACGAGCAAATCGGTAGCAACCGAAATTGAATCCCACTACTGGACCACATGGCTTGTTAAGTAGGAAGGGAAAGGAATCCTAGGCAAGCAGGTTGGCAGGTGAGAGCTGCGGGTAATAACTATGGGGTGGGGAGAAAGTGGCAGCAATTGTAAATGTGAGCTGGCCCGAATTTGGATCACATGACCTTGAAAGGGTGCTATGACAGCTGGATTTTTGAGAACCACTTATAAGTCCACTTTTTTCATCATTGTCATGACTTTAAATGATTGATGAATGAATGGATGTAACCAGAAACTACTTGTATCTCTTCTCATACTTGTATCTCTGCATTCTTACTGCAGAGATCTCTCAGTAGTGGGAATACACATTGCAAAAAATTTAGAACACCTTGCTCTTGTTTTATGCAATAGTGTCAATATATACAATACAATGCAATGCAATACAATAAGAATTTTGTTGCTTTTTACTGCAGAAGAATTATAGATAGTCCTCAATTTACGACCACAATTAGCACTTGAATTTTCATCATTAAATGAAGTGGTCATTAAGTGAGTCATCATGCGACCATACGAATTTTATAACCTTTTTTGCCAGAGTTGTTAATTGAATCTGGCTTACTCTCTGGACCTTGCTTGTTGGAAGCTGTCTGGGTAGGTCACAAATGATGATCATGTTTCCCTGGGATGCAGCAACCACATAAATATATTCCAGTTGCCAAGTATGAAAATCACTATCATGTGGCTGCGGGAATGCTGCAATAGTCATAAGTGTGCGGACAGTCATAATTCACTCTTTTCTGCACTGTCATAACTTGTGTCATAAGGGTCACTAAAAGAATAGTCATAAATTGAGGGCTACCTGCACGCAGCTACCACTCTGATAACTATAATTTAATTACATTAATTTCAAAAGGATATGCTTATTTACATGTTTTGTGTACAGTATATGTTTTCGCATTGTAGCTAAAGTTGCTGTAGTAACCCAGCTGAATTCATAGTATCAAAAGTTACCACTCTCAAATTTCTTCTCCTAGAAATCCTGTGAGTATACACATCCTAGCTTTACCTCCTGCCTTGAATAAGTGGTCTGAGCAGATCCCAAAGTGATGCTGTTATTGAGAAACAATTTTCAATGTAAAGATGTTTCAATATGCATAAACACACAAGGATTGAGCATATATGAAGGCCGTACCAGACAAACAGAATCGGATTTAAACATCTCACACATTTAAGCAAAATAAACTTAGGGCAACTATTGACTTTGTGATGCTTTCCTCTTTCTCTAAAGAAGATATGATTCTGTCTGCTTGTAAATGAGTAGTTTGACTGGAGGTTGGAGGAGAATTTTTAGCTCTCCTTTCCCTCCCCCCACCTCATGCTTGTCTTTTTTCTGCTGAAGAATTACCTGCAGTTTCCAAAAGAACATTAGCTTTTTCCACCTGGAGAGGAAACATTGTGTGGGATCTCTGTCTCCTGTTCAACATGTCATCTCCCCTCAGGAAGTTCCTGCTTAAAATACAGGGATATCTATTCCCTATCTTGGAAGCAGCTGTCAGTTTGGTGAGTGCCAGGTGGCCTCACAACAGTTGCACTTTGGTTTTTTTGCTTTCCTCAGGTCTTAGATTCAAGATCCAACCTAAGAGAAAGACAACAATATTTAGAAGGTCTCAGCTTCAATAAATGAATTAATGACTAATGAGATCTTTTCAACTTCCCTGTTCCTTCGGATTGATAGGATCCCAAAGCACCAAGATTTTAACTCCTCTGGTCACTATATGTTCTGACCTAGGCTTCCTTAAAAAGCATGAAGCAGAGTCTTGGTCTCGGCAAAACCCCTTTTATTTACATGACTGTAAATTCCTTTCATTCACGGTCAGCAAGGCCGGGCAAACAGTCTTTCAGAGGAATATTTATCAACACAAACCTTATCTCACTTGGAAAGCTGCCAGGTAACTGGTTCCCAAATGCAGTGCAAGGCAAAACTTGGCAGAGTCTCTTAGAGTCACGAACTGATCTTTCCACCCTTGCAATGATCAACGGAACAAATTGTTTCCTGCAAAAGCCCACTCCCCATTCGCTCCTCTTTTGTTTCCTATGGGAGGGGCCAATCACCTCCAAGGTGTAGCTTTACTCCCAAGTATGCCTCCAATGCAGAGCCCTCGTCCGAGTTTTCCCCAGCCCCCAGGACTAGCCCATGTTCCTCCCCAACCTCCTCACTGTCCAACTCTGCTGCCAGCTCCACTGGCCGCCAGCGGGCCCCAACACAATATGCTAAGACACATTAGCCAAAGAGTAGGACAGGAAAGATTAAAACCTGTTTTCCCTACACCCATTTTAGCTCAGCAGGAGCAATACCATTCTTCTTGGTTCCAGTGGAAGCAGCAAGGTTGAAGACTAGAAAGGAGAAATATTTCTTCAGTTAGAACTGGCAAGGATTCAGTCAAGTGACTCTGTCTGAGTTTACTTCTCGCACACCCACAGATTCAGAATCATCAATAGAGACACAGATCAAAAGATTCTGGGAAACTCGGGAGCAGGGTGGGAGGCAGTGAAATGGAAGGACTGCAATCCAAGAAATAATTCCAAAAGAAAAAAACAAAATAAATGCAGATGTAAATGAGGAAAACTTGTAATTTACAATTTACAATTGTAAATTTACCTACAATTTACAACATCATCTAGTCATCATTGTGCTGACCTAAAGCCTGTTGGCATAAATGATACATGGCCATAGTGATATCACTGTAGAAGAGCTATGGGTTGGGGGGGATAAATAAGAGGATACCAAGATTTTGGAAAGTGCACATCACTTTCTACCGTATCTAATTCATTGTTAAACTTTCCTCTCAATAAAGGATACCCTTTGAATGTTCCAAAGAAACTGAGCTTAACTTAGAAATGTAGCCTTTATAGGTGCAGAGTCCTTGGAAAAATTATGACTTTGAACATAATGAAGGTGGATAAGTAGAGGAAAAGAGAATGGGCTAACTGTTAACTTTCTTGATGTGCCTGGATATTCTATTTGTTTAACATTATTTATATTCTGCTTCACTTCAAAAAATGCAGATATACTCAGGGATGTCCATGGGTGTGGTCAACCATGACAGTGTGATGGAAGTTCCTCTATGACATAAAAACTAGGTGGGGTTTCATTTGCATTGTTCTGGCCACCAGAACTTGTTTGATTCTATCCTACAGATGCTCCCATTAATACTGAATATTGACTGCCATTTAATATGAGTCATGGTGGCGCAGTGGTTAGAGTACAGTACTGCAGGTTACTTTTGCTGACTGCCGGCTGACTGCAATTTGGCAGTTCAAATCTCACCGGGCTCAAGGTTGACTCAGCCTTCCGTCCTTCTGAGGCGGGTAAAATGAGAACCCCAAAATTGTGGGGGCAATATGCTGACCCTGTAAACCACTTAGAGAGGGCTGTAAAGCATGGTATATAAATCTAAGTGCTATTGCTATATAGTTCCCACACTTCAATGGGCAAGATAGCTTTCCAATGACTAGTTTTAATCAGTACATGTTTTATACCACAATATGATCTGAAATAGAAGAATTAAGAAGACTTTAAGGATTCAGGTTGCTTCCACCCTGTTGCCACCAATGGCTTCTGACCATGCTGTAATTGTTTTATTCTGTTACTTTGTGATTGTGATGGTATTGCTTTTGATTCTTTATATTTGTATTCTTTTTTCACTTGCCTTATGAGTTGCCTGGGAGACTTCTGCTTCTGAAAGGCAGGCTATAAATAACATAAATAAAAGGAAGTGAATTGAGTGAGCCCCTATTAATAAAGAGCTACAGATGTCCACATGATTTGTGCATAGCAGTGTTCAGTGACCTCTAGAGCATCAATGTTTATATATCCCATGTTATCATCATTAATTATGCACTTTCCAGACTGAAAATTCCTCTCTTGGGGCACAGCTCCTGCCATAGTAAAGAGTTGGGGGAGTAGGGAGTAATAGCACTACTGTAAATAACAGTTGCCATGGCATGCTTCAGTGATACTCACTGTGCCCAAACCTATCAGATCCAATGCAGCACCCAGAAGCTTGAGACAGAACAGAAAGAAGCAAAACTCGTGGATCTGCAACATTCAGCTGATGTTTCATTTTCACAACGATGCTATCGATTTCTAGAATGAAACCTCAGATGCACGTATTTACTGAAACCTCAGATGCACGTATTTACTGAAGCCAAGATTGAACTTCTCAGAAGAACATAATTCAGGCCAAGGATACATGTACTTCACAGGTTTAAAAAACAAACATTAAATATATATGAAGGTATGGATGAAATAGTAAGTGAACTAGAAAAGAACTGCAAATAGAATGGTTAAGTCATTGCTATAAAATCTTGTACAGATTGCAGTCCACATTTTTCTGTGAGGTAAGATAACTGTTTTATTCAATGATCTTACCTTTAGACAAATATGCATAAGATTTGAATCTTATGCCTTTAGATAAAATGCATAGGTTGTAGCTGTACACTTTCCTGTGCAGAAAAACACTTTCATTAAAAATTTAAATTGTTCTTAATACACAGCCAAAATTCTCTTTCAATCTCATACTCTCTATGAACTCCACTGTTTGTTACACTTTTATCTGCACTTAACCCCATAACACAATTTCTTCTCAATCTCTCTCTGTTCCTTCAGGACACCTCCAGATGTATAGATTTCAGTTCTCAGGAGTCTCACCAAAGGCCAAGTTGGCTAATTCTAAAAGTTCCATAGAGCATCCAAGGTCAAGAAATTTGCTAGATGTTCTGTTCTGCTCTACTTCTCAATTTGTCCTGCTTATTACTTTTCCTTCAGCAATTCTGAGAGCCAATTTGATCTAGTGATTAGGGTGTTGGTATAGGAAGCAAGAGACTGTGAGTTGTAGTCCTGCCTTAGGCATAAAAGCAGGCTGGGTGACTTTGGGCCAGTCGCTCTTTCTCAGTCCAACCTACCTCACTGAACTGCTCTTGTAGGTAAAACAGGAGAAGGAAGGAGTATTTATAAAAGTAATGGGGGGGGGAGAAGCTTCTAATAAATAAACAAATTCTGATTTTTCCAGCTAGCCCTTCTTTTTCTCTATAGTCTTGCTTTTTAACTGCTTCCCTTAGCTATATCTTTTTCTTTTCCCTTTGTTCTACTACTACAACTCTCTCTATACTCTTCAATTCTGTTTCAGGTGGCAATGAAGCATTCCAGAAGAAATATCAGACAAGAGCTTGACTTCAGAGAGGGATTGTTGAGCAGTTCCAAAGTTATGCTTGAAAGTCTTTTTAAAAATACTGCAAACAATTGGATTTAATGAGACTACCTATGGATAGCATTTGCATAAAGTACAGCCAAGGATTAAGAATGGCTTTCGAAAGCTATCCCTGGGGAAAAGAATAAAGCGGAAAAATTGTATCCCATGGTATATGCTACATGACTGATTAGACAGGAAATAAATAGGCAGTTTAGGATAAAGCCACATGAGAGTGGGCATGAGAGCTGACTCATGTGTTCAACCCATGCAAAGTTAGAGGAGAAAGATTTTGAATTTATAGTGATGATCAACAGTTGATAAAACAACAAAACATCTGCATTCATAAGCATTTGCTCTGCCACTAGTTTAATCTCCCACATTCTATACTGTAATTCCATCTCCAGGAGATTAGAAATTCTCATGTAAATGTTGGAAAGGATGTCGGAATTTGGGGATGTGGAACAGCTTGGTTAGATGACTGCATGCTAATGGAATTTACCTAACCTCCTGCCAGGTAAAATTGGAAAGGGATAGGAACAAATTTTTAATCAAGGAGTAAAGATGTAGTCAGCAAAAAGGAAGGCAGGTTTAGTTGGAGGTTCAGCACAGGGGAACTGTTTTACCTATTAAAAAGAAAGTGAAACAATAAATGGAACTACTTAACAAATTGCTTTTCTTGAGGAGGTCTCAGGAACTGGCTGAGTAGACCTTTAGATCAGGTATATTCCATTCTAGGATAGGAGTGCATCAAATGATATGTAGAATTCTCAATAAATTCTGGGAGTTTAGAATCCCTTCCAGTGATCGGTGGGTTAAGATGAAGCAGAGGTAAAATAAACCATTTTGGTTTTTCAAAATAACCATAGGTTTTATTTCCTGAATTATTAATGCCAGAATGTTGTGCAAAACCCAAGTTTTCAGTATTTTATTTATCAAGGCTTGTTGATCTCATGGACAAAGATGAGCTTAGTATATGAGATCAATAAACAGACAGGGAAAGAATTATATTACCCAGATATGAAGAGAAAACGCTTCTGGGTAAGAGAATGGAAAAGTAGGTCAGTATACAGAGACATCCTCTCTAAGATACTGGACCTTATGATATATATATTATGACATATATCTAGGCAATAGCGTATTCTAGACAGTTTGTGTTTCTGATTCTAATAACAAGTTAGCAAATAAAACTGTGGACTTGACATATAAATCCATAGCTTTGTAGGGCAGCCTATTAAACTGCATTAAAACTCAGACGTGATGACAAGCGGGCAGCATAAATTCACTGTATGTCATTTCAAGTGTTTCAATATTTACACAGGGCCTAGTAAATTACGTTTTCTAAAAAGACAGTATACAATAGCATATGTTCTTCCAGCACCAAGGGAATAGCTAGAACATTACAAAGAAAAAGCAGGTCGATTGTCAACAAAGTAATTTAGATTCTTGTGAAAACACATAAAAAGCAAATGTAGGATAGAAAAAAAAAATCTATGAAGCCATCCAGTCAGAAGATATAAATGATTTGAGAGCCAGAATTTCAGCAGGAAGCCAAGCCAGGAGTATGAAGTCAAAGGAAATACCTTTGTTTGACCAAATAATATCAGGGAAACTTGCCCGGATTTTTCAGATTGTGTGGGAGTTCAGTTCCTGCAATATACTCATCAGCCTATGACATCAGCACATTATGCCATATGTTGATATCTAGAAATGATTAGAATTATTATTAGTTGCTCTTAGGGTATGGCTGGCATCTGGCCCCCTTTTCTTTTGGAAACAGAAGTCGGAGGTCTTTTATAAAGTCAAGCTAAAAGAAAACAAAGTTAGGTAATGCAGAATTATAACAGCACAGTCAGAATTCTGGTACCCTCTGAGATGCTGGACTTTGCCTCCTAGAATTCTCAAATACTAGGCACAGCATCTCATACATAGTCCATACATCTACAAGAAAACAATAATCACATATGGATAGGAATTCATAATATGCTGAAAGCCAACCTAGAAGATGACTTTCAGTATATGGTAACCAGCAGTGTTTGCTTATAATCCACCTGTTATATTACATAAGGCTAAAATGACAATGATTTTGTGTGTGTTTATCATCTAAGGATACCAAAGTCATATATGAAGGATAATGGCAAAAATAAGGGCAATAGGAGGCTATATCTAATTTGCTTTTTGTTCTTTTTCTTCTCCAGTAATCAAGACAACATACCTGATCTTCCATCTTCCCATTTTATTCTAATGATAAGTATTTTATTTATTTATTTTATTAGTCATATTTTTATGCCGCCCACTCTCCGAGGACTCTGGGCGGCCTACACCAAAGACAGTATACTAAATAGTATATTGCCCCCAACAATCTGGGTCATCATTTTACCCACCTCGGAAGGATGGAAGGCTGAGTCAACCTTGAGCCATCTCTGCTCATAGTCGAGTCTATGAGTCATGGTGGTGCAGTGGTTAGAGTACAGTATTGCAGGCTACTTCTGCTGATTGCCAGCTGACTGCAATTTGGCAGTTCAAATCTCACCAGGCTCAAGGTTGACTCAGCCTTCCATCCTTCCGAGGTGGGTAAAATGAGGACCCAGATTGTTGGGGGTAATTTGCTGATTCTGTAAACTGCTTAGAGAGGGCTGTAAAGCAGTATATAAGTCTAAGTGCTGTTGCTATTGCTATAATGTAGCTTAGGTTACCAGTAGAGATTAGCCCATAGTGATACAGTCCATACAGGAATAACTAGGGACTTGATTGTGGTCTTTCTCAGTCTCAAGTCTCAAATATTTTAAATACAGTTCGGTTCCTCCAGCTATTAAATGGTGAGCCAGGGCAAGCCATGTCCTGAATTAAAGCAAAGACACATTGGGGTTTTTTTCCCTTCAACAAAGAATACAATGGGGCCTCTGTGGCAGATCCAAGATATCTCATACTGGCCCACCAAGTGACCATATTTAAGGCATGAAATAGCTATATAAAAGTTTCTACTAGCAATAGAACTACTGAGAATGTCCTTTATAGGAAGTAAGTATATATTCCACTTTATCATTTTCTTATTAAGGATGTCAGTGGCTGCTGAAGTCTCTGCATCATCTTGTGATCATGCTATCCAAATATGATTTTTTTTTCCTTGAAGCAAATAATGTCTAATAGATGAGAAGAAACACTTTGATTTGAAAGATTGAAATACACAGGGGGAAAAAAATGAGAAAGCAACTGAATGAAAGGCTAAGCAGAAACGGTGGTGGCAATGGCATAAAAAGGATGAAGCAAATTCTATATTTGGAATAACAATATAAAGGCAGACAGGCATTGATGAAGGGGCACACATGAAAGAGGACTGTTGAGGGAGTGAATTTTTTTATTTATTTATTTATAATTAAATTTATATACCGCCCTACTCCCGAAGGACTCAGGGTGGTGAACAGCCAGAAAATAAAATATACATCATACAAACGTTAAAAACCCTTTAAAATACATTAAATACATTGGCCAGATTTAAAACACCCCAATTATAAAACCAATTTAAAAGCAATTAAAAAGGGAGGTTAGGCTAGACCAGCCTGCTGGAATAAGAATGTTTTGAAGGCGCGGCGGAAAGTGCGCAGATCCAGGATCCTCCGTATCTCCGGGGGGAGCTCGTTCCAGATGGCAGGTGCCCCCAAAGAGAAGGGTCTCCCCCTGGGGGCCACCAGTTGACATTGTTTGACCGATGGCACTCTGAGAAGACCCTCTCTATGGGAGCATACTGGTCGGTGAGAGGCTATTGGTGGCACAAGGCGGTCTTGTAGATACCCCGATCCTAAGCCATGGAGCACTCTAAAGGTGGTAACCAAGACCTTGAAGCACACCCAGAACACCACAGGGAGCCAGTGCAGCTCACACAGGAAGAAGTCACATGGAAGCGCCACGTCACTCCCGTAACCCAAATGAAGGGAGATGTAAAGAGGCAGAGAATTACAAGAGTGGAAGGGGAACACAAATAAAAAGTAAACATTAGATTCTCGTGAAAGCAGTCGTATCCCTGCTGATTATTTGAATAGAACTCCAGTTTTCCTCATAATGTATCATAAAGAAATATAATTGAAAAAAATTCTAATCAAAGCATCCTTTCAAAAACGTTCCAGAATGTCTTTCATTGTTTTCAAACAACCAGCTGATCCTTTGTCCCAAAGCTAACAACTCAAGGTTAAATCTTCTCAGGTTCTTGTGAGATGGCTGAGACTTTTGTGCAACTGGGCTGCTGTTCATAATGTTGCTCTTGTGACTACTACAGACCCTGATTGCATAACTCTACATTGTGTTGAAAGGTGTATAGAGATGGCTTCCTCTTTCACCTATAATAAGTAGAAAATAACAAGACCGGTAAAGGTAAAGATGGCTTAACAGGGGAGGTATAGTTAGGGAATCTGGTCCCATTTCTTCACTCACCAGATAGTAATTGTAAGGCCAGAATATCTGAAATTTGGCTGACTGTTCATTGCACAGTCAGCCAAACATTTAGATTAGATTTGGCACTTTCATCCACCTACTGAGTTTTTCCCAAAGACCTAGGGTAGGCAGATGCTATTGTTTGATAACAATAGCAGGATGTAAGCTGTTCCCAGTAAAGCTGTCTTTGCAATTGACTGATGGTGATTTTTTCAGTGCTAAAGAAATTGAAATGAAGCTCCAAATGTTTTGGGATTGCACCCAAATCCCAATTTTTTTAATTACTTTTTTTTTATTACTGTTGTTACTATCATTGCTTTCTTTTGCCATAGTCATTCTACTTCTATTTTAAGGTCTTTATATTTTGCTCCCCCAATTCTTTCTCTTTTATTCTGCTGTCTCCAAGTATTGCCATGTCCAATATCCAGACATTTTGCCTTTCTTATCAGTAATTGTCATTGTGGTAGGGGTTTGTTTAAAGTCCCAGAGCACTTTGGCTTTATCATTTTCTATTACTTTGTCTATTGTTTATTCCCAACACTTCTTGTTTACGGGCAAATGGGATTTCTTGCAACTCTTCCAATATTCCATTTTGCTATTTTGTCGTTTGTAATCAGTCTGTGTGATCTTGCAGCCGCTAACTTCAACACCTTTAAAACCCCAGCAGAGTGGGGGCAACTCAGGAGTCGTCTCGTTGCAGAGGGCAGGCACTGTTATAGAAAAGGTGCACCTCTGGTGTCCTGGTAGATGCCATTATTTAATCAATGGAACCCAGAGCATGCCAACCATGCCAGATCAAACTGGCCAAGCGAATACTATAGGAGACAGATTGTCTCTCGAGTAACCAGACCTTATGCCATGTAGGACTTTATGGGTGGCAGTCAGCACCTTGAATTTCATCTGGCAATAAACTGACAACCAGTTCATCTCATGAAATGAGGCATTATACAGGTATACCAAAGCATGCCCATCACTCCCTGTGCCAGAATATGGTGTAAATATTCTCATCCTGACCATATGGCATAGGGATGCCCTGTTTCACTCCTTCCATTTATATCTTTGAAAACTTGCATAACATTTTCTAAACAGAATCTCTGCTAATTTGAAGGTCACCTTGTTTACTTCATGCATTAACTCAAAAAGACTGAGACCCCCAAAGCTGAAATTCCCTGCTGACACCAAGAAAAATTGACATTAAGAATTCATTCATTGCCTTGCTTCATTTCTGTTATGTTGAGCTGAAGGAGCAGCATAACATTTTGAGTTAAAGTAAATGTCATTTTTAAAATGCATCTTAAAAAAAGCTGTCGCTTGCTTTGAAGCTACCTAATTTTAAGAAGACAATGTCAGCTGTTTAGAGAGACAGCAGATGTATGGAATGTGGCTTTATTAGAAAAGTGATCTTATGAATCAAGGTTGCCACGAACTGTGACCTATTTTCCAATTATGATTTTCCCCACATCTCTGTATTTCTAGACTACCAAAGCAAAATGTACTCTAAGAAAGATTCTCCAGAATTGCAATGAACAGCACCCCAAAATATCTTCCTTGACATCTGCTGAATTTCCTGCCCTGTCAGCATTTCCAGATTGTTCTCTTCCTCCTCCTTGCTTTCTAGAATTTCTTTAGTGAATGATTGCAGATCGGAGACTTTGAAAAGAAAGAAAAAGCTACCTTTGAAATGTTGGAAATGTATAATGTAGCCTCTGTGAAGGGGGTTCCTTTGGGAATTCTACTTCATTTTGTGTCTCTATTGTGCAGACAGTCCTCTCAGGAGTAGCACTTTCTCTCCTATGGAAAAGACTGTCTTCCTTTCGGTTCCTTGGATAAATTTTAGTCTCTTTAGTACAGCATCTCCCTTTTCATTCTGTAAATACATGATTATTCTATTTAAACCTTTCCTTGGACTTGAATTCATTAAGATGTTCTTGCTGGCTATACCAAAGATAAGGAACTTCTAATCTGAGCCTAATATGTCCTTACAGGTGGACAGTTATTCCATAGAGCTTCAAGCAAGGTCCTTCTCCAAAGGTCCTTCTCCATTTTTGTGACAAAAACAGTGGCCCAAACTGTGGATGTTTTTGAGTGCTCCTAGGAAATAGATGACGCACATCCTGGATATTTGTTAAACTTTCATCTATTTTCATCTACTTTCATTAATCTAAATGCTCTTTTATCTATTCACTACCCTGTGGCAAGATGCGAGGCCAATAATTTTAATAAATAAATAAATATTCTTGAGATCAGTCCCTGCCTCTGGATTTAGTCATCTAGCTGCTTTGTAGCCTGATGACTATTTTGCAACTCCAACAGCTTTTTGTGATGATAGCTGGTCCTCAGATATTCAATATCCTCATGGGAGGATGAACAAATTGAGGAAAGTTTTCTCTAAGATAAAAACACATGATTATTGTGTCTCTGATGTTAGTTTCAATTAATCCTGAACTCAGTGACATACATATACATATACATATACATATACATATACATATACATATACATATACATATACATATGTACATATACATATACATATACATATACATATACATATACATATACATATACATATACATATACATATACATATACATATGTAAAGGTTCCCCGACTCTAGGGGACTTTGCTCATCTCTGTTTCAAAGCCGAAGAGCCAGCACTGTCCGAAGACATCTCCATGGTCATGTGCCCAGCTTGATTAAATGCCAAAGGCACACAGAACACTGTTACCTTCCCACCAAAGGTGGTCCCTATTTTTCTACTTGCATTTTTTACGTACTTTCAAACTGCTAGGTTGGCAGAAGCTGGGACAAGTAACAGGAGCTCACCCTGTTACGCGACACTAGGAATTCGAACTGCTGAACTGCTGACCTTTTGATCAACAAGTTCAGTGTCTTAGCCACTGAGCCACTGCGTCCCTCATACATATACATATACATATACATACACATATACATATACATATACATATACATGAATAAAAACACTTTCAAATAACATAAAATTTTGTTGCTGGGTTTTTTTTTTTTTTTGTTCTTGCTGACAATACCAAATGGAACTTAATATTCACACCATTGTATGATAGATAACAATAAAACTGATATCTGGGAAAACAGTGCTGATATTTCTGTTATCCAAACACAACTGTTTTCAATTATGATGGAATAAAAGTGTTCCTTTGGAACTGTGTATAGATGGATAATTAGCAAGGGCAACAAAGTAAATATTAATCTAAAACTCAGCAGGAATTATGAAGCTGATCTAAGTTGGTCCTTGGTACCCAAATAGAATTTAATTCTGGTTTGCTAATGTCTTCTCATTGCTTTTAACAAATGCAGTTATAGTGATGAAATTCTTCTGTAGAACAGCTAGTTAATTTCTTCTTTTGACATCCAGTAATTTAATTTTTAGCAGACTTAACACAATGCTAAAAATAGAAAATAGTATTTGTCAATTCTGAACAGTGTCTCCGATTTGTGTGTATGCTGCAGAATAATCAATGTTGTGGGATGGAAAAGAAAGGAAAAAAATAGCTACAGTAGCATAAGACCTGCTCCATCAGACAGATGATGAGATTAAAAAGGTTACGGTATTTATAGCTTCAAGGGTAAGCATGACCTAATGCAGTGTGGTTGGCTCCAGATGTTACTACCTTACGTAGCAAAAAAGTTACACATATACATTTCCTAAATTAGTGTTTCTCAATCTTAGCAATTTTACATTGAGACAGACTTTAATTCCCAGAATACTGGAAGATGAAGTCCACACATTTTAAAAGTTGACAAGGTGAGGAAACACTGCCCTAAAACAATAATCGAAAAGCTGACTTGTTGTTTTAAAAATGCTGAGTTGTCATTTCCCCACTTTAAAGCTCCCTTTGACAGACATACTGGATTTATAGTACTGTACAGGTAATCCTCGACTTACCCCAGTTCATTTAGTGACAGTTTGAAGTTACAATGGCACTGAAAAAAGTGACTTATGACCATTTTTCACTTATGACCACTGTAGCATGCCCATGGTCACATGATTTACATTTGAATGCTTGACAACTGATTCACATTTATGACGGTCACAGTGTCCTGGGCAGGGGTGGGTTCTACTTACCTTTACTACCGGTTCGCAACTGTGCCACGCACAGAGTTAATGGTGCAGGCCATTAGTTGCTAAAACGTATTCAAACACTAAAACTGATCACATTTTAATGGAAATAATTTTACCCTCTCCCTTCAGTTTATATGTCTTATATTATTTATATCCCATCTTTTTACTCGACTAGTTGAAGTAGCTTGCATAATTTAAAAATCACAATATCTTGTTTAGCTACAGTGAAAAGCACTTGGGGTAGGTGTATGTCTGCTCTCAGAAGCCAACAGTTTTTGTATCCACGTTTTGTAATTATGCTTTCTTTTCTTCCAACAAAAATGATTTTTTTCAAAAAAATACCCCAGATGTACTTATTATACTTCTTGAACAATGCAACAATAAAAAGAAAAGATTACTGTGAGTTCCATATTATTATGAAATGGATTCTATTTCAGGCATGCTTCTGAATCTGGATGCAAGTTTTTTCCAATGAACTAAAAAAAATTGTGCATGGCTTTTCTAAACTGTGTTCACTTTTCATCCAGAAATCCAAAATATCATGCAGGCCAGAGAGGGGGAGGAAGGTTGTGTTGAGGAAAGGAATATAGCAGGGTAGAGTTGTGGTTTCACATGGTGTAGAAACAACTTTTGATCTGTGTAGCGATTTGTTGTTGTTATTGTTGTACATCATTGTATATTATTCTTAACCAATTGTTGAGAAACCGATTACCACATTAATTAATACATCTAACAGATATTGTAGAGAAACCATGTTGAATAGAAATAAACTCAGCATTGTTTCTTTATACATTGAGAACAGGTTCCTTAGCAGCATGCAACCACTGTATGAATTATTGCTACTCACATTTCTAGTTATAGGCCACAACTATATATGTCTAGGGCAGTGTTTTTCAACCTTGTGAACTTTAAGAAATATGGACTTCAATTCCCAGAATTCCCTGGCTGCGGAATTCCCATGCTGGCTAGGGAATTCTGGGAGCTGAAGTTCACACATCTTAAAGTTCCCAAGGTTGAGAAACACTGGTCTAGGGAGATCCATTGGTATAACTACAACAATGCCTTCTGGGTAAGGATAGAAAAATCATTTATTTCCCTATATTCCTAGACTCAAAAGCCAAACAAACCCCTGAAATGAAGAAGATAGACATTTATTTATTTTGTTTGTTTATTTATATCCTGTCTATATTATAACTCGAGGCCAGGCGTCTCGAAACTTGGCAACTTTAAGACTCGTGGACTTCAAGTCCCAGAATTCCTCAGCAAAGCTGGCTGAGAAATTCTGGGACTTGAAGTCCACAAGTTTTAAAGTTGCCAAGTTTGGAGACCCCTGCTCAAGGCAATGAACATACCTTAATATTCTTTCCTCCTCTTCTAATTTCCCCACAACAACAGTGAGATGAGTTGGGCTGAAAGAGAGTGACAGACCCGACAGACCCAGTCAATTTTCATGGCTAACGCATGATTAGAACTCACAATCCCCTGGTCTCCAGTCCAGCATCTTAATCGCTAAACAAAACTGATTCTCATGTGAGCTTTACTCCAGCCTGCCTGTAGCTTATAGAATAAGAATAGCTATGAGGGACTATTCAGCCAACAAATGTGTGGATCATACAATGGAAAATAGGTCCGGAGTATATGCTGTGACACCATATCTAGTAAGGATGTCACCACTGCTTTCCCATCAGTCCAAATAGGCACATTTTTTTCTTTGTATGGTTTTGATTTTACCTTCAATTCCCAACTTGTCTGGGGGTTTTGCTTATTTGTTTGCTTGTTTGAGAACAATTGAGTGTTCTCCTTGATTGGAAGGCAATATCAGTGCCTTAGGCCCTATGAACCCCATTCTATCTAAATCATAAGGACTTTGCTCTGAATCAGACATAAAGGACATCAGAAACTATATTTATTAGTTATCCTGAGACATGCATGATTCATTTTCTGAACAAGGGCATGGTTCTTTCACGCGCTTGAAATTTGCACAGTAGTAACTAAATTGTTACTATTGGATGCCCAAGAAGGATCCTGGGCTTAGCTACAAACAAAAGGTGGAGAAGGTGTGGAGAGCTCTTCTTGAAGGACCTGATGCCTTGAATAGATGTCTGATGATTATGTGGGCAACCTAAATGTACACTGACTTCTTCTCCATGGAATCCATGTTCAGGAGTGATGATGAGAGTACCGATACAGTATAGTCTCAAGCTTGTCTGTGTGCATTTTAACAGAGGATATCACTCAAGCTAAAACTATGCCTCCTATATGGTTTGAAAACCCAAATATTTATCACATACATTTTTGCAGCTTTTTAAATACTAATGAAAGGATAACAGTATGCTCTACTTACATTGCTGCTTACTGCCTCTATCAAAAATTTCACTTTGCCTTGATACTATCAGTGTTTTATACATCTGATGACTTCATCTCAGTTCTTTATATCGAGTCTGTTAGCTGCCTCCGTACTTTATTTCTCTTTCCAAAGTAAATGTTCTGCTGGTCTAAGCATCTGTGAAAACATTCAAGCCAGATGCTACAACTGTTTGCTCTCAGTCTGGAAACCACTTTTCATTCAATCAGTGCTTGCCATATGGCTTCTGCATTTGTATTTTCAATCATCTAAAATGTAAGTATGATGTATACATACAAGTATACAGGTGTCAGGAGTTGCATAACAGTTGAACAACATAAGGCTCAAAGACAAAGAACATGCGGGAAAATTACAAGTATGGCATCCAACACTTGTGCAACCCATGAATAAATAAAAGAACCAACTAAATTGAATGTTTATCAATATTATTGCATCCAAAAATGCACCAGATTAACAATATATAAAAGAACTGATCTTTGCATGTAACATACACAAAAAAGTATGCTAACAAGAATGTTATTATCCAAATTATGATGTTATTTTGTAGAGAAAAACACTATGTCAATTTCAGGGTCCATATTGAAGGTCATTTGTTAAATCCAATTCAAGTTTATTTGCTTTAAATCCTTATACATCGTGTCTAGCATGGCAATCTGAATTTGGATATGTAATGAGGACACACAATAGATTGCCCCAGATGGCATATGTCCTGCTGCTATTATTATCCTATGAAATGTAACTTCATTCATGTCAAGGGTGGATCATGAGATATTTGTGAAATGTTGTTACATTACCTCCTCTACCCAGCTATTCTTTGAACATGAATACCCTTGTTTTACAGATTTCTTCTGAGCATTGAAAGCATTAAAAACAATCTCACTACCAATGTATATTAACTTCAAGTGGATGGTCCTTCCAATAGTTTCAGGGAAAAATAAGCAGGTAATTTCATTCTGGGGGTTGCATCACATACTAGTGATAGGTGGATCAGAAGGAAATGGTGGGAAAGATCAGATTGAACATTATAGGGAGATCATCTTTTCTTTCTCTCTGGCATCTTCTTTTCTCCACTTTCTACTCCTCCTCACTCTTTTCTCTCTTCTTACTCTATAACAGGGTCTGCACTTCCAATTACTGGAAAAACTGTTGAGGCTTCAGTCTCACCCCTTTGTCTAGCAAGGGACAAATATTACTTAATAGACATTTTTGCTTTGTTTCATTTTTACCAGGATGGATTGTCGTTTTGCAAAGTAGGTAAAACTTTATACTCAATGTCATGGGTTTTGCTTTTCGAATTTGTTCATTGAATTGCCCCTAACTTACAGGAAAACAATATTGCCATGATGGAATAGAGAGATAGAATTCTTTAGTGGCCAAGTGTGATTGAACATACAAGAAATTTGTCTCTGGTGCATATCAGTGGTGGGTTTCAAAAATTTTTACTACTGGTTCTGTGGGCGTGGCTTGGTGGGCATGGGTGTGGCTTGGTGGGTGTGGCAGGGGAAGGATACTGTAAAATCTCCATTCCCACCCCACTCCAGGGGAAGGTTACTGCAAAATCCCCATTCCCTCCTGATCAGCAGGGACTTGGGAGGCAGAAAATAGATGGGGGTGGGGCCAGTCAGAATTTTTACTACTGGTTCTCCGAACTACTCAAAATTTTCGCTACCGGCTCTCCAGAACTGGTCAGAACCTGCTGAAACCCACCTCTGGTGCATATGCTCTCAGTGTACATAAAAAGAAAAGATACATTAGTCAAGAATCATAAGGTACACCACTTAATGATAGTCATAGGGTACAAATAAGCAATCAAACCATACTAGGAAACAATCAATATAAATCATAAGGATATAAGCAACAAGTTACAGTCATACAGTTATAAGTGGGAGGAGATGGGTGATAGTAATGAAGTAAAAGAAAGCAGTTCAATGATTTTAAAACCAAATTCCTTTAAATTCTGTCTTTATATAAAGAGTGGAAAGAAAGAAAAATAGAACAACGGGCAGCAAGGTGGACTCAGTTACAGTTGCAATGAGTGCACCATTGGAGACCTGAAAGAACATGCTAGGGATAGTTTGTCTTAGAAAAAATCTATCCATGTGGTTGCTAGGAATTGAAAATCATTTGATGGCGTATCATTGTCATCATCATCACCTTTCATACAGGATGTTGGAATTTTAAGAAGCTTTGAAGTTTGGTGTTAGGCAAGACTCCTAATGAATATTGAATTTAATGAATATTAAAGAAAACAGACCATGTTATGTGAACAACTTAGTCTTTGAAAAAGGCTTTAATACTGAGTAACTTGGAAGGAAAGAGAGGAAGATGACCCGCCACAGATGAATGAACTCAATTACTCAGTGATGAAAGCACTGTTGGAAGCCCTGGAAAACCAGATTAGGGAAAGTCTGTCATGGAGAAAATGTATCTATGTGGTCTCTAAGAATCAGTACTGACTTGATGGTACATAATCAATCAAAATACTCTTTTTGTGGGTAGTTATAGGCAAATAAGGGGTGGGGGGGCAGAAAGGAAAAGTATAGGAGGGAGGAATAATGAAGCTTCTTTGCAAATAAATCGGAGGTTATTGTCATGGATAGAGGGCAGGCAAGGTTAAGCAATTTATCATATCTATTTAAGATAGAACAATCTTTAAGCCAATCAACAATATGTAGCAGCTGCAAAGCAGAACTTCTAGAATGGATAATATGAAACAGTGAGTAAATCAATAAATACAACTTTATTCTCATGGATAATATGAAACAGTGAGTAAATCAATAAATACAACTTTATTCTCATGTTCCTTCCATGATCCACAAGATGTTGCATTGGGACAAGAAACTTGTGTAAGGTGATTGAAAGTGTTAGTTTCATTTGTGGCCAGGCAGACTGTCACTTTCTAAGATATTTTAGTGCATTAGCAAACACCAAAAGATAGCACTTTTTTTAAAAAAATTAGATTTTTGGACAAACTGGGGCTGTCTGGCTATCTAGCATCCTAAACTTCTGAACAACATATTGGATGTGCTTCATAGAAAATTTTGAATCAGGGAACTGAAGTCTCAATTCCCACTTCTGAGTGACATTAAAAAGTGCTCTGAATTGCATGAAGAGTTTGTGCCAAATTAGAACATGGATCCATTGATAAATATATGAACCAAGTTTTGTAACTAATTGGACTAAGACTTTCATCTGTTCTCCACATGATTCTGCTATATTAATACATTAATTTGCTCCAGAACTTTCTATAAATAATACCCAGAAAGATATGCTGAGAATGATAGAGCAGATCAAATTAATTCTAACAGTTCAAAGGGAATTTAGGAATTTTGTTACTTCCCTTGATGATGGCACAGTTTCCCTTAAGGGGTTAATGTTTTCCATCTTCATGAATGGCTTTTAATTAAATGCATCCATAACCAGACTTTGGAGATGACACATCTTGTTACAAATGTAATCCATCAATTTGCAGCAATGGCTGTAGTCATTCTGTCATTTACCACAAGCGGAAAGTGTCTCAACTCTGTGTTAGAGCAGATAGGTGACAACCTCTTTGGGATTATGGAATGAACCTTGATATGAAAGGTTTATCTGTATTGTTGTCATAAATTCACCATGAGTTGATGCTACCTAGTTAATATTGCACTTTTGACATCTCCAGTGTCACATTTCCAACCTCTGCAACAGACAGTTTTGCTAAACACTTCCCCCAGACATACTTAACTAATCCTACTATAGATCTTGCATTTCTCTTTTTACTTTTAAAGGAGAATAATGTAATTCTTCCACTTGTGACGTGCAGATGTAGTCTTCACTCAAACATTAAACATATTGCACACCACTCCATAAGCAAAACATGTCCATATTTTATATTTTCTCCCTTTATACCACTCACACTACCTACATCTCCAGCTTTATTCATTTTTCAACATTTTAACAACGTCTATGACTTCTTGGTCAATTTCTTCTCAGATATTAACATTTAAAGCATTCATTTCAGTTCTGTTTTTCTGACATATTTCTTATAATTCCCATATAAATCTCTAAAATAACTCTTCCAGCATTTCTCCATTTTAGTTTCATCCTAAATCATTTCATTACTTTCATTTTTTAATTTTCCCTGATTCTATAGGAGGTTCCTTTTTTGGACCCTTTTAACTCATTTCCAAAGTCACCCTTGCATTTTCTTTTCTCCTGTGATCTTCCTCTCATTACTTCCTTTCTTCGATTGCATTCTTCTGACTTATTGCATTTTTTGGAGTATAAGATGCACCGGAGTATAAGATGCACCTTAGTTTTTGGGGAGGAAAATAAGAAAAAAGCTGATTGGCAGGTGGATCAGCCTCCCGGAATACCCACAATCAGCTTTCCCAGAGGTGAATTTTAGCAACAGGTTCCTTGGTTGTGAGCTCTGTGCCTTCCTTTTTTTCCCCCTTTTTTTCTGCCATGGTGATGCATGCCTTTCCTTATCTTCTTTCCATATTACAGTGCCATTTTATTTTTTTCCCAAGAAATTATTTTACAGTTGTTATTTTCATAGTAAATATAAACAGCCAAAGAATTTTATTTTCATGAATCAAAGTTTGCATACATTTACATAGATACGATGTAAAAAGTAATATTCTTGATATTTGCTTGCAATAAGAGGCAAAATTACCCTGACACCACCCCACAGTTCCCCTCTCCCCTCCTTTTTGCATAATTTAATAATCTGGATGACAATCTGTCCCTGTGTTTTACAATCATCTTTATAAATAGCTGTTCCCAAATTCTTCAGAACATGATCTAAGCATTAATAATTAATATACCCAAAGCTTAACAACAGAAACATCAATAAACATTCTTCCTTAAGCCATTTTAAAAGAAGCTAATAAAAATGTCTTTCTCTCTTTTTCCTTTTCTTTCAATACATTCCTCATTCATTCGTCTATAAAATGCTTCAGGAAAGTTTCTTACATGATATTTGTGACATTCTAGTCTTTGTGGTCCGTTTTTCCACAATGAAATTTTGTATCATCATTCAGGTCCCAGTGGTCTGTATATTCCATTCCAATAGTGCTTCTACTGTAGATAGCTCTTCTGGCATCTACTGAGTTCCAGGACTTGGACAATTCCTAAAACCAATATTTTCTATATACTCATCTAAAAGGGCAAAAGGTCTCTAATTCAATTGCCAGTACAGGGTTAGAAACCCATAGGATAATATCCAGCTACCTGTATCTGAACAAGGGTGAAACCAGTCATGCGGTGCCTCCTGGTAGTCAAAGTATCCCTCACAATATACATTCTGTGAAAGTAGAAAGAGCAGCGGTGGTAGGATTGAAAATTTTTTACTACCGGTTCGGTGGGCATGGCTTGGTGGGCGTGACATGGCTTGGTGGGCATGGCAGGGGAAGGATATTGTAAAATCTCCATTCCCTCCCCACTCCAGGGGAAGGTTACTGCAAAATCCCCATTTTCTCCCGATCAGCTGGGACTTGGGAGGCAGAGAATAGATGGGGGCGGGGCCAGTCAGAAGTGGTATTTACCAGTTCTCCGAACTACTCAAAATTTCCGCTGCTGGTTCTCCAGAACTGGTCAGAACCTGCTGAATACCACCTCTGGAGAGCAGCCAGTTTGGTGTAGTGATCAAGGCACCAGACTAGAAACTGGAAGATTGTGAGTTCTATTCCCACCTTGGGCACAAAGCCAGCTGGGTGACCTTGGTCAGTCAATCTCTCTCAACTCTCAATATATATATATGCTATATTTAGGAGGTTTCGCAATTCCAATTTTAAGAGGTTAAGAAAAGTTTTTCCTATTATCTCATTTTTCCCACCGTTCTTGTTCCAAAATTATTGATTGCTTGAGCCATTATACCTTAGCTTCCAGGAAGCAGATCAATGTAATAGAAAATCAGGAAGATAATAGAAAATACTGCTTGAGAGATGTTGTGTCTCCTAATTATATAGCTTGCCATAGTGGCAGGTAGAAAAGATCGTATTATCTTCTTAGCCTCCTACTAGTCCAAGTATCCTCTTATTTATACATTTACCTGAGATAATTAGGCAAACCTAGTTTATAACAAGGACTGCTCTTTTCAAGGTTGAATTTCTCTGTGGGCTGGATCTAGACAAGCTGCACAATCTTGATTTCTTTTCTGCTAGTGGAGAGACATATCTCCATGACCTATTCTAGTGCATTTTAACAACTGATCTAAATATTTCTTGCCCTTGAATGATGGCAAATTGGGAGGGCTTTTAACTTTTCAGATCCATAGCCTTTCCAACCATGCTTCCTGACCACCATCCAACATTCTGTGTTTCTCAGTAGCATGTTTCTTATGTTCAGTGTGTGATATAAAGTCCAAGTCTGGATTTCCCTCTTCCAAGTGAGAGTGGTTCTCAAATGGTCCTAAGACTTAGTGCTGCCCCAAGTGTTGAAAAACTGCCAGCTAGGCTGGAAGGAGAGGTTAAGCGAGGGCCTAGCTTGGAGTTTTCACACAACTGAAAGTTGCATAAACTTGACTTCTTCCAAGATCCATGAAATCTTATCTGGTTATTGCCAGGGGAAGGCAAACAGTCAGGAGGTTCTTGTAACATAGGTGGTAAACAATAAAGTTACTGACTTTCAATACTCACAAGTCAGTCTGATTGTTTGCACCTGACACCAAGAATTTCATCTCAGGTGGGTCTATAATCTAATTCAACAGAATGTGTAGATTATGACAAATAGTTTCAATGCAATTTTTAATTTTCCACAATTTCCAAGGACAATGCTTTTCTTTGTGTGAAATAAGAACATAGATATTGATAGATGCTTGCAGTTTATTCGTTTATTGTGATTTTGGCACCACCCAACTCCAGAACCTAGGAGAACAGCCAGATTTTTAAGGCCTTCCTGAATCCCATCAAAGTGGGTGGATTTCAGGGAAGACCCTATTCAGAGCACATATGCCATGAAAGAGAATGTGCATTTCCTGATCACCAAAAGAGGACGCTCTTTAATCAGCTATTACCAGCCAGGCAGTTGGTACTGTTATAGTAACAGAACCATCAACAAACGTTTTGGCAATGTATCTTCAAATCTTTAAGCATTTCTTGTTTATCTACCTACCCATCAACATACCTCATCCGCTCTCTGATACATTGAAACTTTTCAAGTAATATCAGCATTTAATTATTTGCTTTCACTTCATTATGGATGTCTTCCTAATTTAAGCAAAATATTTCATTAGATTCAGTCACACATGATTGATTTCCCTAAATAATATTTTATTTTTTGTGAAATGATCCAAAACAAATGCCTTGGTAGCATGCCAGAAGGACTTTGGGGAATAAATTTCACTCAGTCTCCTGACATTTTTAGTCCATCATAAAGCTGTCATTTTCTTGCATACTTCAAAAGCAAATATTAGTATATTGTAAATTCCCTGCTGAGAAATGGGAAACCAATAGTAAAGATGCACATATGCATTGCTGAGCTATTAATCAAGATTACAGATTTTGATGCAACACAACTCTCTGGCAGCATAAAATGAATAGAAATATCTGGATTCTTTTGAGAGATTACTTGTGATTATTCTACTCTGATGCTCTACGGGATTAAATTATACTTTTTAATGAGTTAGTCTTGCCTTGAAATCAGACTTGAAATCTTCCAAAACTTGCCTTGCAATCAGACCAAAATTGTTTGCCCCACATTATCTAGCCATGGATCCCTGGAAAAATTGGAAGTTCAGTCCAAACTGATTAGGTTATCAGATGGATGAGTCATATCCTAAGCAAGTTCTAGAGCTGTGGCTTATTAATGAGAGGTTTTTTTTTTAAGAGAGAGAGAGAGAGAGAGAGAGAGAGAGAGAGAGAGAGAGAGAGAGAGAGAGAGAGAAACACAAGATTGTGCAAAATATGGAAGCATTTATCTTCATCTCCTGTAATACTAGAGTCTGGGATTCCTGTACCCAGAGAAACTAAAAGTTAAGAGAATCAGTACTCATAAGAAAGGAATACTTTTCAAACTATGGAATTTGTCATCATAGAATGTAGTGACAACTATCAAACTGACAGCTGTCAAAGTCTTATCCAAAATAAGTTTTGTGTAAATTTTAGGATGTGATGGCCAAGAAACATTCCACAAAAGTCATGCAAAGTGAGAGACACTGATATAGTGGTTCCACTTCTACTTAGACTGTTTTCTGAAGGTGGTACTGGATTACTCTTCTATAATTTGATTATAGCTCTCTTTTATTCCATATTCTCTTAAACTTCTACACAAAACTACCGGGGAGATTATTTGAGGATATGAGCCGAGGAGTCATCAATATATACATGATGCCCTCTACTATCTACTGCTCTTTTTAATCTAATGGTTGATGTCTTGGTGTTCTGAACCATTACTCAGATAAGATAATGGAGACTCAATCTAGCTAATTACTGTTTGTGGGTAATGCATCTGCCCAATCGAGTTGTGCCCCACCTATCCCAGAAGAAGTCTCACTCAATCTAAAGGAGCCAGTTTACAGACCCAGGTATCTTGAAGGCATAAAGGCCTTTTAATAGCTTGGCTAATTTAATATTTGTGGCCTTAGTTGGATAGAGACAACCTCGCAACAGTTGTTCATATTATTGACTTTCTGGCTGGATTATATGTTTTATGTGGTGGGCTGCTTGGAAAATTAAGCTCAGGAAAGAGTGACTAATCTGTTCACTGGGGCTTATTGATGTGACCTATTATATCAGTTCTTTGCCATCTACACTGGTAGGTAGTCTGTTTATTGACTAAATTCAAAGTTCTGTTTTTGATGTTTAAAACCATAAGTAGCTTAATACCAGGTTACCCAAAAGAGTGCCTTTTCCTTATGTGTACCTTCCCAACCCTTAAGATCATCCAGCAAGGCCTTTTCCAGGTCCTTCCTTCATCAAAGGAGAGGAGATGGGCCTTTATGAGGGACAGAGCTTTTTTGTGGTGACACCCCATTTAGTCACTCCAGAGAGGCTTAATTGGTGCCCATATTAGCATCATTTCAGTGCCAAGTGAAGATGTTTTCATTTTCCCAGGAGAAAATTGTCTTTCATAGTATTTTAATGATATTTGAATGACCACTTTGCATCTGCCTACTTTATATGGTGTTTTAATTTAGCATGTTGTTATTCAAATTGTATTTTTTTTACTGTGCTTTATTCTAAACCACTCAGGGATTTGACTGACACATTAAGTGTCAGATTAAAAACCCTTTTATTTTCCCAGGCTTTATAATTGAGTTTTAATTGTTTTTTAATTAATTTAATTCTTAGTTTTTGAATGACTTGCACTAATATACATTTTTATGCATTTTGATATTAGAGTATATTATTAATTAATTAACAGATTAATTAAGAGTTGGAAGGGACCTTGTAGGTCATCTAGTCCAATCCCTCACCCAAGCAGGAGACCCTACATCATTTCTGACAAATGGCAGTCCAGTCTCTTCTTGAAAGCTACCAGTGATGAAGCTCCCATGACTTCTGAAGACAATCTGTTCCATTGGTTGATTATGTTTTGATTCAGATGACATTTTAATCTGTTTGATTATAAACTGCCCAGAAAGTTTTGGATATTGGACAGTTATAAATTCTAATAAGCAAAATTTATAGTAAAATAAATAAAATCTATTTTTGTTTTGTTTTTATTATGTCTTTTACTTTATTTTATTGTGCATTTTGTAGATTCTCTTGGACTTGGCTAATGAGTATTATAATGCTATTACAAGCACCATATCATGCAATTCCTGTAGATCATGTTTCTCAGCCTTGGCAACTTTAAGACATGTGGACTTCAGCTCCCAGATTTCCTTGTCTAGCATGCTGGTTGGGGAATTCTGGGAGCTGAAATCCACTTTTCTTAAAGTTGCCAAGACTGAGAAATACTGCTGTAGGGAACTGCTGTTTGACTAACTTCTGTATGGATTCTTCTACTTCATTTATCGGTTTAGCATATTTAGCAGAGCATGCAAAATTAAGTAAAGCTAAGCTTGTCATGAATATCTAGTTTAAACTCCAAAGGAATATCTCAAGTTTATTAGGGAGTTACATGCTCTGCGAGAAAGTCTGCATCTCTGAATATTTTTTGCTTATTGTCATTATCATAATGAAAAAAAGGCAAAGAAGAAAAGATGTTACCTACATTTTTATAGGAAGGGGCTCAGAATATAAATCTTTCCAGTCAAGGAAAAGAAGAGCAGAAAAAGAACTGAACAAAATCTATACACCTTGTTTACTATCTTTGTTTGCAATGCTTATGCTGGTCAATTGGACAAAATGTGCAATGTGTTTACATCCTGGAACTGTATCTCCAACAATTCCTTTCCAATCATCTGAATTTAATTAGGTTTTGAATGCCAATACAAAAACGGAATCAGAATCAAAATAGCAAAGTTGAAAGGGACCTTGGAGATTTTCTAGCCCAACCTTATGCTCAGGAAGGAAACCCTATACCAGTGATGGCTAACCTTTTCACAAAAGTGCATGTGAAACCCCAAAATGCAATGCACACAGCCCCCGTACATGTGGCCTATAGCCCGGCGCATGTGCGCACACCCACCACATGTGCCCTGCTCCCCGCACATGTACACGGGCTCCCATATGTACCCCGCTCCCTCCCAGCATGTGCAGCAGAACCCCAGAGACCAGATGGCCGGCAGATGGCATGCATGCATGCGCAGCAGAGCTGAACTGGAGCGATGGCTCACATGCCATCATAAAGGGCGCTGTGTGCCACCATCACATCCCTATACCATTTCAGACAAATGGTTGTTCTATTTCTCCTTAAAAACCTCCAGGTATTCCTCTGATTAATTATTCTAACTCTCAAGAAATTTCTCCTTAGTTTTAGGTTGCTTCTCTCCTTTATTAGTTTCCCTCCATTGCTTCTTGTCTAGCCCTTTGGTGCTTTGGGAAATAGGTCAAGCCCCTCTTCTTTGTGGCAGCCCCTCAAATATTGGAACAGAGACAGCCAATGCCTCATGCTGGATTGGGGAATTCTGAGAGTTGAAGCCCACACATCTTAAATTGTCAAGATTAAGAAATACTGATGTAGAAGAATACAGACACTATTTGTACTTTCAGCAGATAATTTATTTCCCTGTGAATTGTGACTGTCAAGAAATTTACACCATCAACATTCTCAAGGGAAAACAAACAAACAAAAATTGCCAGATTCTGATCTATGACCATAACCAACTTTAAGTAACTAAACAATTTACCATACTTCATTTCATTTCCATTATTTTTTGCCAGGCATCTAGAAATTAGAGTTATTCTTATCCAATTGTGTTTCAGTGATTTGTTGTTATTTAGAAGCAAGACTCTTCAATATTTATCAGTTTATATTGTTTCTATTCATTGTACAAGGACCTTGTACAGTCTTCTCTGGGCCAGAGTTGGGCCAAATTAATTATTGGATTGCAAATTTCCAGAGAATACCGAGGTATAGACCTGAGTGAGATTCTTAAAGCATCCTGTAAATAAGGCTACAGTAAACTGCTGCTCTTGCCAAGAAACTGTGTCCATGAAGTCACCAAGAGTTCAGCTTGATTTGAGGGAAGCTACCTTTAATGCAATATGTCAATCAAGGATGATTATAATTATTTTTAACAAAACACTAGAAGGTAAAAAAGATGTCTAGAATGTTTAGATTCCATAAATTAAAATCAGTTCATGCCACCTACCTACTCATTATTAACATTCAGCTCTCTCCCCCCCACACCCCCACACCCCTGATCCATGCTGAGGTTCAACTTTGATGGACCTCTGTAGGGAAAAAATTTGTAGCTATAGCAACCACCAAAAAACATCTCTCTATGTGTAAGTACAGAGATTTTAGGTAGCAAACTTGAAAGGCAAATATTTAAGATAATGTAACATAAGACATTTTAATGAAATATAGGTTCTCTTTACTGAGACTGCACTATTCATATTATAAGGAATGAGAGAAATTTCCACCTACAGCTACAGTCCTATGAATATTTAAGGATTGAAAGAGCCCTTTGGGATTAGACCAGCACTTAGTATCACAATCAAATAGCAACCAGTCAGCTACATCCAGAAAGTTCAGGTGCACTATAGAAGGGAAATGACCCACAGTCAGTGTACAGACACCCAAAATTGTAAACCATTTATATCTTTATCTTCAATCACTTTATCCCCTTTTTAAAAATTCATTTTCATAAGATGCCTCAGTCACAAATAGTGGGCATTATAGTTGAATCTTAAATTGGCTGTTATCAGGTAAGCTGGATATATTTTCTTCCTGTTCTTCAACTTTACAAAATCATAATAATCAGAATGCCAGTAATGGCTCAACAATATCTACCTAAAAGCCACACACAACAGCACCATATAAATATCTCACACAGAACAGCTCAACCACACACTCTGCTGGAGAGAAATTCTCTGAGGAAGGGCTCCAGCACGAGTCCAAAACTCAGAAATCTAAAGTTCTGGCCCCGAGGACCGACCCAGAGTGGATCCTGCAATATCTACCTGTATTTTTCAGATTACTGTTTAAGGTTTGTATTATGTTGCTATTCTAATGTTTGTTTTGGCTCTTTGCAGGTTTTAACAACCAAGTCATACAAAGAAAAAAATTAACAAATGTTCAGGGAGACAGTTTTGGATCTGCTGTTCCTGAAAATATGAATTAATATCATTTGTGAGCACTGTTAATAATACAATAAAGGAGAGAAGGAAAGAAGCTTACTGCATTTGTGATGATTTGCATAAACCTGTTATTATATGAATGATGACATGTATGTCATTAGCATAACAACACAATTATGCAAATAGAGAAGATTGTTGCAAATAACGCAAACTTAATAGGTGCTGTTTGGGGGAAACTTATTTCGGTTGAACTTTTATCCATTTCATTTGAAGTTCACCACATAGGAAACTTTAAATTGAAGCTTCATTGTACTAATTATTTTCTACGAATTCTGCTAGAGTCAAGCTCCTAGTTACATATACCTTGAATTCTTCTTACCTTAATTGGTTTTAAATTTTATAGTGCTGAAAAGGAATTGCTCTTGCCCATTAAACATTTTGGCTGTCCTTTTTGGTGCCTTCTTCACCTCGACTCTTCTTGACCCCAAAGGTGATAACACCATTGAAAAGATTTATTTCTTGTGAGATTCACATATTCAAGCTACAATATTATCCTACAACAGTCACTTCTGGATCTTTCTCCTCACTTTCTATGGGATGAGGATTAAGACTTATTGCTTCTTGCCTCATCCAATTTTTGGGGAAATTTTCTTAACTGATATTTAAGTTCTGAACTAACAGAGGTCAGCAGAAACCTGACCTTAACAGGAATTAGCTCATTTATATTGATTGGAAAAAAGGTGAATTGGTATTAATTTGGTGCTCTAATCTTATCTCATTTTTTTTCCAGGCATGTGTAGCTTTTGGAGGGCTTTTATTTTTAACCTTTTAGTACTATTTTTGGTAACTGTACAATTGTAATGCCTTCAGCTTTTAAATCATCCTATTTTAGATGCTTCTCTGGTCTATTACTTATTTACTTATAGTAGGTATAATATGCTTTTAATTTGTATTGCTTTATTTACAGTCTCACAATAATTCTTGGGTTTTGTTCTGCCGATAAAGGACAATTTTGCAGCTTTGGGTTTTTCAGCAAAGTTTTATTGGCTTTGATATTAGAGTCAACTGGGGAAAAGGCACAGGGAATAGCACAAGGTCTGTTTGCTAAGACATTAGCAAAATATATTATACTCTATGAAGGAGTGATAAAATAAATTAAAATAAATTGAATGTTCATGTTTGTTCATTCTAAAAGGCTCACTATGTGATATATCCCTTTAAATAAAAAAAATCTTCCAATTAAATAATGTGCCACCACAGTTTCCACTTAAATAAACACCTTTTTACCATATATCAGTAATCAAATGGATGTGATATATGTTAAAACATAGGGGAACCAATGTCTTGTGTATCCCTCTGTATCTGGAATGTTGAATTAGATTAATTACTGAGTTTAGTAATAATTTTTATACTCTAATTGAAATGCATTTTGGTAGTTGAAGCAATTTACAGCCTTTGTGAAGTAAAGACTGTAAATTGCTTTAAAAATCAAACATGAATTATAATTAGAGTGCTAAAAATATTACAAATTTAATAAGAAATCATTCTCATAGCTGAATGTCTAGTTGAAAGACATTACAGAAGATACTATATGGAATACAAATTTAAAGTCATTTGAGGGTTTTATTTATATATGGAAATATCTTTTAGTGATATGGGCAGAAGAATAAAGATATTAAATATATTATGTATGGTAGACCTGTAGGAAAGTGGGTGAAATAAAATTGATATGGTACAAGGTGATAGGTAACGTTACTGATTGCTTAGTTTAGGAAAAGGGATGTTATGTTTAGATATTAATATACTTAAAAGATTTGAATTAAGAGATATATGTATGGGGGTGGAGGAAATGGGTAGATTATGAGTAGAATAAATGCCAAATTAGGATTTATTACATAGTTTTATAGTCAAATGCTGTTTTGAAATATATAGTATACGGGGGATATAATAATAATGTTAGAAAGAAATGTTTAGTACATAGGGGGTGGTGTAAAAGGGTGGTAAAGTATTATATAATGTGATATTAATTTGGATTTCATCTTGTAGAAGCCATGGGGGGAGGGGAGGGGGAGGGGGGTTAGGGAGTGGGGAGGGGAAAGGGGGGGAAATTTGTATTTGAAAAACTTTTTCAATAAAAAAAAAGAAAAGAAAAGAAATCATTCTCATAGCAACGACCCTATCAAGGAAGCCAATGTACCACTATGCAAATTTGACTTTTAACAAAGAAAATAGCAATATAGATTACCAATAAAACAAATACTGTTTTTGAAATATAGTTCTATTAAAATACATTTTTGAGCCAAATATTGTCAGGTGAAGATAATTTGATTTAAAACTAAGAATTAGGATTTTTTATATTGCATTTTTTAAGTCAAAATAGATTTTAAAAAAATCCACAGCTCTAACTCTGTAGACAGGGAAATAGTGCTTACCGTTTTTACCAACTAGTCTCATTTCTGATTTTAATTTCCTTATACAAGAACAGGAAACTAATTTGAATCAGGCCCATGGACTGAAGCTTTCTCCTTGTTGCTTTATTTATTGTTTTTAAAAATCCAGTATATGAGAGAGTATTTTTCCTCCAAAAAAACAAATATTAGAATTAATTATTAATTTTCTGAATCATCTACTTTTTTCAATGAGGAAGGATTAAAAAATAGAAGAGAAGAAATATGATAAAGATATTTCTGTAGCAGTCCTCATCACTCTTGTATGTACATTTGACCTGTTTCCTTAAGACATAGGATAGGTTGAATTAGTAATTGTTTTTGGGATGGAGTTTGGAGTTTTTGTCTATAGAGACAGTTCCTATAGTCCCATTCCTGCCTTTAACTCAAAATTGTATGTAAATCAGAATTTGAACTTACAAACATTACTATTACTAAAAGTGGCAGAATACATTCTCCTTCCACAAGCTGATAAACTGAACCAATTTTCATAGACTGCTGAAAACCACTGAAAACAGAATAGAACATAAGTCTGTTTTGTGCCATCTTTACACTAGTTACCATAAATGAGGCCTAATCAATACAGGTACTTTCTACTACCAGCAAGTTTTGATACAACCTCTTTTTATTATTTCAGGATGGGCAATACAACTTCCATGGGTGACAAAGTTCATTAAGCTCCAGAATGACATTCCTTGCCCCATTAAATTTTTGCTGAAATTTACACACTTTCATAAGGTTGCCTAAGTTAGGGGTATTCTTTCAAGATCTCAGGGTAGGATTACCAACTTCTTATCAGATCTGGACTTTTTTTTAATATATAATTTCAGGCAATTCCTTTCCTATTTCTTTCTGTGCCTGGAGAATCTTGCCAACAGGAACTGATTACTGTAGGCGTAACTTGACTCACCCCTTGTGATTTCCATTAAAGACTTTTCAGCATAATGAAAATGTAAATTATCATATGATCTTGAAATAAGATGTCTTTATACATTTGTTCTGCAACATTTGGCCATGGAATTGATTTAAAATGACTAATCTGATCATGACAAGCAAATTTAAGAGTTCTCATTGCCAGTCAGAAAATGGCAAACCGTAAACAAGAGTCTCCTTACTTAGCTGACAGCAAGGATCTCAAATTGTGAAGAACATTTCCATTCCCAGATTGCACTCACTGTGAGCTGGCACCAAACCCAAACAATAATTTACCTCAGGCCACAGACACTGATGGTCACTCAGTATGTAAATTTTACACATGAATTCCTGGCATGTTTTGAATCCCATTGTTGAGGCATTCAATAATCTAAGTGCTGAAGAACACTTAGCCTGGAAATGTGAATCTCTCTACATTAACCTAGAGGCAATGTCCTGTCAGACTTTACTTTGCAGTATTCTTTCTGTAGGATATATAAAGTTCTACATGGTGTGTTAGTCACAAAGGTCACAGTATTGAAACAAAACATTTTTCTGTATCTGAGAAATACAATGAAAAAGTGGTACATTAAAATCGAGAAATGTTGTGCCTGTAAGTATAGGCTGTTCTGTGTTTTATGGTACATCATTGTGATAGATTTCATAAAAGAAAATTTTCTAGTTTTATCCTGCACACTCTGAAGGTGAAAAAGAATCAAGACAAAGGCTTCTGCTACTCAAAAGACACAGCCAACTGCGGGAGTCCTCATTACCCTTTATGCATTCATTACCCCATTTTCACTACTAGAGATAGAAATAGAGATAGTTGTTCCTGTATTTGTTTGTCAGCTGGTCTATTATTAGTTAAAGGAATCTCTAGGTTTAAGAGATAAAAGGAAACTTCCTCTCCTTTCTCTGTCTTCAAGATACAGTTCTTATCCTATAAACATCTTAATAAATCTACGTTTACTTCAAATATAATTAATGTCTGCCTGCATTCATTGATAACTGTGCTAAGCCCATACTTGGTATTCAAGACAAATATATGATGAGCATTTTAGAAGAATCACTTGATGAGTGGCAGCCATATAAATTGAACATAAATAAATGCAATCTTCTTTATAAATGGGTTATGCTGCTATTTAATTATTGGATGTAGTTGAGCACTCCCCATATATTCTGGAGCACATCCTCTAACCAGGGCTCCTGCTGAATTCAAATCTTCAAAAGAAGGACTATGTTGGTTATAGTTTTAAAAAATTATTATTCTAGATTAAGTAAAGAGGACTTTATCAAATTCACAATCCTAATATGGGGTGAGATGGTACAAGGCAATAAATCAAGACTGAGTTTTTTCATATGTTTACATGTTTATGTTGCCATTCCTGGGTAAAGTGTAAAATATTTTAAAGTAGTGCATTAAGGTAATTTATAGTTTGGATTTAGCACAGGAACAAATTTTCTGATAGGCTTACAATGTATTTTTTTTAAAAAAAACCATGAAACATAGTCAATATGATTCTATGATTAGAGAACTGAATGAAGATATGGGAAATATAAATTTAAATCCCAGCACAGCTATGAATCTCCCTGAATAGCTATAGAAATGCCATTCTTCCTTAATGTATCCCAGGTCTTTTGGGAAGATAACGAAACACTGAAGTGACCTTCTTAGAAAATCTAAATGCAAGTGTAGTAGTTTGATGCAAAAAGAACAATGCCCAAGATTGTTTGCTTCTTTTGCCAAATGTGTTTTCTTATAAATACTTATTTATATTTCAATTTGCTCCTGAGAGATATTAAAAATCTTCTTTTCCTTCTCCTTGATAATTTTACTGCACACTACTACAAATAGAAGGATGCAACAAATAAACAAACAAACAAGTAAACAAATAAATAAACAAATAAACAAATAAACCTGAGTCATAAGCACACATACCAGGAATTTCAAAAGGCTTAAAAGCTAAAGATGGAATGCATGACCTATAGGTATATAAACCTGCATTTGTATTTATTAGTTTGTCAAACATGTACAAGATGGCAGGTATAAATATAAACATGGATATGAATGAAAGAAATGAATACAAATAAATGGAGACAGTAGGACAGGGACAGTAAGCACGCTGGTGCGCTTATGCATGCCCCCTTTACGGACCTCTTAGGAATGGGGTGAGGTCCACAATAGACAGTTTAAGGTTGAAGTTGTGAGGCTTAAAGGATTTAACAACGGACTCAGGTAGAGCATTCCAGGCATTGACCACTCTGTTGCTGAAGTCGTATTTTCTGCAATCGAGTTTGGAGCAGTTTACCTTGAGTTTGTACCGATTGTTTGCCCATATATTATTGAGGTTGAAGCTGAAGAAGTCATTGACAGGTAAGACGTTGTAGCAGACAATTTTGTGTACTGTGCTTAGCTCATACCACAGGCAGCACAATTCCAGATTGTCCAAGCCCAAAATTTCAAGTATGGTGGCAATTTCAAGTATCTTGTGAAGTACCACTGGACCGCTCAATTGTATTAATGTCCAATATACAGTGTGGATTCCAGGCAGATGAGCTGTATTCGAGAATTGGCCTGGCAAAGGTTTTGTATGCCCTAGTTAGCAATGCAATACAGTACAATACATCTCCTAGAATGAAGCAGCTTGCATGCTAAGAGGTAAGGGCTGACCCAACCATATGTTTGTAAACACTGTACTCGTTTTCAAAAGTTTTCTAAGTGTAATTGAAAGTGCTGTACTTAATTTTTAAGGTCCTAAATGGTTCATAAGTATCTGTTTCCTCAGGTAGCAAGAACCCATTCAATGCACTAATCCCAAATGAAAAAGTTTTCCACAGTCTCATGTTGCTAGGGAATGGCCAACATCTAAAACTGAATTTAGAATATAGAAATCAAATAAATAGTATCAGCAGTAACTGACCAGCATTATCTTTGTGGAAGTAGGTAATGTTCACTAGCAGGATAGACGTTGGTAGCTGTTTACTAACAAAAAGTGTTCAATTATCTACTGCCTTTGTAGCCTGTAACAAGTTTCTGTGATAAAAGCAGAGAGTTCTCCTCTCTTAATAGTCAGTAAAGTGGTGATGGGTTTTCATTGCTTTCTATTTCATCTCAGGATCCATCACCAATATTGCATTGATTGCTAATCAATACCATCTATGCTTTTCTTGTAGAGGAGAAAGAAGATTCAGCCGGGCTTAATTGAAGAGATTTGTGGAAAAGCTGGGTGTGCCATGGTTCAATCCAATTTCTGTCTCTTTTTCGCATCCTTGCCTTGTACCGATTTGCGCAAAAGGAAAGATGGCAAAGAGGATGAAAAAAAGTACAATTAGTCAAAGTGATCAAATCAAATATTTATTATGGACAAAGGCCAGCATAAGGAGAAAAGAATATAGTCAATTAAAAAGCACAGAAATATATTAAAGGCTCAAAAACAATAAAAAGCTAAAATATATAAAACAAAATTATACATAAAAAGCAAAAATCTAAAAGGAAGACTGGCGCATTAGATAGATATAGGGAAGAGAAAAGCCAGAGAGAAAAAATTGCTGTCTAAACTACCGAAATAAAATCACATTTGTAACCTTTGCTGAAATTAATACATTGTAAAAGTTATAATGCTTGGTGTACCTGGTGCCATTTCAAAAACATATTAATACGTTAAAGAACAACAAATCTAGCACCTTTGTGGATTTTTAAAGCATCTTTAAGGGCTCATTGTGAATAACTTATTTCTATTTCTTAAGAAATGCCAGGTTATAAGGAAGCAAACTGTTGTTGCTGTAAAGAACACACTGATCAACATGCTAATTGTAGGGAATCTTTTTTTAAGTACTCTTTTATTGTACTCAGATGAATAATAATGCACAGCAGCTGTGACATTGAACAAGGGTGGTATAATTACAATAACCAAAGCAAGTCTATTGTTCAATAGACCCATAAAATACATCTCCTCCTTTCAATACAGATTTTTCTTGTCCTGCCAGTAATTTAGGAACTTTGCACTAGTACTGATTTCCTCATTCAGAATATCAGAGTGAGCAGGTGGCATTGGTAAGGGAAAGGACTCTACCACCCTGTCTTCAGGAGCATTAATTCCTGAAATTCAAGAGCAACTTACATGCTGCATTATAATGCCCCTGAAAAGGTTTATTCTCCTTGTTCCTAAACCTGCTGGATTTGCCAAAGAACAGCATTTGTTATGTGTTCCTTCAATTCAACATTCCCCATCTGATTCACAATAAGGCTTAGCTTTTTTTTTTTTTTTTTTTTAAAGAAGGGATCAAATGAATCACAGTTCCAACAGAATAACATTAAGAATCTGACAATGGCTGAGGTTCATAATAAAATACGGATTAAATTTAAAAGAAAAGCAGAAAACATGTCAATTGTGATGATGATGCTATTATTCTTAAACAGTACTTTACTTTACTATTACTTTATCATCATAATTAATATCCCCATCAAGCCATACATTTAAACCATCCTTCCCTTATCAGAAAGACGTTTTAAAAATTCAGTTGGTTTAGTAATAGGATTTGTTTTACTAACTTACCTCAATATCCAATTCACAAAAACTTAAAAAATTGTTATCATTCTGACATGCCAAGTAAGGGAAAAAAAGCATAAAGGTGGCTAAGAAAAACAATGAGTCAAAAACGGTACCTGAAATTCTGCAGAAAACAACATGGACAACATCCAGTTCTATTTCCCCAAGTAACATTTGCCAGTGTCTATATACGTTGGCAAATGGCCAGGAATATACAAATTTTACTCTCTCTCTCTCTCTCTCTCTCTCTCTCTCTCTCTCTCTCTCTCTCTATATATATATATATATATATATATATATATATGTGTGTGTGTGTGTGTGTGTGTGTGTGTGTGTGTGTGTGTGTGTGTGTTCTGAGGTTTTCGCAGTGGTTTGTATGTAGGTCTTTGGTTATTTGGGTTTTCTCCCGCATAAAATTGGAAGTGTCTTGGCGACGTTTCGACGAAGTCTCATTCGTCATCTTCAGGCTGTGAAGATTTTCACTCAGAAAAATGATTGCCTAGCGTGTAGTACAGCTTGCTGGGTTAGATAGATCATTCATTGTGTATGTGTATGTGTGTATGTCTCTGTGTGTGTGTGTGTGTGTGTGTGTATGTATGTATGTGTGTATGTATATATATATATATATATATATATATATATATATATATATATATATATATATATATATATGTTTTTCTTCTAGCCAGGTTTTCCCTACGTAGCCAAGGTTTTTTTGTAGCTCCAGCTCAGTAGAATCTCATCTACTTGAGTATATATATATATATAAATTTTAATAACACAAAAACAGTTGCAAAAACATCTCAAAGGCAGAATAATCAGAGAGGCCATTGAAATAGAGAAAAGACCATATTGTATGAATAAACGTGATGACACTTCCTGTCTGCCTACCATAGATCAAAGATTCATCATAATGCCTGTGTTGCCACCATTTCCAGCATAACTTATCCATTAACCCACAACCAAGCAACAGCGCTTCCACCCAATCAAAATACAGCTACGTCATCAGCCAATCAGAATACAACAACACTGTCAACCAATCAGAATACACCTTTGCCTCTTTTCATAGAAAAACGTCAGTTACGATCACACAGTTTGCCCATAAGCACCAAACCGAGAACTTCAGCCAGAAGATGACGAATGTGATTTCGTCTAAACTTCGCTACTACCCTTTTAAGGATATGTTTACAATTACACGGGAAGAAACCCAAGATATAACTGTACACACACACACACACACACACACACACACACACACACACACGTGTGTGTGTGTGTTTTCTTTTCTTTTCGTAGGTCTTTATGTGTATTTCTCTTTAGCCAGGTTCTTCCTACGTAAACCAAGATTTTTCTGCAGCCCTAGTTCAGTGAAATCCCAATCCACTAATTTCTAGGCTTTTTTTTTCCAGCAGCCAGCAAGCTCCCTGCTGTCCATTGGGGGACTAAGGAGACTCCCAATGGGCAGCAGGAAGCTTGCTGGCTGCTGGAAAAAAAAGCCTAGAAACTAGTGGATTGGGATTTCACTGAACTAGGGCTGCAGAAAAATATTGGTTTACGTAGGAAGAACCTGGCTAAAGAGAAATACATACATACATACATACATACATACATACATACATACATACATACATAATCAAATGAATGATCTATCTATCTATCTATCTATCTATCTATCTATCTATCTATCTATCTATCTATCAATCCCTTTGTTTTATATCCTTATGCATAGGAATTTGGGGTATTCAGCAATGCAAATACTGTTTCATTACAACTAAATCATAAAGCCTACCTTCCATCTCCAGAAAAATCTCTTTTCCTACCTACTAGTTTTCTTATCTAATAATCCTGTTGGATGAAAGATTCTAAGTGCCATCATTGAAACAATTTATACAGCTATTTTACATAGCCTCTCTCTCTCTCTTTAAGGAAAGAAAAAGAACACAAGAAGTATTGCAAAAAGTAAGAGAGTTCCCGTGGATGAGAAAAACAGCAGAACTCCTACTGAGTTACCGTATTTTCCGGCGTATAAGACGACTGGGCGTATAAGACGACCCCCAAATTTTCCTGTTAAAATATAGGGTTTGGGCTATACTCGCCGTATAAGATTACCCCTCTTCCAACGCACACCAAATAAAAATTAAAAAAACATCAACTGGCTCACCCACAATGTAAAAGCAGCTGTGCTAGACCCAAAATGGCCCCTGAAACAAGCAGGAACCTCACACAGCCACAAAAAGCCACAAAAAACAACTTTCACACTTTACACACACACAACACAACACAACACAACTGGCTCATCCACAATGTAAAAGCAGCTGTGCTAGACCCAAAATGGCCCCTGCAACAAGCAGGAACCTCACACAGCCACAAAAAGCCCAAAAACCCAACTTTCACACTTTACACACACAAAATTCCACATACAGCTTTGTGAGATTTTGTGTGTTTGTGTAGTTAGAGTGAAACACTACAGAAACACACTAAATCTCAGAAAGCTGCACAAATATTATTTTATTTTATTTTATTTTTATTTTTATATGAAAGCTAAATTTAAAACTTCCTAAACTTTAAATGGCTAGGTCTAAAAAAGAACAACTAAAAAAACCCCCAATTAACTATTTTTTTTTAAAGATCCCAAAGGGGAAAAAAACTTACCCAATAGAACAGGGGTCTCCAACCTTGGCAACTTTAAGACTTGTAGACTTCAACTCCCAGAATTCCTCAGCCAGCTTTGTTTTGCTGGCTGAGGAATTCTGGGAGTTGAAGTCCACAACTCCCTGCCTGCTTGATTGCAGGCAGGGAGTTGCTTGCTGATGGAATGGATTCAGGCAAGCGAAGCAAGGCAAGCAGCTAAGGCAGTGGTTCTCAACCTTCCTAATGCCGCGACCCTTTAATACAGTTCCTCATGTTGTGGTGATCCCCAACAATAAAGTTATTCCTAAAACCATCAAAAATATGTGTTTTCCGATGGTCTTAGGCCAGGGGTCCCCAACCTTTTGGACCTCAGGGACCACCAACTTCATAATTTTAAATTTTGCGGACCACTAATACGAATCCAGTGCACCGCTTGCTGAAGCACCTGGACTCCCAGTACGGGATGGGGTCCTTCAGGCACTCTCCCTCCTGTCTGTCTCTCTCTCTCTGTCTCCCACTCTTTCTCTCTCATTCTCTCTTTCTCTCTCTCTCATTTTCGCGCTCTCTCTCTCCCTCTCTTTCTTTCTCTCCCACACTTTCTCATTCTCTCTTTCTCTCTCCCCCTCTCACTCTCTTTCTCTCTCCCCCTCTCTCATTCTTTCTTTCCCCCACTCTTTCTCTCCCCCCTCATTCTCTTTCTCCCCCCTCTTTCTCATTTTCTCTCTCTCTCTCTCTCTCTCTCTGATTCTCTCTGTCTCTGTCTCTTTCTCTCATTCTCTTTCATTCTGTCTTTTTCTCTCTTTCTCTCTCTGTCTCACTCTGATTCTCTCTCTCTCATTCTCTCTCTGATTCTTTGATTCTCTTTGATTCTGTCTCTTTCTCTGTCTCTCATTCTCTCTCTCTCACTCTCTCTGATTCTCTCTGTCTCTTTCTCTCATTCTCTTCCATTCTGTCTTTCTCTCTCTTTCTCTCTCTGTCTCACTCTGATTCTCTCTCTCTCATTCTCCCTTTCATTCTTTGTCTCTTTCTCTCTCTGTCTCATTCTGATTCTCTCTCTTTCTCTCTCTCTCTCATCTCATGGGCCAGCCAGTGTCTTGGGGCTGAGAGGAAGTCAAGCATCTCCCTGAGAGACTGAGGGCCGAAAGAAGTGTGGGAGCGAAACACTACTTGAACTTGTGCGGCATGAGCATTCGCCTTGGTATATTTGCGCCAGCCGATGGCCAAGGCAGCCCTCATCTGTCTGCTGAAAGTGCAGCATCAGGATTCTGCCTTGCTATATTTGCGGCGCAAGGCAGCCTTTGTTTCCTGCTGCTTGGGACTCAGAGCGGTAAATAGCGTCTGATCCGGAGAGCAGCTGGATTTTGCTCTCTAATCCGGATGCCAAATCGGCCCTCTGCAAACTCTCGTCTCTCGAGGAGCGCTCCCTGAAGCGGGGCTGGAAACTTTGGTTGGACTGCTTGAGAGAGGAGAGCTTGCAGGGGGGCGATTTGGTGTCTGCAATGGAGAGCGGCATCCGGCTTTTTCTCTCCGCTGTAAGAGCGCTGTAAGAGTGGCAGCCCTCATCTCCTAATGCTTGGGACTCGGAGCGGTAAATGGTGACTGGTCCGGGAAGCAGCTGGATTTTGCAGTCCCAAGCATTAGGAGATGAGGGCTGCCACTCTTACAGCGCTCTTAAAGCGGAGAGAAAAAGCCGGATGCCGCTCTCCATTGCAGACATGAGATCGCCCCCCTGCAAGCTTTCCTCTCTCAAGCAGTCCAACCAAAGTTTCCAGCCCCGCTTCAGGGAGCGCTCCTCTAGAGACGAGAGTTTGCAGAGGGCCGATTTGGCATCTGGATTAGAGAGCAAAATCCAGCTGCTCTCCGGACCAGTCACCATTTTCCACTCCAAGTCCCAAGCATTAGGAGATGAGGGCTGCCACTCTTACAGCGCTCTTACAGCGGAGAGAAAAAGCCGGATGCCGCTCTCCATTGCGGACACCAGATCGCCCCACTGCAAGCTTTCCTCTCTCAAGCAGTCCAACCAAAGTTTCCAGCCCCGCTTCAGGGAGCGCTCCTCGAGAGACGAGAGTTTGCAGGGGGCTGATTTGGCATCTGGATTAGAGAGCAAAATCCAGCTGCTCTCCGGACCAGTCACCATTTACCACTCCGAGTCCCAAGCATTAGGAGATGAGGGCTGCCACTCTTACAGCGCTCTTACAGCGGAGAGAAAAAGCCGGATGCCGCTCTCCATTGCGGACACCAGATCGCCCCCCTGCAAGCTTTCCTCTCTCAAGCAGTCCAACCAAAGTTTCCAGCCCCGCTTCAGGGAGCGCTCCTCGAGAGACGAGAGTTTGCAGGGGGCTGATTTGGCATCTGGATTAGAGAGCAAAATCCAGCTGCTCTCCGGACCAGTCACCATTTACCACTCCGAGTCCCAAGCATTAGGAGATGAGGGCTGCCACTCTTACAGCGCTCTTACAGCGGAGAGAAAAAGCCGGATGCCGCTCTCCATTGCGGACACCAGATCGCCCCCCTGCAAGCTCTCCTCTCTCAAGCAGTCCAACCAAAGTTTCCAGCCCCGCTTCAGGGAGCGCTCCTCGAGAGACGAGAGTTTGCAGGGGGCCGATTTGGCATCTGGATTAGAGAGCAAAATCCAGCTGCTCTCCGGATCAGGAGCCATTTACCACTCTGAGTCCCAGGCAACAGAAGAGGAGGGCTGCCTTGCGCCACTCCTGACACAAATATACCAAGGTGGAATGCTGTTGCCGTACAAATGAAAGTAGTGCTTCACTCCCACAGCTTCCAGCCATCGCAAACGCCGCTTCTTCCCGCTTCTGCCGCCCCCTCCCCCACCGCCACAACAGCACCATTCATTCCGGATGGCGAGGGCTGCGCTCGTTTTTCTGTATTGCACCACCTGCAAAACCCCTGTGAAAGGGTTGTTTGACCCCCAACCACTGAGCTAAGGTAAGCAAGCCGGAGGGGGAAAAGTTTTTCCCTTCTCCGTGGCTCTGGCGGTCCCAGCTGAATTGCCTGATTAGAAGGCAAAGCTGGGATCGTCAGAGCTTAGATCGCCAGAGCCATTTAAGGCTCGTCAGAGTCTTTCGGGCTGGTCTGCCTGGTTACAGGAGAACGACACCCGGCGTATAAGACGACCCCCGACTTTTGAGAAGATTTTCATGTGTTAAAAAGTCGTCTTATACGCCGGAAAATACGGTATATCAACCTGAGGCATTGACATGGTACAAGCTTTCTGTTTGAAGCATTTAATTAGTTTCTTAGAACTATTTTTCTCTCCATCAAAGAGAATATTCTTAGATTTCCATTTTGTTCATCTGGTATGTCCTTATACTTTGGGTCCTGTGCTTTTGGAGATTTTGTGTTCTTATCTATATTATCCAAAAATCTTTGGGAGATTTTTATGACATTTAATGATAAAAAGGTCTAGGAATTTCTTAAGAGCCAACATAGTTAAGGATATTTCTCCACTTAAAGTCCACCTGTCATTAAGTTGGCAAAAGATTTGTATCAGCTTGAAATTGTTGCTTCATCGCCAATCCAAATTCTACCTCTGTTGCCTCTGTTTCAAGTCACTACACTCATCTAACTTCTCTCCAAGGTATTGGATGACAGTCAAACAAATCTCACATTTGAAATGGGATGGGCAACACCATGGAAGCAGATGCTGTATCATTTGTGACAGCTCCAATAGTGTTCAGTATCCCGCAAACTGGAAATACAGTATATGAAACTCTGGGTTGAAATCACTCAAAATGTGTGATCTCGGATCTGGGTTAAATAAAGATATTTGAGGAAGTAATCAAGCAACATCTCTATGCAGCTACTAATTGTTGGACTAGAATATTTCAACAGTTGCATGTTCAGTAGGATACCTACCAAATGAAGATGACTTCTTAATCCATGAACTCATATACCAACTTTTCCTGCCTGGTGCTCTAAATATTGATTCATAAAGTTAGGAATTGTAGTCCATAATAATTGAAGGGTACCTGCTTGGAAAAAAAACTGACTTTTACTATGAGAGATGGTAGATAGATAATTCACTGCAGGCAGAAAGCAATTTGTTGGAGGTACTTTCATTTGGATTCTACCACTGAGAAAAGAGGGTTTAACTTGGTCTTCTAAATGGCCTGTTCCATTTCATTAATCTTCTCAAGTAACATAGAACTCTATATCTTTGGCTGCAATAGCTTAATGAGCTATTCACTTTGGAAGTTCTTAACCAAGAGTTAGCTATATATAATCAACCGATGACCAAGAAAATTTTACTACTGGTCATTCCATCTATTTGGAAATATTTTGTGAAGTTTCAGTGCTTTTATCCAAGAAAGTATTCTTTACGACTTTTTAATTCTTTTTTCAATTATTGCTTTCCTAATCAGGATCAATTACTTAGAAATCACCTAACTTCTTTTTAAACATTAACATGAAGATTGATTTGTTCCACTTATTTACAATTTGACAGGATTACACCTGCTTATTTGCCAGTCAATCATGTATACTTTTGATTCAGAAGAAAAGTAATACTTTTACACAATTCAGACTCAAAGGAAAGCTCTTCTGATGGAAAAATTATTTCTTTTCACCCAACTCTGTCAAAATAACAAGGTATCACTGTTAACAATGTTAAATCATTCAGATTTGCTCCCAGTTGGATTCTAGCTTGAAGCAGATCCAATGAAAGTGACTGAGACTGAGTCCAGTTTCACTGCCTGAGAAGATTTTTGAACCTGCTAATCCTGATAAATTCAAATTCAAGTGGACAGGAGTTTTGGGACTATTAGTTCAATCACCTTTATATTAGATTCACAACCCACCTAGTTGTGGGTTGACCTGGAAGTGATGTGTGGCTGGAACCCAGTGGTGATGAATTCTTTGAGAAAGGGAATGAGTTCACCGTTCCTTAAAAGGGGGAAGTATACTCACTCTCAGGAAACCATACCTAGGTTCAAATATGCTTGACAATTTTCATCCAGTCTCCAACTTCATCTTTTTAGGTAAGGTTTAACAGATTTAACAGATTAACAGAGTTGGAAGGAACCTTGTAGGTCATCTAGTCCACCCCCCCCCCAAGCAGAAGACCCTATACCATTTCTGACAAATGGCAGTCCAGTCTCTTCTTGCAAGCTTCTAGTGAAAAAGCTCCCACAACTTCTGAAGGTAAGCTGTTCCATTGGTTGATTGTTCTCACTGTCAGAAAATTTCTCCTTATTTCAAGGTTGAATCTCTCCTTGATCAGTTTCCATCTATTATTCCTTGTCTGGCCTTCAGGTGCTTTGGAAAATAGCTTGACCCCCTCCTCTCTGTGGCAGCCCTCAAATATTGGAACATTGCTATCATGTCTGCCCTGGTCCTTTTCTTCACTAGACTAGACTAGTCTAGTCATTGAGGTCATTGAGAAGATGGACTTGCAGCAGCTCCAGAGAACTATGAAGGAAGTGGATTATTTTCCCAGTCAGTTGTCGGATCTAGCTTTGGCATCGAAATAGCATTAATTACACTTGTAAGTGATCTCTGACAGGAAAGGAATGGAGATGATGTAAACATGCTTGTTCTTCTTGATCTTTTAGAGGTTTCCAATTCCACTGATCATGTTAACCTTCCATGACCAGCTTCAGGTGCTGCGATTGGGCAATGCTGGATTTATTGACTCTCTTTCTTCCACTAGTTGATATTGATAGAGTAGAGAGGTCTAACCCATGGCTCCTGCTTTGTGGGATGCTTCAAGGCTCAACTCCATTCCCATTTAACATCTATGTGAAGCTGCTGGGTGAGATCATCCACCAGCACAGTGTGAAGTATCATCACAATGGTGAAGTTATCCAGATTTAACTTTCCAGTCTTAGATGCAGAGAAAATATCTAGGAATCTGGAGGCTGTGGGAAATTAGAGAAGACTAGCAAAACTGAATGATTCTGTACTATATTTGTAAGTCTACACAGCATTGAAGAAGCAGAAGGGTAGAAGAAAGCAAAAATGAACTTTAAAGTGAATAGCTTAACCCACTGAAGCATTTGACAAGTTAGCAGTATTTTTGAACTACCTTATTGCTTAAAGAGGAGGTTATTCAAAGGCAAGAAGAGTCTTTAGTAAAATAATTAAAATAATCCTTCATAGACTGTACATTATAAATGACAGTTCCTGGTTTAATGTCCTCAAAATGCATGGGACTTCCATATTCAGATGTGTTATTAACAGATGCATTTACTTAAGGTAATATATGTGACTTTAAAAAATCCACAGTGGCTTCCCATAGTTATAGAAATGAAGGATTGAAAAGAAAACAAGGGCAAAATAAAAACTGAATTAAAAAGAATAAAAGCAATGCACTGAAAAAATTACCATGTACAAATATTGCAGGAGAGGCAAGCTTGATGGTTATGGTAAGGAAAGCCAGCTTTGAAAAGTGAATTAGGGAAGAATCTTATCCTTGGTTTTCAATCTTTTATAAGATTTCTGTAGATAAGATTTGTTGAATTACATGTTCACTGGGTAGTCATTTTCCCAGAAAATTGTATCACATTAGACCAGAGGTCTTCAAACCTGGCAGCTTTAACACTTGTGGATTTCAACTCCCAGAATTCTCCAGCCAGCTATGCTATTTTTAAATAAATGATAAATGATACCAATCATTTTCATTAGAATCATTGATTATATCACCTGCTCAATTTGGTATCCTACCTCGTTCTTTAAAAATAAACATTTCATTTCATCTTTATATTATCATAAATATTCAGGCTGAAGAACCAATTGCTTCTCCCATCGAGTTTTGTTTGTTTGTTTGTTTGTTTGTTTTGTTACACAAGTGTTACCTTGCAAACTAATATGATGAACCTGGCTTTAAATATATATATATGGTATGTACCTTAGAAGAGAGAGAATTGCTGGTGCTTGATAATCTTAACAAAGTAAACTAGGTAAGTATTTTCATGGTCCTAATATCTTGTAGCACTATGAAATTAAATAAATATAGCATTACTATATTTATTCAGAGGATAATTCAGAGGATAATTAGAACTGCAGAAAAATTATAATTCAGACATTCAAAGGATAATTAGAACTGCAGAAAAAACAATTGCTACCAACCTGCCTCCCATTGAGGACCTGTACACTGCACGAATCAAAAAGAGGGCTGTGAAAATATCTACAGATCCTTCACATCCTGGACATAAACTGTTTCAATTCCTACCCTCAAAATGACGCTATAGAGCACTACACACCAGAACAACTAGACACAAGAACAGTTTTTTCCCAAACACCATCACTCTGCTAAACAAATAATTCCCTCAACGCCAAACTATTTACTAAATTGGCACTACTATTAATCTTTTCATTGTTCCCATCACCCATCTCCTTCCATGTATGACTGTATGACTGTAACTTTGCTGCTTGTATCCTTATGATTTATATTGATATTGTTTCCTGATTGCTTATTTGTACCCTATGACTATCATTAAGTGTTGTACCTTATGATTCTTGATGAATGTATCTTCCTTTATGTACACTGAGAGCATATGCACCAAAGACAAATTCCTTGTGTGTCCAATCACACTTGGCCAATAAAAAAATCTATTCTATTCTATTCTAAAAATAGCATTGCATTCAACACTAGAAAGGTCAGTGCAGTGAATGATATCTTTCTGTTAGTACAAGGGACTGTTTGAGTTACAATGGCATTTCTTTGATAATGGCATTTTAACAAAAGGATGAGTGTGAGCCATCTCTTTTGTACCTTTATTATATCAGGAATGAAGCAACTCTCCTTCATTCTAAACAGTTTCCTTTTTGTCATTCACCCAATCTTTATGTTTCTCTCTCTTTCTTTCTCTATAAAAGATTTTTTCTTTAAAAAAAAGTTCCTCTAAAAGCAAAGAAGTTGCTTTTGTGTTGGTTTAGTGCCATTTTCTTTTCCATCCATTGATCATAGTGATGCTTAGATAAGATAGTAAGATTCTTTTCTTGTCTCTTATAAAGTTCTTACTCTTTTTTTTTCTTTTTTACTATTGCTGTTATGACTGCAGCTACATTTATTGGTTGCTACTTCATTATTGCCAACACAAGAAGTCCTGTCCAACCAAACAGCACTACCATTATATTCAGTTCCATGGGAAAGAGATGATTATTCCTGATGGGGTGATTCCTAGTTCATTTCAATTTTCTTGGTGCTCTCTTGAGGATGGGGCCTCTTCATTTTCTGGGAGTCCTAGCAAGTGAAATTGAAAGCACAGAGTCAGCAGTCAAAAAAGTGTGACTCTGGTAACAGAACAGAACAGAAGACTCTGAAGCCATTTCAGACAAAGCTATTTTTAAACAACCATCTCTTATGGGTGCTATCTTTGGAAACAACTGGGGAAATGGCTTTTAATAGATCCAAGATAATAGAAAAATTCTGTTTTCATGTAATGAGGTGATAAACTCTTTATTTATATCTCCTTTGGCACAGAATGCTTTAAAGTCTCTTGGGCAGGTTAAACACAAATCTGCTCTCCCTCCTGACAAAAAAAGAGCTTTTCATTTAAGAGGAAAAAATATGACATTTTGAGGCTCCAAAGCTATTAAGATCATTACAATTTTTTTGCCCCAATCATGACAAAAGAGTCGAAGCTCATTTCATTTCCAGTTTATAATAACACATTTAACAATGCAAATATCTAAAACTGACACCTCATCAAATTTTAAAGATAAGCTTCTCCATGGGTTATTTTTTTTTTTTTGAAAACACACACATGCATTTATGCAAATGACTACAAATGAAAGGATTTTAAAAGAAAACCTGAAAAGGAAGGAAGGGATGCTCAGGAAAGTTGCCAATTTTTCTTTCAAAGCCAACTGAATATTACCTTTCATGAAAACTTTGCTGAAAAAAAATACCATACTTCTCTCTGAAGCAAAAATAATACTGGTAAATAATAGTCTCTGTCTTTGTTTGGTGTTGGGAAAAGACCATGCAGGAAGGGAGAAGGAAAAAAAAAAACACAGAAAAATAAGGAATTTTTACATCTTACTGAAAAGCAGTCAAACGTTTCCAGCCTGAAATATGCCTATTAAAAGAGAGGAAAGGGACATATTTGGTCTAAGAAGGCCAAATAATAATGCCTAAATAGTAAGAATCCCATTACCTTTTAGGTAAAATGAAGTAAGAAGTGGTGACAAAGGTTTCATTAAATAATTTATTGTACTGCATCCTAAAATATTAATATTATGGAAATTATATTGGCTTTATTTGATACACTCTATTTATTTATCCATCTTGAATAGTAGCACAGTGAAAAGAATATTGTATCTTTAGACGGCATTAGAGTATGGATTCTGATATTGTGAGTTCTTGAGTTTGTATTTTAATTCTAATCTTTTAATTGGAATTGGTGTCATTTGTATGTCTGTGTGATTTGTCATTGATGCATTAAACTAAATAAGAAAACTATTATGTTGGTGAAAAGAAATGGTAGGCAGTTGGATTGAGGTGATAATCGTGGAGGGAATTCATTTTACCAAGTCTCAAGCAAAGCATTTTTTCAAAGTAAAAACTGCAATGTGATGATTCCATTAGAGATATAGCCATAATGCATCACTTAATGGAGGCTTTGGGGCATGAACTGGCCTCCTGACCTCAAAGAAAAGGGGGTTCCTAAGGCAGTTATCCCCGCAGCAATCCATTTCAAGGTGGTTCACACTTCTCCTTAAGACCTCACCAAGATTTATACACAATTAGTAATTTGAATAGTTTATGCACGTGACAAAGCATATGCTAGACCAGCGGTCACCAACTGGTGGTCCATGAGAAAATTTTGGTGGTCCGCAGAAAAATTATTTGCATTTTTTGTTTGTTTGTTTGTTTGTTTTATTAGATTTATATACCGCCCTACTCCCGCAGGACTCAGGCACAGGCACAGAACAGGCACAAAATAAAATACGTAGATACAAAAGTTAAAAGACATAATTGAAACCAGATTAAATAATTTAGCCCGAGACAATTAAAAAATCCCAATAATTTAAAACAGATTAAAATTTCGATTTAAAAGATTTTTAAAACAGGGGAGAAAATTAGGCCAGGCTGGCTTGCTGGAATAGGAGAATCTTAAGAGCACGGCGGAAAGTGCGTAGATCCGGGATCCTCCGTGTCTCTGGGGGGAGCTCGTTCCAGATAGTGGGTGCCCCCACAGAGAAGGCCCTCCCCCTGGGGGCCGCCAGTCGACAGTGTTTAGCTGACGGCACCCCCTCTCTATGAGAGCGTACCGGCCGGTGGGAGGCTGCTTGTGGTAGTAGGCAGTCCCGTAAATAACCAGGTCCTAAGCCATGGAGCGCTCTAAAGGTGGTAACCAAAACCTTGAAGCGCACCCGGAAGACCACCGGGAGCCAGTGCAGCTCGTACAGGAGAGGTGTCACATGGGAGCGCCATGTTGCTCCCATAACCAACCACGCGGCCGCACTCTGCGCCAGTTGGAGCCTCCGGGTGCTCCTCAAGGAGAGCCCCATGTAGAGAGTGTTGCAGTAGTCCAGGTGGGAAATGACAAGGGCATGAGTGACTGTGTGTAGGGAGTCCCGATCCAGAAAGGGACGCAACTGGCGAATCAGGCGAACCTGATGAAAAATCCTCCTGGTCACGGCCATCAAGTGCTCTTCTAAAGACAGCCGTGAATCCAGGAGGACACCCAAGTTGCGAGCCCTCTCCATGGGGGCCAGCGATTCGCCCCCAATAGTCAGCGATGGTGTCAACTGACTATATTGGGACATCGGAAACCACAGCCACTCGGTCTTGGATGGGTTGAGCCTGAACCTGTTCCTCCCCATCCAGATCCGCACGGCCTCCAGACACTGGGACATCACTTCAAGGGCATCGTTGGGGTGGTCCAGGGTGGAGATGTACAGCTGGGTGTCATCAGTGTACTGGTGGTATTTCACCCCAAAACCACGGATGATCTCACCCAGCGGCTTTACATAAATGTTGAACAAAAGGGGCAAGAGGACCGACCCTTGTGGAACCCCACATATGAGGGGCCTCGGGGTTGACCTCTGCCCCCCTGCCAACACAGCCTGCAACCGGTTGGAGAGAAAGGAGGAGAACCACCGTAATACAGTGCCCCCCACCCCTAACTCTTCCAACCGGTGCAGCATGATACCATGGTCGATGGTATCAAAAGCTGCTGAGAGGTCTAATAGGACCAGGACAGAGGAGCAACACCTGTCCCGAGCCCTCCAGAGATCATCAACCAACGCGAACCAATGCCATTTCCGTGCTGTACCCAGGCCTGAAGCCCGACTGGAATGGATCCAGATACGTCATTTCATCCAGGTGCTGGGAGAGCTGTCGTGCAACCACACTCTCAACAACCCTTGCAACAAAACAAAGATTGGAGACCGGACGATAATTAGCCAACACTGCCGGGTCCAGGGAAGGCTTCTTGAGGAGAGGCCTCACCACCGCCTCTTTCAAGGCAGCAGGGAAATCACCCTCACCCAACAAAGCATTTATAATCCCCTGGAGCCAGCCTCGTGTCACCTCCCGGGAAGCAAGCACTAACCAGGAGGGGCACGGGTCCAATAAACATGTGGTCGCGTTCAGTCCACCCAGAATCCTGTCCATGTCGTCAGGGCTCATAGGATCAAACTCATCCCAGATAACATTCTCAAGACCTGCCTCAGTCAACCCCCCTGGAACTACCCAGTTGGAGTCCAGATCTTCCCGAATCTGAGTGATTTTGTCATACAGATATTGAACAAAATCTTCGGCTCTACCCTCCAAGGGGTCCTCCCGCGCTTCCTGGTGGAGCAGGGAGTGGGTCACCCTAAACAGAGCGGCCGGGCGATTATCTGATGATGCAATAAGAGCAGCAAAATATGTACATTTTGCTGCTTTTATTGCCACTAGGTAATTCTTAATATGAGATCTTACCAGTGTCCGGTCAGATTCAGAAAGACTGGCCCTCCAACTACTCTCTAGGCATCTTTTCTGGCACTTCATCTTCCTCAGCTCCTCAGTGAACCAAGGAGCTAGGTGAGACCGGCGTCGGGTCAGAGGCTGCAAAGGCACGACCCGATCCAGAGCTCCAGCAGCCGCCCTATCCCAGGCGGCCACTAGGTCCCTAGTCAAGGCGTGTGCCAGAGCCTCAGGAAATGGCCTAAGCTCCATCTGGAATCTATCAGGTTCCATCAGGCGCCTGGGGCGGAACCATCTTACTGGCTCCACCTCCCTGTGACAGGGTATAGCGGTTCGAAGGTCAAGGCGAAGGAGAGAGTGATCCAACCATGACAAGGGCTCAGTCCCCTATCTCAAGATCAGTCAACCACTGTCCAGAGACAAAAATCAGGTCCAGCGTGTTTCCCCCTGTGTGGGTAGGGCCATGAATTAACTGGGTCAGGTCCATAGCTGTCATGGAAGCCATGAACTCCTGAGCCACCTCCGACATTTCACCCACAGATGGCAGGTTGAAATCCCCCATGACCATAAGTCTGGGGGTATCAACCGCCACCGCGGCGATAACGTCAAGGAGCTCGAGCAGGGCTGCTGCCACGTGGCAGGGAGCCAAGTACGTGATCAGCAAGCCCATCTGAACCCCATGACCCCACTTCACAAGGAGGGACTCACAGCCGGCCGTCTGAGGGACAGTGGCCTCCCTTCGTCTCAGACCTTCTTTAATAATAACCGCTACTCCCCTGCCCCTGCCCTGTGACCTCGGCTGATGGAATGCAAGGAAACCTGGCGGGCACGTTTCCACGAGGGGAACCCCCTCCCTCCTGGCCCAACCAGGTCTCCGTAATACCTGCCAGGTCCACTCCCCCCTCACCAATTAAGTCACAGATGAGGGGGGGCTTTATTTACTACCGACCTGGCATTGCATAGCATCAGCCAGAGGGCCTGGCCCTGAGGGTCTGTGCAACCTGGGGAGCGGGTGGAGCCTTGGGGGGCCAGAGAGCACCACCGCTCGTAAACAGCGGGTGTGCACTCCCCTAACTCGATATGGTTGATATGATTTTTTATATTGCACTAAGTCAGGGGTCCGCAAACTACAACCCCTGGGCCTGATACGTGCAATGAATGTTTGTGTTACTGCAGAGAGTCTTTCCCCTTTGGGGTCTTTTTGTGCTGGTTGGAGGGGGGCAGAAATTCTAACTTGGGATCTGTTTCAGCCTCCTGGTGCAGGGCTTTGGGTGAAGGCTGGAGGGAAGCGCCACTGGTGGTGAAGAGCTGGAGGGCCTTGTTCCAGTGGGACAACATCATGGCCTGGAACCTACGTCTCAGCCCACTGAGGCTCCAGGTGCCTGTACCTGGCCTTGCACTTCCACAGGTCTTCCCTCTGCTTAGAAAGCCTATGCTTGTAGTCCTCAGTGAGGTGCTTCTGCTGAGCCTCCTTCTCGGTTAGATCCAATTTGAATTTAGCCAGTTGTTTTGCCTACTCTTTCTTTTAGTGACTGCTTAGCTCCAACAACTGCTTCCTGTTAGGGCCCTAAGCCGGGACAGGCAGGCGAGAAGTGGCTGGGAGGGGAGGGGCAGTGGTGGGTTGCTCCTGGTTCTGTCTGGTTCTTTAGAACCGGTAGTAAAAATGGTGGGAGGCTCCACCCACCCACCCGGATGTCATAATTGATGATCTGCATGTGCACACTCCTGTTGCGAACCAGTAGTAAAGGTAAGTAGAACCCACCCCTAGGGAGGAGTGAGTAGAGACCAGCAAGGTGCCCCTTGATGTGAGTGACATCAAGTTGGCCATGCCCACCCAGTCACATGACCACCTAGCCACGCCCACCCAGCCGATCATTAAAAAGATCGTATTAGTGGTCCACGGGATTTAAAATTATGAATTTAGTGGTCCCTGAGGTCCGAAAGATTGGTGACCCCTATTCTAGACCACAAAAGCTTATGTCAGTGTAAGGTGTTTTGACATTACTGATTACTTTTACAGCAATGAATTGATATTCATCATCAGGAATTTATTTATGGCTGTGATGGTTGCAAAGATAAATATTGTCTTCATTTTGTCTCAAGAAAATTTCACTGGAAAATTGATTGTTCTCACCCCAAAGACCTTCAAGACACATAGGATCTGCTCAGTTTCTGTCATTGAACTACATTTTTTTCAGGCAGTGAGTTCCATTGCATAATTTGGTTTTCTAATCCAAAGATGTATCTTTAAATACATCAATTATGACAAACTTAGATCCAGGAACTTTCACATGCTAAATCTTGGTCTTCTTGCATGAACTTAGATGATCTCAACATATTTCATATATGCACATATACAGAAAAATATGCTATTTAAAATGTGAATTTGTGTTTTTATGTGTTCTTTCTTTCATTTTCTTTCTTTCTCTCTCTCTCTTGTTTTCTCTTTCTCTCTCTCTCTCTCTCTTGAGTAGACATGAGTAGAATTGTGCTACATTATTAACCTCTGATTAAATATTTTCATATACACTGTTCCATTGAAATTGATGACTAAAATCTTGCATTAAAACCAGTTCTTTGTGCATCAGAACAAAGTAAGAATCTATGTTTAATTAAAACATGTGTAGGAGAGTTCAAGACATAATCAGAATAATTCCCATTTATAAGTGAAGCCTTTTAGGCTGTCCCTGAAGGAAGTTATCTCAAAGAAAAAATAAAAATATCCAATTCCAGATCTGAGTTTTTTCAATCTGAGCAAATAATGTCACTATCTTGGTCTATTCTGAATCTCTTTCAGTCCAGTCAACTTCTCCCTTCTTCTTACATAGTCATTTTTATTGCTCAGGTGAAATAGCTATTTATGCATAGCCACCAAAATCTCAGCTAAAATTGCTGAAGAACAGGACTTGAACAAATTAGCGAAATCTGTTCTTTGCTACCTCCAATTAATTTTCTGCCACTATTTGCACAAAAGAAGTAATTAGACAGTGAATGTTCAGGTACTGTTCTGAAGATGTATGCCTGCAACATGACAATTATTCAGAAAGCATGCAGTTTTCATAACCCTAACTTATATACAACATATTAATTGACACCATCCCCAACTTTTTGGTTAGCTGAATTTATTTTGAACATTGGGACCATGTAGTGGCTCCTCTTGTAAAATGGCTGCTGTAGTGCAATTTATCTATGGCAAATGAGTGCCATAGTGGGATCTACAGTAGTATAAACAGTCAGAAAGCACTGATTTAACAGGAAGGAAAATGGGGGTGGGGGAGAGAGAGAGAGAGTAAGAGGAAGAGAGGGGGGAGAGAAAGAGGAGGGGAGGGAGAGAGAGAGAGATGTAGATTATAAGCATTTCCTTCTTTGATAAGCTTGTATCTGTTGCCTTTGATTGATTCTGTACCATTAGGTCACTGGCAACTAAATTTAGAAACCACATTGAAATTTTCTCCATAACTACCTGTTTGTAGTCTGATTCTTCAGGTCTTCCATTGGTACCTATTGCCAGTCTAACTAAATGCTATAATACCCAGACTCTTTTGCCCAAGAATAATGGGACGTGCATTTCAATCAGTGGTGGGTTGCTCCTGGTTTGCACCGGTTCGCAAGAACCGGTAGTAAAAATTTGGAGTAGTTCGGAGAACCGGTAATAACATTGGCTGGCCATGCCCCCAAACCAGTCCCCGACCCGGTCGCCGCTCACTTACCCCGCCCACTTCATCAGAGGCTTTTTTTTTTTACTTTTAAAAGCATTTTTTCTGCAACCTCTTTGGCCGAAGAGATTGTAGGGAAAAAAATGCCTTTAAAAGCCTCTGGCGATCCCAGCTGAGTTGCCTGATTGTCAGAGGCTTTTAAAAACATTTTGTTCTGCAACCTCTTAAGGTTGTAGAAAAAATGCTTTTAAAAGTAAAAAAAAAAAAGTTGGCCATACCCACCCAGTCACATTACCATCCCAAGCCACACCCACAAAATAAGCCACGCCCACAGAACCGGTCGTAAAAAAATTTAGAACCCATCCCTGATTTCAATATATCTAGACTAGGGGGTGTCAAACTCAAGGCCCGTGGACCGGATTTGGCCTGCAATGTGGCTAGATCTGCGGGACTGCCCTTGAGACATGAAAAGCAAACCAGCCCCCAGTGCTTCATCCCCTGGCCAGGAAGGAAAGAAGGAAGGAAGGAAGGAGAGAGATGTGAATAAGAAGGAGAGAAGGAGGAAAGGGAGGAAGGAAAGAAGGAGATGGGAATGAGAAGGAGGGAGGGGTGGGAGCAGGGCCGGATTTAGATGAAAAGAGGCCCTAGGCTATTCCACTTATGAGGCCCTTTCACCTATAGTGAAAGTGTAATTTTAATTTTGCTAACAATTTGAATGTAGGCCCCTCTTGATCTTGAGGCCCCTTCTTAATCTTAAGGCCCTAGGCTGAAGCCTAGTTAGCCTATAGGAAAATCCGGCCCTGGGTGGGAGGAAGGAGGAGGGAGGGAGATGAGAAGGAGAAGGAGGGAGGAAAGGAAGCTGGCACACCCTGGTCACGCTCACTCCAGCCAAATCTACCATGCCCACTCCCCCCCAGGTTGACCACACCCTCATGTGGCCCTCAGTGAAATGGAGTTTGACCCCCTGATCTAGACATTAGCCCAGGAGAGAAGGCTGGTATTTAACTAAAAAAACTGAAAACTGAAAAAAGATAGATTCATGGTTTATTGAACTTCAAGATTATTAAACAATAGGTATTTAGCATGTAAAAAAATAAATCCCTGTAACCAAAACTGCCATGTTTATTTGTCATAAATAAATAAAATGCTTGCTCCTTTGTTTACTTTAATTGGAGGACATCAAATTGGGCATCCTTCCTTCCTTCCTTCCTTCCTTCCTTCCTTCCTTCCTTCCTTCCTTTCTTTCTTTCTTTCTTTCTTTCTTTCTTTCTTTTACCTATTTCCAACCTATAGAATCTATAGAGGATGGCCATATAGGCACACATACAAATTCATTTCCTTCCCTGTTGTTTAAATTAAGGTTGACATGCTATTGGTGAGTCTACTGCTGGTCTTTATTGTAATCCTAAATTCATTAATTTTACTGTATATAAATAAAATTCTATTTTGTGGGTGTTGGTTCTGCAGGTTGACCAACCAAAACTTTTTATATGCTATCTAATTTCCTGGGTGATTTTTCCAGCAGAACCTTATAGTATACTCATTCAGGCAGCCAGTTCAATGAACTGTAATAATGTTCCTTCCACATAAGCATTACAGTTGTAGCCCTGATGCCATAATTTTTTTTTTTAATTCCATCGTTATCTAAAATGACTCCATGAGCAGGACCCAGTAATAATCCAGAGCCCAATTTCCCTCAAAACCATTTGAAAATCCCATTTTGCAAAAATAAATAAACCAATAATCTATAACAATTGTGGATTTAGCAACAGAATTAAGGTTTACCTTAATTGCTATTCTCTCTCTCTCTTTTTCCCTGGCATGGGCCACAATCTGCATCCTAGTCTTGGAAAATTAATATCCTTCATTGCTGAAAGTGTTTTTAATCTAAACTGCTACTAAATTATAATGTATATATTATGCATACACCTTACACTAATGCATAAATTAAAAGAGATTGCAGAAACTAAGCTCTGGATCATTATAATTTTCAATTATGTATTTTTCAGAAATTTAACTATTTAATATTTCGGTAATTATGTTTCTGGATCCAGTCTACTCTGTGCTTTTACTTGTCATTGTGGCAAGACAGGTCTGAAACTATTTAAGTCATTCAAAAATCAGAAGAAGCCATATATCTCAAGATCTTCCTAATGTGGCTATCTCTTGAAAAGTCTTTTTTTTTTAATTGCTGCCAGTTATATCTTCTTTTAGAAAAATAAGAGAAACTCCCTAATTTACAAAATTTAAAATACATATACATAGAATAGTAGCAACCTGGTCTACATCAGGGGTGTCAAACTCGATTTCATTGAGAGCCGCATCAGGATTCTGTTTGACCTTGGGGGAGCGGGGGGGCATGGCCAGGGTGGGCGTGGCCAGCTCAACATCAGTCGTGTTGGGGTTGCCTGTGCTGGCCCAAGCATTCTGGCAGTGAAAACGGGCTTCCAAGCTCCATTTTTGACTCGGACGGCCTCTTGCAACCCTCTGCCAGAGCTTGGGAGGGTCACATGTAACCCTCCCGAGCTCTGTTTTCACTGGCAGAGGCACTGTGGCCCAGTCTTTTGCTGTTTCCACGTTGGCCCTGCGGGCCAGATCTTACCCCAGGTCTTGAGTTTGATACCCCTGGTCTACATGTTCTACAACATAATATTCACTGGTCTTAATTTATAGGTACATTGTAAAACAATAAAAGGAAGCCAGTTACACCATCATGAAAAAAGCAGCCCAAGTCCTTATTAAGACAATGACTTTATTAGGTCAACACCGGTCAACTTATGATATTATTTCCTGCTATCATGAAAAGTAGGAAAAATGGAATCTACCTTTCTTTTTAAATTGTGTCACTTCTGTCAGTTGGCAAATACAAACTTTGCAAACTAAATCCAACAGGCCTGACAGTTAATTTTACTAGCAGAAGTGAAACAAGGATTAATTGTGAAGATCCTCCTCTCCTTGAAAGCAAATCTTGAATTTCCTCTGCATTTTTCCTTTGTCAGTATAGTATCTCTATTTCTGGAATATATTCTGAGTTTTTCAGGTGAAGGCCGCCACAGATTTATGAGGCTTAGTGGCAAATGTTGTTGTGATTTTATAAGATAGTAGCATCTTTTGTAAGCTATTTAAAAATTATTAAATAACAATGTTGCCTTCTGTATCCTTGTTTTGTAATATTATAAGGGATAGTGAAGCATAGGAAGAAATCTGCTTTATTAAACAGTATAGGAAAGAATTGCTATTGATTTTCACTGTGTGCTATAATCCTATTCATTAAATGGAGTTGCTGTTTTTCCCTTGCTCTGTGATGAAATTAAAAACAAGCCATCTGCCCATCAGTTTAGTACAGAAAACTAGAGCAGATCGCAGTAGAATTACTGTCACAGGCAAAGACAGGAAAGTCTGTGTTACAAAATTCTTCTTCTACCTTGAGATGTATAGTACCAAGTGGGGGAAAAAACACTGAATACATGGAGACTGCTTGGAAAGATGGTTTTTAACGGTGGACAGGATCACCTGCCTTGATGATGTTGGGTGAAGGAGAAAAAGGGAAGAGATGCTGAGAGTCCCTGGGTTTTATGCCCTCTGTTGGCTTTGAATTTGAGCTTGTATTCTGATTGGTTGTCAGATTCCCATGGGGCCACGCAGGGGCAACTCTGTAGGCTGTCCTGGGTCTCAAGCTTGTTTGAGCTGTGCTGGATGATGATGTAATGAAGAGGCTTTGGGCAATTCCTATTATGGCTCTGCTAGAAGGAGGTAGATCTTTGTTATGTAGAATAGACTGGCCCAGGCCTTAATGGCCCATTAACAAAGGTGGGGGGGGCTGAGTTTCTGCCTCCCTTTTCGGATAAATATTCTGCCCTTTCAATATTTCCTAAAATATCTCATTTTCCTAGGAGAGGGGTGGGTGCTATCTTCCTACAGTAGTACTCAGTTTACCACCATTTGTTTAATAACCATTTGAAGTTACAACAGCACCAGAAAAAGTGACTTACGACCAGTCTTCACACTTTCAAATATCACAGCATTCCCATGGTCATATGATCAACATTCAGGAGCTTGGCAATCAGCATATATTTACAACAGATACAGTGTCCCCGGGTTGATGCAATCACCATTTGTGACGTTCCCAGCCAGTTTCCAATGAACAAAGTCAATAGAAGAAGCTGGATTTGCTTAATGACCAGGGATTCACTTAACCACTGCAGTGATTTACCTAACAATCATGCCAAAATGTCATAAAATCAGGCATGACTCACTCAACAATCACCTTCTAGTCTCTATTGTGGTCATAATTTGAAGACTACCTATTTGAAGTATTGTAACTTTAAGAAGTGACTACAATCACTTCCTCTACCTGAGGTTTCAATACCCAGTAGTAGTTACTCAGATATAAACTGTAAGATTGCACTTGCTTTTTTGCTGCTGTGTTAATAAAAAAAAAATTACTAATTTAATCTTAACTCCAGCTAAGAAGTCCCAAAGGTGCTTTTTAAAGAGGCAACTGGACTTTCTGGTTTTTCTTTGAAGACGTTTCTATGAGCAAGCAAAGATTTTTATATACATTGATGGCAACAAGGCAGGAAATCCTCTGGATCTGATTGCTTGGCCAGTTTGGGGAAGCTAGGGAGGTCCTGGGATTAGTTCTAAAAGTGAGCCTTTCAGGAGTGAGCCTTCCCACAGCAGAGCTGGGAAAGTCCATTGTTAAAGAAAGTCCATTGTTGAGGTCATGAAGGAAGGAGGAGGATGGAAGACTGGGTTTCTCTAGGTTGCAATTCCCTTAGTAGGGTCTGCCTTGGCTGTGAGTTAATGAACTGGTGAGGAGGCTTCTTTCGTGGTTTAGATAGGATTGCAGAGGGCCTTGTCTTGGACAAGGAAGCTCAATGTGGGTCTGATTCTGATCTCCTCTAAAAAAAAACAGGAAAGAAAACCTTTTTCCTCTTCCTTTTCCTCCTTTCTCTCCTACAGTCTTCATTTGCTCCTTCCATTTTCCAGTCATGAAATAACCAATAAACGTTTGGAAGAGTTTTGGACAGCTGAATAAAAGAGTGAATAAATGTTACATCTATGATGGAAAGTGAAAGTATAGTGCCTTTTTAAGCACATGAATAAAAATATGAGTGATGAGTTTAAAGGTATAAAAGATTCATTGGGCATTATGTCATACATCTTTCCTTACAAATAAAACAAAGTCTAGTATTTTTCAATTATATCACAAACTTCAGCTTACAAAATTGCCACAATGCCTTTATGAAAAGAGAATTGCCGTGTTTATGGATTTGAAAGCATGTTTATGGATTTGAAACCCATAAAATGTAAGTATTGCAAACATATAGGTAATACCTTGTATGGGATTATTTATTTATTTGTAAAAATTATTGGGTGTCACCCAATACTTACCACACAGTAACTTTTGGTACAATTTTGATTTACAAAAGGACTTTCAATGAGAGAAAATGAAGATCACCTGGATTCCAGTTTTGCTTCTCTATCAGCATAACAGCTGATATACTTGCCATTAGTGTGAAGTAGATTCAAAATAAAACAAAAGATTTAAAATTTTCAGCTTTAAAATCAAGGAGAAACACAGATAATATACCTGTCTGAAGATAGTGAATATGTCTGGTTCTGGTACTTTCAAAAAGAATGTAAGAGCACATTATTCCTATGAACATTAATATAAATCCCTCAACCGATGAGAAACTTCAGTCTATGTTCATGGAATAACTGTGGTAGCTTTCAAAATTTAAAGGATGTTTTTCTTTTGCAACAAGAATCTTGAATTATAGGATTATTCTCATCCTTCCAAGTATCTGTTGGGCACACATAGAAATAATGGCACAGTCACACTGTTGAGTCTAGTTCCCTTTGTGTCTGAAGAAGAAGGATAGATTTGTGACAAAAATCTGAGGTGATTATGTGAGGGAAAGACAATTTTGGAAAGAAGGAAGAGTTGTTAACAAGGAACTATGAGAAGGGACACTCAACAAGACACCAGCAACCTCTCTGTGGTATTTATTATTTACATTTTGTCTCTCTTTGCAGCCAATTATAATCCTCACATCAATTTAAAAAAAAAAGAGTCAGCCCTTATCTTCAGCCTCCTTGTATTAAAACTCAACTGTGCTGCTAATGTATGCAAATATGTATATGTACAGTATATCTACATGTATGTCTCTATCTGTATCTTATCATCTGTATCTGTATTTGTATCTATATCTGTATCGATATATTGGTAGTCCTCAACTTACAACCAGTTACTTAGTAACCATTCATAATCAAAATGGGAGGTTACTTACAACCTAGATTCAAATTTTGATGGCCAAGCCCTCCTTCACATTTGGTCTTCATTTATGGATGTTTGCAGAGTCCCACAATTACATAATTGCATATTGTGATTTTTTCCCCCTGAAACTGGCATTTACCTCCAGATTCTGGCAAAAAAATGCCCATTGCGGTCAATGGATTTGCATTCACTTAACAACAGCAATGTTTGCTTAACGACTGACACAAAAATAAATAAAATTGGATGCAGTCACATTGTGATCGCTAAATAACTTACAGCCATAATTCCAGGCTCACTTAAGATCAAGGATGACCTGTATATTCCGGCTGTGCTGATCTTCCATTACTGGTGCTCATTATGGCTCTTGTCACAAAACAGAAAAGAAGCTTATGGATTTGATTTACCTTTGTTACCTATAGGAGTTGATCAACCTTGTCAACCATATAGGATGCCTATAATTATTTCTAGTAGAGTATCTAGGCTAGCCTGATTTTTCAGGCTAGCCTAGCCTAAAGAAAAATCCCTTATTCTCCCATTCCTAATTTATTCTGTCTGAGGGGACTCTGAGATGTTTATTTCCATCACTGACCTGTAAATAACAAGGAACTACAGTATTATGATAAAAGTACATAATAACATTGTTCTTATAAAAAAAATAACAACACTAAACTTTACAATTATTACATAACATATAAGACTTTTGAAAGAATGATTTTAAAATATTAGTTTTAATGTAATACCTATATTCTATAATAAATAAAAACAAAGGAAGATAGGAAGATAAAATAGTGTCTGGAGTTTTCTAAAGGAGTAAAAAAGTAAGCTGCAAGTAAGAGTTACAATACAGAATAATATTCAGGATAAATATGTATATTTATTTAATTCTGGTTGTAGAGCAGCATTAAAATAGTACATAACAAAATTTACAGCAAGTTCAATAAGTACAGTGTTTACTGCAAAACAGGGTTAGACAATGTAATAAGTTCTTTTCATAGAGATAATTTGTGGTTGATTTAAAAAAATCCCTAGTGTGAGGCTGTTCGGGGAAAAATATTGTAGACGTAAGGGAACTGGTTGGTATAAAACCCTGGAATAATTACAAAGCACTCTATGAAATGGATCAAGTTTCTGGACACAAAAAAATATTTCTGGAAGATCAACAATAGCAAGAAACAACTTTTATCAGGCTTGGTTGCCATGTGAATAACGCCAGAAAGTTTTGGATTCAAGAATAATTTTAAATTATAGTAGTCTTGGAAAATGGGGCTTTATAATGTTTGTAACATTAAATTATTATTTAGTTGGTCAATGACTGTAATAATAAATAATATCTATATATCTCTCATCTGTCTGTCTATCTATCTCAAACATTTAAAATATTTATTTGCCATGTGAATAGTTCCATTATATTGTTTTACCCCTTTGACTGATTATGTGTAATCGAGTTGGTGTTGATTCTTGATGACCATATAGACCAGAGATCACCAACTGGTGGTCCGTGGACCACTGGTGGTCCGCGAGGAAATTTTGGTGGTCCTCAGAAAAATTATTTGCCTTTTTTGGATTGCACTAAATCAGAGGTCCTCAAACTATGGTCCCTGGGACAGATACATACAATGAACATCTGTGTTACTGCAGAGAGTCTCCCCCTTTGAGGTCTTTTTGTGCGGGGCAGAGGGGGACCTGGTCTTTGGGTGTTAAGTGAATTTTGTTGTATGGGTATACTGTGTATACACGTACAATGACAATAAAGTTATTATTTATTTAGTGGTCCACGGGATTTAAAATTATGAATTTAGTAGTCCCTGAGATCCGAAAGGTTGGGGACCCCTAATATAGACAGATGGTCTTTAGGATGATCTGTCTCCAACAGGGCTCTCCAGATCTTCCAATACAGCACTTATTAATACTGTGGTTGATTCCATTTGGTTGCTGCTGGTCATCTACTTTTTCCTTCCCCTTTCCCAATACTACAGACTTCTCAAGAAAGCTAAATCTTTGCATAAGGTATCCATATGCACATAATGTATCTGAGATGGTCATTTGCATTTTGAGTGAGTCTATGCATCAACATATTCTCAATCTCCCCATTGGGGGAGACAGAGAAAGAATGCATATTTCATTATTTACAGTATATGGTGAAGTGGAATGGATGAGAAAAATAATGAAAAGACCCTAAAATTAAATCAAAAGCTGGGCTGGGTAGGGACAAATAAGTCTTGTACAAATTGGCTCAAATTGCTAAGACAAATTAATTGAGATAATTTAAAAAAGTTTTTCATTGTTTTCTTTTCCTGCCATTTATATTACCCAAAATTATCTTTGGAGGCTAAGGTCCTGTTTGAACTGTGTGAGACTGGACACCAGAGCAGGATTCGTTTTAGAGATGATAGATAGATAGATAGATAGATAGATAGATAGATAGATAGATAGATAGATAGATGATAGATAGAGACAGACAGACAGACAGACAGACAGACAGACAGACAGACAGACAGACAGACAGACAGACAGACAGACAGACAATTACTATCTTCGGTAAAGAAGGAAATTTTAAAACCAGATGGAATTTTGAGTCTGAATAGAATGCATAGCCTAATAGAGCATTATACCCAGCAAGAAAGTTTCATTTTACATAATATCTAATACAGAGACTGACTTTAATTTCTATATAGATTACACATCTGCAAACATCCAGAAAAGATGCAATTTCTGTTTTTTTCCTTTTTTCAAATTATTGTACATTTGTATTTATTTATTGCTGTAGTATCCTTTTCTCCCTTAGTGTACAAAAATCTCAGAAAAGGACATACTTCTATAGTTCTACCCATTCAGAAAATGAAATGTATTTAGAAGAACCAGGAATATTTTTCCTTCAACGATTAAAATGTTAAATCAACGGTGACCTGGTGTCACAGGAAAATCTCTGTAACATCCCAAGAATATCATAATTCAATGAAGCATTTTTGTTGCTGAATGATTATGTTAGTTTGCTTCTATAAATACTACTTTATTACTATAGTTAATGTCTGTGTGGCGCCAAAACAAAACTGTATGGGTAATATGCAATAAAATTCAGTAAAATATAAGACATGATAGCCCAAACTGAAAAACAAATCACAAAGTAGGCATCTTACTGGAATTATCAAGGGACAATGAAATGACCAGACTTCCTAGTTTAAAATTGGCTCCATCAAAAAGCTATTCAATATAAAGAGTAGCTGAATTGCCAATTGAAACTGTGCCAACTAAAATCTCTTGGGGAGACAAGTTGGAGAACTAGGATGCTTTAAATGAAGAGTGAGCAACATCCTTCTGCTCATGTTTACAAGCCAGATGGAGCCAGAGCAGGAGTATGTCATTGAAACCAGTCATTCTTTCTCTTTTAGTTATGCTTTTTTCCCCTCTCATCTCCATATAATCCCTGCCACGCTGCATGCTGGCAGTAAAAAGTAAAAGTGATCTTTGTCACTTTTCTTTAGAGAGAAAAGACGTGTTTGAAAATCACCAGAGATATCCTGAGTGCAAGCCAATACTCTTCAAGAGAAGCTGGCTGGATCATAGTCTTTCAAACTGAGTAGCCCCCTTCAGATATTCAGAGTATTCATCACCTCCAGATGAGCTATTAATCATTAATATTACACAACATTTCCTGCACACCGTTCCTGCCCACAGAGAGATATTTATTGTCTGTAAGAGAGACACTGTGGTGAAAGTAAGAATACAGAGAATACAGTTTTGGCCATGCAGACCACTCTGGGAACCCCCTGGATATTTGAGTTGAAAATAAATAACAACATTGTATAGAAAATCCAGGTTTAGGGGACATGAAAGCTTTCAGGATTTGTAGCATGAAATAGAGAAGGTGAAATAATTTATAAGCAAAACACTGCCATCAAATTGCCTAGCAGTGTCTGCTGAATTAGATATTCTTACCTTTATTTTATTTTTATTTATTTTTTTATTTATCAGCCTTGACATAGTACCTCATTATGAAAAGTTCTCAATGTTGGCGTCTTTTAACACCAAAGCCCTTTTTTAATTTCTCCACATGAAAAAGAAAAAAGGTTAATTGTTTGTTGTATTTTACTTCACCAGAGATATCCTGAATCAAGTGAGTTTTGAAGTTGAAATCTCAATAACTCTACTCATATTTTCACCTTGTGTTCGCTTTCCTAGATTAACTGGCGATCTTTTGAGCTCATTTTAACTTGTTGATTTTACTTATTGATTTTGTACTGAGATTTTATATTGTAATTTTTATTCTTTTAGTCTGAAATATTCTCGGTGCAAAGTTATTTGTAAATATACTAATAAATACAGTGGCTAGGAATCTACAAAATCATCATTGCCATGCCTTTTCAAGACAATTGGAACAAATCTAAATTAAAAAGTTGTTCTTCAAATTCCTTATATGCATCTCTTTGCTACCGCCTAGTGGTTGATTGTAAAATAGTTTTATATATCAGTTCTATTCCTCCAGCTGAGTACAACTTAGATATGGTATCTGTTTCAGTCTTAATTGGCAATGTTTAATTAATTTAATTAAGTAGATGAGAAATCACCATTCTTACTCTCAATTTTTTCTATAAATGATTTAAAGTACACGTGTCCAGCTGAAAGAAAGATGATCTTTTTTTTTTTTTGTTTTACCAGATCTAGGTTGTGAAAATCTGCACAAAACTCTACAAGGCTATGAAAGGTTTGTTTTCTGTTATCTATTCTCCATGTTCTAGAGCAGGGGTCTCTAACTATGGCAACTTTAAGCCTGGAAGACTTCAACTCCCAGAATTCCCCAACCAGCTTTGCCCTGAGCCAAAGAATCTGAGCTGCAAAAATCCAGCCAAGCACTGAATAGTGGTGAAACAGCTCCTGCTACCCTCAATGATCCGGAGCACGAACTTTGCTGCACCTCATAATGGGTTTGCCCCCCTATGGAGTTCATCCCATGCTATTGTGAACAGCATTATTGTATGTGATCTCAGCAAAAGGCAGGAGGTCCGTCCAATTGGACTGCTAATAGTTCACATAACACCTCAGGTTCTGTTCTACCACGGTGTTCAGTCTCTTTCTGTCCCCCACCCCCCTTTGGTACTTGTCTTGGTTTTGTACTATTATTTATAATGTACATGATAGCTTTTTGTTTTGCAGTTATGTCTTCTTCATACATTAACCTAGACCTGTAAAAGTAACTGCTTATATTTCATGCTTATTATGCTAATGAGTGTTATTTAGCAGAAAAAAACGTATCATTTTGTGTTTTATCCTCCTGATAAAATAGAGTAAAGTAATGCCGCCAACTGCAGAACAGACCTATATATCATTAGATCCACATGGGTACTAAAACAACTGTTTCACTTTCCTCATTTGGGAGGGTTGATCTAATTTCTTACAGAAAAGCTTTCCTACTTCCTGGTAAATAAATAAAGAAAAATGCTTGGTTTATGTGTCCTGTAGCACGATAATGCTCTTTTACTAATTACTAATTGCCTCCTCCAGTCAATTGAACCAAGGTTTATTATAATTTCCTTACTCGCACTAATCCATTTCATTCCCATCAAATAATAATGTTAATTCATAATACAAGAGTATAATAATTGCCTGTCACAATTAAGCTTTAGTTAATTAATCCATTAATTAAAGTGATCATGAGTCTCAGAGGTGCATAGAGGGTTCATGCTTTAAACCAGGAGTGTGTATCTGCAAGGTTTAAGGCATCCATTTTGCTCTTTAAACTTAAGACATCATTAATCCATCATTCAATAACTGTAACACTCTGAAACAATAACATCTGCCTATCCCAGGTCCTTGGGAAGGACTTAATAGGTCTAAACATCTGGCTGACTGTGCAACCAACCACAAAAGAAACAAATAACCATATCTAACCCCCCATATTGCTACCACCTCCCTTTCTAATAATTGCACTTTACTTCTTATATGTCTTAGATTCTTAGAAGCTTCTTCTAAATTCTAGAAGCCTAGAAACCTACAAGTGATGGGAACATTAGCAGAGCTTCTGTGTAAGTCTAAGCTTAGCTGAAAATCAGCTCAAATGTTTGCACTGAGAATGGGATTGGAGAAGTCCAGGCTGATGGGTAAAAAGGCATTGGCAATTGAGATGATCCATATCTCTATTTTGCTATTTACTTTAGGCACGCTTGACTCAAAATAAATGCCTCATCTGGAATTAACACTGAATTATTTGCTCTCCTTTTATTTGCCTCATCTGTGTAGGTGTCTGGAGATCAAATTAAAATGAAATGAAAAAAAAAGGAAGGATTAGTTTCATAATTCAGAGAACAGTCAATTTATTTGGAAATGGCCAATGAAGTCTTCCTTTCTCATTTTTTTTTAATAAAGCACCAGGGTCCTGTAGTATGCCTGTTTATCACACCAAGGGGATTGCCTTGTATTTTGACACTGCTTCCTATAAATCAGAGGTGGCTTTCAGCAGGTTCTGACCAGTTCTGGAGAACCAGTAATGGAAATTTTGAGTAGTTCAGAGAACCGATAGTAAAAATTCTGACTGGCTCCACCTCCATCTATTCTCTGCCTCCCAAGTCCCAGCTGATCGGGAGGAAATGGGGATTTTGCAGTATCTTCCCCTGGAGTGGGGACAGAATGGAGATTTTATAGTATCCTTCTCCTGCCACGCCCACCAAGCCATGTCCACCAAGCCATGCCACGCCCACCAACCACACCCACAGAACCGGAGTAAAAAAATTTGAAACCCACCACTGCTATAAATAATACTTGGCCACCCACAATGTTTTGTAGGTAAGCATGTATCTGAATAAGCAATATACTACTTCATTGCAGGTGAATTTTAGGGCCTTTTTAAAGTGCTTCTCTCCCCAGTAAAAAAAAACTGCCTTTTTAAACATTGTCTTCTTGCCAGCTGGAAGAATTGTTGGTCAGATTAAAGAGGGGATGATGATGACACTAATTGGGTATTGCAAAAGTAATGCTAAAAGCAGGGGTGTCAAACTTGCATCGTCACAGTGGTGTCACGTGACATTTTTAATTTATTTTATTTTATTTATTATTTTATCAAACATGTAAGATAACAGATATAAGTATAAATATGATTATGAATACATGATAAGGATATGAATAAATGGGGACAGTAGGACAGGGACAGTAGGCACACTGGTGCACTTATGCACGCCCCTTACAGACCTCTTAGGTATGGGGTGAGGTCAACAGTAGACAGTCTAAGGTTAAAATTTTGGGGGTTTGAGATGAAACCAGAGTCAGGTAGTGCATTCCAGGCATTGACCACTCTGTTGCTGAAGTCATATTTTCTGCAATCAAGTTTGGAGTGTTTTTTTTCCCCTTCACTAAACCAGGCGGGGGTGGGGCCAGCACATGACGCATCTGGCCTGCGGGCCGCGAATTTGACACCCCTCGCTTAGAGTAAGAGTGGAGCAAAGCTGATGATTGTGTGAAAGGTGCTTGAGACTTCACTGCTGCTCCTTTTGACAGCTGTGACATTGGAATAAAACCAGGTTGTACAAAATGCACCTGCCAATTTTTACATGTTTGCATTGGTAGGAAAGCACCAAAACGCTAGCTCACAGAAGCAAAATACTGCATGCATTAGTTTCACGTTTTGTCCTATAGAATGACATCTCATTTTAATGGATTGAAAGGGGTGGAGAGGGGGACGTGTTATTCTAGGCAACTTCCATTGAATAGTAAAGTATGTAATTGCAGAGATTATATTATTAGCATAGCGATGTTATTTGCATCACTATGTCAAGTATGATGCAAATGATTTAGTGACATCATTATACAAGCAACATAAACCAATGCAGAAGTTTGCCTGTTGCAGGCCAAGATCACTGAATCAAGGTGTATTAAACTATGATTTTATGTGTGTCTATAACCTTATGCATGGAAATAAGAATTCATAGGATAACTGTCTTTACACTTCTATTGCTCTTCTGGAGCAACAGATCTTATGGGAAATTACTACTTTGCCATTGTCAAAAAGAAATCTCAACAATTAAAAAGTTGAAGGAAACCAAGTTTATCATAATTATTATTCTGGATGAGATTAAACTGACAGAGTACCCTGGTTGCCAGCCGAAAGTCTTGATTTTCCTACAATCAGCTCCTTCAAATCCTTGATAACAATGGCAAGTGAATTTCTCTGCCATTGTTTGAAGGTCAGTTGAAGATGCTACCCCTGTCACAGTAACTCCATTCTTTGAAGCTTTGATTTGAAAATTCTGAGGATTTAAATGAAGATAATCCAAAGCTTTCCAATTTCTTCGTATGCACCTTCCATTATTCCGACACAGATTCTGGCTGCACACCTCTGCAGCTTTGGTTACATTGGTGATGTAAGGACTTAATTTAGAAGCAATGAATTCCTTCACCTTTGTGCAATTGGACTGCAAGAAAGAAGCAATATGTAAATCATGGGAAGGCTGTCCAATGCCATGTCTATGTCATAAATATATATATATACGTAGAACCGGTAGCAAAAATTCCTGCCCCTGTCCCCCATGCCCAGCTGAGCCCCGCAATCATCAGAGCCTTATTTTTCTTTTAAATGGCTCTGACCAGCCAAGCTCTAACATCCCAGCTGAGTTGCCTGCTAATCAGGCAACTCAGCTCGGATCGCCAGAGCCATGTAAAAGAAAAAAAGTTTCTTTTTTTCTCCCCTCCCCCTCTCCCAGCCTCCAGCTTGCTTACCTTAGCTGCTGATCGCATGACGATCGCAATCCATGCATCAGCAAGCAACTGAATCTCCCTGCCTGCAATCAAGCTCATCGATGAGCAGCTCTTTCTGCCTGCCTGCCTTCCTGCCTAGACTTGTGGACTTCAACTCCCAGCAAAGCTGGCTGAGGAATTCTGGGAGTTGAAGTCCACAAGTCTTAAAGTTGCCAAGGTTGGAGACCCCTGTTCTATTGGGTAAGATTTTTTCCCCTTTGGGAGCTTTAAAAAAAATAGTTAATTGGAGTTTTTTTAAGTTGTTCTTTTTTTAGACCTAGCCATTTAAAGTTTAGGAAGCTTTAAATTTAGCTGCTTTTATATAAAAATAAAAATAAAATAAAATAAAATAAAATAATATTTGTGCAGCTTTCTGAGATTTAGTGTGTTTCTGTAGTGTTTCACTCTAACTACACAAACACAAAATCTCACAAAGCTGTATGTGGAATTTTGTGTGTGTAAAGTGTGAAAGTTGGTTTTTGGGGCTTTTTGTGGCTGTGTGAGGTTCCTGCTTGTTGCAGGGGCCATTTTGGGTCTAGCACAGTTGCTTTTACATTGTGAGTGAGCCAGTTGTGTTGTGTTGTGTTGTGTGTGTGTAAAGTGTGAAAGTTGTTTTTTTGGGCTTTTTGTGGCTGTGTGAAGTTCCTGCTTGTTGCGAAGCCATTTTGAGTCTAACACAGCTGCTTTTACATTGTGGGTGAGCCAGTTGTTTTGTGTTGTGTTTTTTAGCTTAAAAAGGGCAAAGAAGTGACATTGGCCACGCCCACCCAGTCACCTTACCACCAAGCCCCGCCCACTAATTAAGCCACACACACAGAACCGGTAGCAAAAAAAATTAGATTTCACCCCTGATATAAAACCTATGTAACCTTACTTTCCAAAGCTTTGAAAGAAAGTTATAGATTTTTGCCAAATGTTCCCTGAAGCTTCTCCTACTCATAATCTGATCTTGCATAAGAAAAAATGAATAGATAAAAAGTGAGTGTACTATATTAAAGAATGCCGGGTCAAAAGGAAGACTTTTAGGCAACTTAAAAGATTTTAAAACGACGACTTTAATTTACCTCTGATGATGTTAAATTCATGTCTCCCCAAATAACAATTCCTGCAGCTCCCAAGGCAGCACTCTCACCAATTGTGCTAACAAGATCTTGCTACACAGGAACAGAAGAAAATATTATCAGTCAATTATTGTATATCATAACTGGGCACATTAACAGCATCATTATGAGGTACCCCATTCTGAGTAGCCAAGCTTTCAGAAGAATTTGTAACTAATTGCTGCAAATATTCATGTTTTAATGTGGTTCATCTTCAATCAGTTTTATATCTGTAGTAAGGATATTTTGTTATTTCAATTTCACCATGCCAATTTGAAGATAAGATAGACGCTGCATAAATATTTTTTGTCATGAATCTAGAAAAATCTTGCTGTTCAAAACATGAGATCAGATATTATTTTTTCAACAGTCCTATTTCTGTCTTCTAAGATTGCATTTTGTGTATTCGGCTGAAAGAAACTGTTATTAGAGAGAGAGAAAAAGCTCAGAACAAAATGTAACAATACAGTGAACCATACACTAACCAACTGGAGATACTAATACACACACACATGGGAGGGAAAGAGGGAGGGAGGGAGGGACAGGGACAGGGACAGGGACAGGGACAGGGACAGGGAGAGATGAAATTTCCCAGACTTTATGCATTGTGCAGATGAAGCCCTAAGGTCTTTAAATGATATGATTAGGTTTGTTTTGTGCATATAGTATATTCATTTCATGCTGGATTGACTTCAAATATAGAACACCAAACCTGAGATTTATAAATGTTTAAATAAATATTCAAATGTAAGCATAAATTATATAAACAAATCCTGGGTTAGGCAAGTGGAGTGAGAACCGTCAATTAAAAGGAAAAAAGTAAATAATTCTTCAGACATAAGATGTCTGCACACAAAAGTATGATGTGATATTGAGATGTGTTCAAATAAATCATTTCCAATGATTTCCCCCAAAATGTCTAAGGTTGCAATTCGATATGCCAAGGAACTTTTTTTTACTATGAAGAAATGTTGGCTTAGAAGAAAAATGAATTGAGAGCTAGTGATGATTATAATAGTTGCAACATTCCAGATACTTTGACATTATGCTTCTCTTACTTGACATTAAAATAGATTCAATGCCATGAATAAACATGTATTTATTTAACTTGCACCTCCACCACAAGCCAATGACTCTTTGCAACTTAATTCACAGATTTTCCACTCCAACTAGAGACAATGGCCATTAATCAAATCTAGGAGTTGTATTAGGAAAGGGAAGGATCTCACTGACAGCAGGATGTTGGGTAATTGTCTCTGAAAGTGTAAGAAGGAGAAGGAATTATAGGAATGTAATGATAGGGATGTGGTTAGTTAGCAGGGAAATGAAAGATGGTGAAGGAGAGAGAGTATTTGTCCTGTATTTTTAAGAACCTAAAAAGAAACTTGCTGGATCAAAGCAAGGTCTTATTTAATCCAGTATTATTTTCCCATTGTGGCCAACCAAATGCCCTTGGGTGTTCTTGATTGATGTTAAATGTGAATTAGCTCTTCCCGATTTAAGAGTTCCACTGGTCCACAGCAATGGTGTGTTTGTTCTACAGAAGCCACAAAATTGATGATCTCCAGAGAGCTTACCATAGAAAGAAATAACAAAGGCTGATCTTTATAGTCTAGTCGAGTGTATACAAATACTGGGAGAGAATAATCATGTGAGGTCATAAAGGAAATCCTCATGGATTCTTTCACTCTAAACTGTGAAAAGCGTAATGTGTTTTCACTGCTTCCGAGGGATTTCTTAATGCCAATGGAGGGATATAATGCTGCACTGCTATTCCACAACCACAACAGTTCATTATTCCTCATGAGTTCATTTTCTGGACATGAGCCAGTATAGTTCTGCTCATGGAAATTGTAATTGTGGCAGTCAGGATATAAGTAATATCCCCAGAGGCCCTTGGGCCTGCTTTTAATCCCCAGTTCAATTGTTTCTTTCATGAAAGCCTTAGCACATTTTTCGAAAGAAAATTTAGCTAAACGTTCGATAGCATTTGCAGAAATGTTCTCTTGCAGTTTGGAAATTAGTTTCCTCGACTGTCTCTTGTAAATATTTTTGGTGTTCCAGTTACGCTCCCACTGGGGTCTCCAGTGTTCCCAGTCTATGACTGCCAACCCAGTGAAATCCTTATCAGGAATATAGTAGTTAATATCTTGATTAGCTTTCTCCAGGTGCGTTTGCAAGCTGAAATTCTGAGGGAGGCCACCGTTGATTGGGATTTCTTGTGATGTGTACCAGGGATAATATCCCAGCCTGTTGACATAAAATATGGTCACATTCTGTCCTCTTGCTTTGGCAAATGGACTTCCAATCACGTGGAACATTCTTAAGCTGATTGTGATATTATATCGGATGGAGCAATGATCTGTCGGTGCGTTCCAGGCAGCTATGAAAGGCATCCGTCGAAACACAGGAAGCTGAGCAGACTTCAGGGCCAAAGCAGAACTCCACATAAATGACATCTGTAACCAGAATGTAGAATGGACCTGCTAGGAAATAGAAAATGATTTTAACTTTTATAGTTAGTTTACTTTACTGATTAACCCTTGGGCCATATCAAAGTGCAGAGTTCCAGACACAAATTATTACTAAAATCTGATAAAAACAGTTTAAAATGGAATTGGATAAAATACAATTTAAAATGAAATTGGAATAAAATACAGTTTAAAATGAAATTGGAATAAAACACAGTAATTTAATATATAGATAAATAAAATATGATAAAGTTATATTTCGGTATCACCCCCACAATCTAACCCAATCAGTTCCACATATGCTGCTCTCAACCAAACCATTTTGCTCAAGTGCTGTGCTGTGTTAAATGTTAAGGGAAAAAAAATCCTCGCGATATAAAAACATTTAGTCCCATCATTTTATTCTTTAAGGGGGCAAATAACATTATGCAGAAGCAAGGCAAAGAAACAAGACAGAGTAATGCAAAGAAATTAAGACATGACGGAAGAAAAAGAAAGGAATTAGTGCCAAACCAGCCAAATGTATACAACCCCACCCAATATATCTATTTTTTTCATATATTTTATCCAACCATTATTATTTTTACAAATAGCTCAAGGCAGCGAACATATGAAACACAACTTCCTCCTCCTATTTTCCCCACAGCAACAACCCTGTGAGGTAGGTTGGGTTGAGAGAGAGAGAGCGACTGACCCAAGGGCACCCAGTTGGCTTTCATGGCAAAGGCAGGAGACTAGTTTCTTGCCTGGTTCCTTAACACTATACCAAACTGGCTCTCTTGGATTTTTTCTGTCAGCATCTTTGCTTCCACCCCCATCCATACATTGCCTGAATACATTATCTTCTGTACTTTGACTTTTTCACTTCTCTTTCTGGCAAGAAAACCTGAGTCTTCCTCTCAACTCGTTCATTCTTCCTGTTCTGCAGCTCAGTGCTGATTCATTCTATATAATACATATTTATACTTGTCACTCCCATTTATATTCCTTCCACATTCATTCACTTTTGAGCTGATCATTTCTTGTTTTACTACACACACTTCTTAAATAACAAATGCCCACTGTATTCACACAATTTTTCTTACGTACCCAGTTTTTACTCCCGTATAACTAAATAAGTAGAAGTATGCTTTTATAATTGGACTTCCTGCTTTTTAAATAAACCTTCTATTGCTTTTCTATCAGCATCACAACATTCTGGGGGGGGGGAATCCATCTATTTTTCATTTTTAATAATTTTGTATGAGCTGCACAATATATACTGCTCAAAAAAATAAAGGGAACACAAGCAGAAGACATCCGAGATCTGAATGAATGAAATAGCCTTATTAAATACTTTGTTCTTTACATACAGTAATTTATACACTGCTCAAACAACTAAAGGGAACACAAAACTACTGTATGTAACGAACAAAGTATTTAATACGGCTATTTCATTCATTCAGATCTCGGATGTCTTCTGCTTGTGTTCCCTTTATTTTTTTGAGCAGTGTATATCCTCCTGTTTTTAATCTTTACCTTTGTTTCTTTGCTTGTAGTCATCAATTCCAAGGGAAGAAAATATTTGTAACCCTTAGGCTGAACTGTGGGTTCTATGGTGCTCTCTGAACTTGGTTGTTTTTTTGCAGACACTTCATTACCAAACTAGGTAACATAATTAGTGCCAAAAAGGAGTGGGGTGTGATCTCATATTATATACTGGTGGCTTGCCCTGTCAGGGTTGGTGAAAGAGGTCTTGGTAATTCATAGAATAGAATAGAATAGAATAGAATAGAATAGAATAGAATAGAATAGAATAGAATAGAATAGAATAGAATAGAATAGAATTTTTTATTGGCCAAGTGTGATTGAACACACAAGGAATTTGTCTTGGTGCGTATGCTCTCAGGCTGTTGTCTACTGTTTAGCTTTTTTCTCTGAGTTGGTAGTTCCTTGACTGGGGCATTGTTTACTTCTTGATTGTTGGTCTAGAATTAATCTAAGTGTTAATCTCTGCTCATCAGCTGGTGAGGAATTTTTGCCGGTGAGGAATTTTTGCTGTGAGAAGTCTTTTTGTTTCCTTTTTGGCCTTTTGATTGTCTCTTTTGAATGGTTTGTGTAGCCTGTTTATCTTTATGTATCTGCTGATGGTCAATTTGCCCGAGTCCAGGCTTCTAGGAATTCTCTAGTGTTTTGGGACTTGGCTTGGTCTAGGATTGTCACAATTTCCCAGTTACGTTTGTCCATGTGTTGTGAAACTAAAGAATTTTCATTATGTCTTCTGACTGCTAGTTGGTACTCAAGCTAGTCTTCTACCTATTTGTCCTACATAGCGGCTATTACAGATCTTACACTGCATGCTTTAGATGACTCCTCTTTTTTCTTCTGGGGCTGCTGGGTCTTTTGGGATGTTTTGGAGAGCTTTAGTTAGTATGTATGCTATGGTGATGCAATGTGGTTGTACTGGTCTGTTGGTGGTTTCTGGGTTGTTTTTGATGTATGGAAACATTATAAAAGTTGCCAGACCACCTTGTTGGAAATTACGTTTTCATCATCTATATAGATGTCTATGCAAAATCTTCCAACAAAATGGATACCTATGCAACTTTATCAAAAAGTCCTGACCATGCAACCTAATATAGCACAACCAACACAAAAACATCACAACAAATAATTTTAGGTCTTAAACAGTAGTTCAGAATAGGTGATTTATAGATTTCTACATTATAACACTATGGTGCCTAACCCTGCTTCACTAGATGCCCAAGAGTTAGTGGCTTCTGTATCTCTTTGGTGTCATCTTACAGAGTTTGTAGTTGAGATCTGGAACAACTGTTCTACATATAGGAACCTTGAGTTTCTCATTCTGTGTGTGAATAAAACAATGTTGCATAAGAAATCAATGGATATTACAAGATCATTGGTCATGGTCCATAAATATATAACCATGATTTTAAGGTTGTGATCAAAAACATCTCATTCTAAAGAAATTCTATGCTTTTTATGTTTAACTTAACTGAATTTAATTCAGTAGAATTGCAGACGTTCTCCTTTGCCACTTTCAGTCATTGGGATTCTATTTCAAGCACCTTTAAAATAAAAGAAAGCTATTTAAAGAAAAGTTCAGAGTGTGGTTTTGTGTTAATTTAGGTGTATACCAAACACTGGACTGGAATGCCTTTGTTTAAAAGCATAGTTTAAAAATATATGGCATTTCAATAATAGGTTTTAAAACAGAAAACAATCATTTTTAGAATGGCCACTTATCTCTCTTGAGGATCTACTATTATGTCAAGAGGAGCAGAATAAGCCTTGACATCAAGAGGATTAATATGCATATGCATATGCATATGCATATGCATATACACACATATGTATACATATATATATGTATGAATATATGTATATTTGTGTATGTATATTTGTGTGTGTGTGTATGTGTGTATATTATATATTCCTTGATTTGCAACAGTTCATTTAGTGGCCATTCAAAGTTACAATGGTGAAAAAGTGACTTATGACCCTTTTTCACACTTATAACCATTGTAGCATTCCCTTGGTTACACTATCAAAATTCACATGCTTAGAAACTGATTCATATTTATGATGGTTGCAGTGTCCTTGGGTCATGTTATCAGCTTTTGCGACCTCAGCAACATAGGTTTGGGCTCAATTGTGGTAATAAATCGAGGCCTGTGTGTATGTGTATGTGTGTGTGTTTGTGTTTGTATAACATTTATAAAAGCAGATTGTATGTTTTAATAAAACCAATTTACAGATATATAGAGAGAGAAAGAGACTATGAATCCATGAAATGCATTAGCATCTACAAAAGCGCAGATTCAATTCCTCATATTTCTAGTCAGAAAGGAAAACAACTTCAGTTTCAAAGATTGTAGATCTGTGACCAGTAGAAAATAGTTCCTATAATCACAAAAAGAAAAAAAAGTTGCACTGTTTTTATATATCTGAGATGCCTAATCAAAAACGTCATGTGCTCTTGTGGCCTACGAACCCCTTAGGGCAGTGATGGCTAAAAGCGGGGGGAACGCAGGGGGGTTGTGTGCATGCGTGCCTACACCCATAATTCAATGCGCCCCAGCACATGTATGGCGACACCCCTTCCGCGGTCCCCCAACTTTTGGCATGCAATGACACGGTGGGCCCGATAGGCCTATTTTCCACCCTCCCCATGTTCCAGAGGCTTTCTTCGAGCCTCTTTGGGGAGGGTGAAAACAGCCTTCCCCCCGCCGAGGCCCTCCAGAGGCCGGAAACAGCCTGTTTCCCGACTTCCAGTGGGCCCGGAAGGCCTGAAAATCATCTGGCCGGTGCATGCGTGTGCGCTGGAGCTGAGCTAGGGCAACGCTTGCCTGCCCACCGATATGGCTTTGCATGCTACCTGTGGCACACATGCCATAAATTCGCCACCACGGCCTTAGGGTAATCCTCAAAACCTCTGCAAATATTTCAAAATGTAATGCAAAGATTCAGGAAATGGTTATCTGAACACCCAGCTACAAACTCTTCCATTATCGGAAGAAAATTCCAGCTCCTTTTACAAGACAATAGAAAAAGACTCCCCCCAGGACATTAGGGAATAAATTGATTATAAGTGACAAATAGTTCAGTTGCTGAAGTTCTTATAAACTTATCTTTGTCATTTCAATAAATCCTGCTTAAGAATATTTTGTAAATCTCATTCTTGGATAGAAATACTTTCAGTTTGAGGCAACAATCAAAGAACCAGACAGTATTAAACTCTCACCTTTACATGTGGCAAATCCATTAACTATATAGAAAATTGTCATAGTAAATGCAGTAAATTAAATTACCATTTAGTCAGATGCATTCTTTTATTTGATCCCATACATTTCATTTGCATAATAGTGTTGAGTTTCACAAGTAAATGGAGTCCTCACCTTATCATCCATTCAATGAGTGACCATGACCGTTCAAAGTTACAATGGCACTGAAAAAATGTGACTTATGTATGGTCCTCACTCTTACGACCTTTCCAGCATCCCCAGGGTCACAGGATAAAAAATCAGGTGCTTGGCATGTATTTATGACAATTGCAGCATCCCAGGGTCATGTGAGTGTCATTTGCAACCTTTCCAGCAAGTAGTGGTTAGTAGGCAAAACCAAATTGACTTAACAACCTCATGGTTCACTTAATAACTTCAGTGATTCACTTAACAACCATGGCAAAAAAGTCATAAATTTGGGCACAACTCAATAACTACCTTGCTTAGCAACAGAAGTTCCAAATTATGGCTTTAAATTAAGGACTACCTGTGTGATAGGTGACATAATACTCAAAAGTCAGGCACGGCAGACTAAAGCACTGTTATTAACAGTTATTAACATCAGCTGCCTGCAATTACTACAAGTTCAAAACTCACCAGGCTCAAGGTTGACTCAGCCTTCCATCCTTTCTAAGGTAGGTAAAATGAGGACCCAGATTGTGGGGACAATAAGCTGACTAAAAATATACAAAAGCATGAAGGCTATTGCTTAACGCATTGTAAGCTGTCCTGAGTCTCTGGAGAAGAGCAGTATATAAATCAATTTTTTTTAAAAAAGGCAGCTCTCAATCTTCTCCCTCTCTAGATTTTATATCAAAGCTGTTAAAGATCTATTACAAACAGAAAATGTTAACAATTTAAACTTGAAAGTATGATGTAAATTACTCTGAGGAATTGACATCTTCAGGATTCAGACTTGAAATTTAGGCTATTATTGAAATCTAGACACACACAAAGAAACTGCATAAGCAAACATGAGCTTTTTAAAATTTCCTTCTGAATATGCCACTTTTTTTGTCTATTACAATTTAGCTTCTTATTTTTAGTTAGCAGGAGTTTGCAAAAATGACCCAAAGGTTGGCAACATCCTTCCATTATTTCCAAATGCAATTAGTGTAAGGTTTTCAAGAGACATGGACCAGCAATGTTCTTCACATCAATTCTGTCATAGTGGCATTTGATGATTAGCACATTAATGTCGTTGCAGCTGTAAAGCTCAAGGCATCTTTGCACATTATTCACTGTTGAAAAATTTTCAGGAGCTTTCAAACTGGAATGGCCACATTTGTCTTAGGCAAAACAAGTGGTGCTGATATAGCCCACAGGAAAGGGGAATGGGGAAAGTTTTTTTAAAAAAAGAAAAAAACCCTGCAGAAATCTGTTGGGTCTGAAAGAAAAGTTCTAATCATGTCAACATGTGCATAGGTTATATGTCTAAAAATGTTGAAGATTGCAATACTGTTCATATTAATCTGGATAAAGTCAGGAATGATATCCGTGCAATTGATTTAGGAAAGGAGAAGTTAATATAATATAATATACTTTCCAGATTATTTCATTTCTGCTACTACTTGTGAACATTAGTTGATTAATCATCACAGCTGCTGTTTCTACTTATTTATTTTGTAGATGTTTTTATTGTTTTAATCTTTTAAATTATTTTGTTTTAGAATTTTAGAAATGTAAGACTCTCAGAATCAATTGGTTGAATTAGGCAGCTATAGAAAATCCATCAATCAATCATACAGTTGTGATTGTCATTGTTTTTCCGTATACTATATGCTTCCCTTTCCAAGGAAATGAAAGAATTACTGAGGTAAAAAAAAATCAGTCAAACACTAGCAAAACCAGGAAAACTGTTGTGATAATCACTGAGTCCCCTAAAGAAATAAGGAAAGGAATAATCTCAATAAAATAATCTTAATTAAATTCAAGTTTTGGAGAATACAAGTTTTCTTGTCAACAAAATAAATGTGAATGGTGGGAGAGGGAGAGGAAACAGAAAAAGATAGGGCCATAAGTATCAGCAGATGGCCTCATCTAGCTATTCTTAGATGATCCCAGATATAAAGGCGATTCAGTCTTGTTTGGGTGGTCTAACTAAAAACAGGTTATTGGTTAATCTTGGAAGTCAACATATTCTTGGAAGAAAGCACTTGCAAGAAGACTTCCTGAATGCATTTACTAGGATCTGAAATTATCTGAAAGCATCTGTTATTGTTGCTGCTTATTTTATTTTTTTATTTTAGAGAGAAGAAGTAAAAAAAAATTTTTTTTAATTAATTCACAATCTGGAAAGACAGATGGGAAGGACACAAAGAGAGCAATGCGTATTTGCCATTGACTTTAGATAAGCTTTAGACTTACATATATGATTATGGTGCTGTGAGAAGTGGAAAAGGTAAAGCCACATCAGAAATATTCTGATTGAAATTAAATGTTCAAAGGACTTTTATGATATGGATTCACTGATCCAGATGTAATATGAAATGTTACTGAATGGGAAGATGTCACCTTAGAATTGGATACTGGACAAGAGGTCACTCAAGAAGCCATCCAGTTAAAAACAATGTCACTTGCAAATGGACCTCCACATTGAAGTTTAAGGCTCCTAATCCAACAAATGGGAGTGGGAGTCTCCTTACACACATGGATCTTTTAACTTGAGTTAGAACAATGATGTCATTGAAGATTTGGGGCTTTTTTAAGTACTAAGTTGTGTCCAGGCATTCATTCTCTGTGTCTCTATAATTTCCAGTTTATTTTTAGTAAACCTGTGTTGCAAAGGCTCCCACTCTCTGAAGCTGGCACAGATTGATAGGAAATGGCTTTTGTTTTGACCTAAAAGGATATGTGACCTCCTTGGGGAGAAGATGAATCTCATTATCCTATTAAATAAAGTTTTAAGACAGTACTTCAATACAAATAATATTTAGAGGAAAATGACAATTCAAACAAAAAAATGTAATGATTCAGTACTTTGAAATTATATAATAAAATCTTCCCCCATCTCTTTTTTACCACAACTATGTTGCAGCTCAGGGGTGGGTTCTACTTATCTTTACTACCGGTTTGCAATAGGGCTGGGCTCGCACGCACGCACGCTCTTTGCGCAAGCACAGAAGCTTCTGTGCATGCACAGAAGCGTTTTGATGACATTAGGGTCAGTGGGAGGAGCCTCCCACCAGTTTTACTACCCGTTCTATAGAACCGGTGCAAACTGGGGGCAACCCACCACTGTTGCAGCTTCATTAAAGACATTAATTTAGGAATAAGTCATCTCTAAGCCAAAAAATATAGTTTGCACATGCACTGTGCCATTGTAACTAAGATTTGTTAAAGGAGTAATAATGGCTTGGTTTATCTATAACATGAAGCAATAAACCAAAGTTTACAAATCATAATGGCTTAGCTCACATATGATGCTGAGGTAAAAAGAAGCCACATTCTGGTTCACTAGAGTTGTATGAAACTTGAGAATAATTAATGCCAGATGAGATTTGACCAACAGATATGTCCAGACCAGGGGTGGGTTCTACATACCTTTACTACGGGTTCGCAATGGGATCGCGCACATGCGCAGATTGCTGATGACGACATCCGGGTTGGTGGGTAGGGCCTCCCGCCAGTTTTACTACTGGCGAACCGGTCCGAACCGGGGGCAACCCACCACTGGTCCAGACCAAATCTTCATTTAAGTGGTCAGATCAAATAGCATGTCCTCTGAAATTGCTTTAGAAAGATTAGAGGATGATCTGTAAGTCAAGTGTTGCCTTCCATATATGGGCAAGGCAGGAAAGACAGAATTCAGAGATATAATAGGTATCTATCTCTATAACTTAGTGTATTTACTTTAAAGTTTAGTTTTAATACTTTATTCCTTCAAGGAAGTCTTCACCCCTGGACTAGTTCCAGCAATTTTCTTGGCACGATTTTCAAAAGTAGTTTGCCATTGCTTGCTTCTTAGGGCCAAGAGTGGCTGGCTTAGGCTGGCCCAAGCCCACCCAGCTGGCTTTGTGCCTAAGGCAGGCCAAACTATCATCGTCTCTCAGTTTCTAGCCTGATACTTTACTACATCAAGCTGGCTAATTCATATCAAAATAATTAATCTTTGAGTTTGATAATTGTTATTCTAAATTGAATACAGCATTAAATCATGGAATTTTATAGAATCTAATTTATGTATTTCTGCTTATTAGCCTGCACTTCAAATGAAATAAAAAAACAATTGCAATTGGTTTATTTTTACTTTTAACGGTTTTATACACAACCTAGAAAATATAATTTGGCTAAATCCGAAATATTCTAATAAAATTTCACCACTGTGTCTTATACAATATCTATTATTCCCATAGCTCCTTCCTGGAAGAATTTGTGTCTCATATTTGAGAGCCGAGGTGGCGCAGTGGTTAGAGTGCAGTACTGCAGTACTACAGCTACTTCAGTTGACTGCTAGTTCAGCAGATCAGCAGATCAAATCTCACCGGCTCAAGGTTGACTCAGCCTTCCATCCTTCCGAGGTGGGTAAAATGAGGACCCAGATTGTTGGGGACAATATGCTATTTAATTTCCTGTCTTTGGTGTAAGCCGTCCAGAGTCCTCGGAGAGTGGGCGGCATAGAAATATGACTAATAAATAAATAAATAAATAAATAAATAAATAAATAAATATTTGGCCAAATTATTACTAAAGTTATTGAATTAGTGATATTTGCAATAACGAATAAATAATATCGAACATTTTGTAGTGCTTAAGACTGGTACAATCAGATCTGGACTGCAAAGATGGTAGCAAAGTACCAAAAGCTTTATTTAAGATTACAATCTTTAAAAAACATTTTCTAACAATAGGGTTTGTTGAATTTAAATTGGATTACACTGCATTGTTGGGCCCTGTGCCCATAACAGATTTGACTGTGTCAATAGGGGAGATAAATACATTATGGTAATACCAACATTGAGCAAATTGACTAATAACTAAGAGGATGTGCAAAACAGACACAGTTATATACAACGTTTCACTAATTCCATGCAGTGATTACAACATTCACGTTTACTCAATTGACCTGTTTTTGCATCCTGAGGCTGGAGAAAAGGATCTGGAGAAAAAGAGAAAGTGGGCTTCTCTACTACAAAAATCATCGCCAAAGCATGGCACCATGGAAAACAAATCACTCAAACATTGGTCACAGTGCCTGTCTGGTCAATGGGAAGGGACAGTGATGTCATGAGAAATTGTCAGTACTTTTTCCAGTGAAAAATACTGTAGCTACTTCTTGCAGAAAACTAATGAGGACTCTGTTTTTCCACCATGGTGGGTGGATCTGATTACTGTAGTTGTCTTCTGCTGGAACTACTTGTAAAGTGGCTTGACTAGATTTACTGTATTCTAAGAGCAGGGCTTTGAAGTATCTGAAGGACTATTATTTGAAGTATCTGAAGTATTATTTGAAGTATCTGAAGAACTGTTATCTTGAAACACTGACATGTTATTTCTGTTCACCTTTGAAATAGCCCAGATTTATTACCTCAACAATAAAAGAGGACTAACTCTAGAAAACAATTGAGCCACATAAAGTCTACAAGAATCGTTCATTCCTAAATGAAACTCCTAGCAGTAAAATTAAGGAACCCCAACTGAACTCATGGATTAATTTTTGAGTAGACTTCCACTTAGTAGTATTCAGAACTTAGTAGACAGAGTGCATTGTCGATACTGGTGAGGTCCACTGGGAGTGAGGGGTCAGAAGGGTAAAAAAAAGGTGAAGGATGGCAGTCACAGGAGTATGATCAAAGCTCCACCCCTTGAGCTTTGATTGCTGTGACTGCCATCTTGACCTTCTCCAGAAACCTACTATCTTTCCACAGGGACACCAGTACATGCCTATTTCAATAAAAGAGCAATGTAACAAGGGAATCTGCCCCTAGATTAGTTTGTGCCATTATTAAAATATTAAAAAGCAATGAGCAAAGGGGAATCCATTATCTCACTGCTGAACAAAATGTAAGCATCATCCATCTGGTTTATAATTAAAGTGGTATCATTGCTGTGTTGTCAGATTCAAAAACAGAGACCTAGCTTGAAATAACTTCCCAATTGTCATGGGTATCATTCATCCTAGGCAAATTAATCTCAGCATATTATTCCTTAAAAGGTTGTGAAGATAAGGTAGATTTTTTTTAAAAAAAACCTTCTCACAGCAGAAGGTAGCATGATAAAGTAATAATTGAAAAGCAAAGAAATCTATTTCTGAATAATTTTTGGAAGCCATGTACTTATGGGGTGATTACAGTGCTATTTATAGTACTGAATATACTTATAGCAAAATCAGAAAAATTAGGAATGCAGGAATATATATTGAGCAAGGAATTTCCCTTATAATTTGTTCAGAGGAAACACAGATAAAATATCAATTACAATTTGAATATATGTTAATGTTCTGAATTTAATTTGTCATTAAATTATAAGTTGTATACTAGTGATATAATATTTTATTCTCCACCTCTAAACAGTTGAATCATTTATACAGAAGAATTAATCATTTCCTCTAATAATGATTTCAGGTTATGAGGACCAATGAGAATGGAGCCAAAATGAGGCAACTGTGAAATTAGAGTGTGTAGGGGGTATAGCTTGCAAAATGTGTAGAAACACAAATAGAAAAATCTAATGAGGCAAGACAAAATAAGGACTAATGAGAATTTACCACAGTGGGTAGCCACAGAACGTTAAGAAAGAAAAATGGAAAGTGCGGAGACAGTAAAATAGAATTTCTAATGAGAAGAAACAATTGGCTAAAGGCCCAAATTGGAAACTATTCCTGTTGGGCAGATAGTTTTACTTTTAATTCAACATTTTAATGTTTCCAATTGTAAATTTTTCATGACAAATGATAAATATTATTTGCAGAGAAAATGTACTTTCTAGGATTACAGTTTACAGGTTTGGAAATTATCTAATATTCTTTCTAAAGCAGAATTTAAAAGATATTACTAAAAAGAATATTAGTCCACAAGAGTATATCTAATTTAAATGTCTAATTCATGGGGCAGGAAGTGTACACTTTGCAAGATGCATCACCATGGAAAAGCCTTTTGCAGTTCTATTGGAATGCCCCTAGGATTTAAGAATATAATCCCTCATAAAGAATAAATTGCATTTATGTTATAATTCTAAAGAAATATTTGGATTAATTATGCATTACCAAGAAATGGCAGTCATTGATTATTTTCACGTAGTCAAATTAATTTAGTTCATCCAGCAGTTTATATGTCAGCAGTTGGCACTGAAGTTATATTAGGCAAACAAAATAAATATCATAAATGTCAAGACATTTCAGTTTCTTCCAAAAAGAATGAACATAACATTTTAGATGAGAAAAAATATAATTATGATTACCTTCCAGTGTGCCATCAGTATGCAAGTTGTTCCATGCAGAGAGAAGCAGAATGTCAAAATGTTTTTGGTCTGCTTTCCAGAAAACATGTCATTATAGGGTGACTCAGGGCAACAGGCAAAACTGGAAGTTTGTGCTAAATCTCTATTTAACTGAAGTGAGTCCCACGTAAATGCCTTGGTTTAAACTAGCCATTACTACCTTATAATATTCATTGCAATGCTAGACTCATTTTTGCCTGCTTTTTTGCCTCTTCTAAACCCCCCCACCCACCTCCACAAGCATTCTGCAGGCTAAAACCAGGCAAAAATGGCTCATTTTTTGGCCAAAAACAGGCCATTTTTGCCTGGTTTTTTGCCTCTTCTAACCCCTTCCCCCCACCTCCATGAGCATTCTGCAGGCTAAAATTGTTGAACTTACCTTTTGGTTCCAGCGGGTAGCTCTCCCGAAGGCAAGTCCTGCACTCTGCTGAAGGGTGGGTTGGGTGATGTGGGCGGGGCAACCTCGTGGTAGTCCGTGGGCCAGATTAATTGGTTCAGCGGGCCGCATGTGGCCCACGGGCCATAGTTTGAGGACCCATGTTCTCGACTCAAGCCTTTGTTTAAACAGTGAACCACAGCTTGGAAAAAATTGAAGCAAGCTGTGTAATTTTTGTATGATATTTATGTATCCGTCAATCAATCAATCAATCTATCTATCTATCTATCTATCTATCTATCTATCTATCTATTCTGTATCTGTCTTTAAATTGGCTTCTATACAGAGAGAGAGAGAGAGAGAGATTACTTTTTTGAAGACTGCAAAGTCCACATTTTGGACAGAGAAGACCATTAGTTTGAAAGAGGATCAAAGAAGCCATATATGTTAAAATTGAACAGCACCACCTGTCTCCTGTCTATAACACAATCCTTTTAGCAGTCCCAAGAAGGTTCCACACCCATTTGCACTGAGATTCAAGCCTCAAGGACTCTCAGAGAGCTAACAACTGACTTTCAGAATGCTAATGACCAGATGACTTCAAAAAAATATAAACCCTTCTATTTCCTACCATTCAGTTAAAACTGAAGAAGCTTCTTGGATGAGAAGCGAAAAGTTTTCAAGGAAAAAACCCAAGAAAGTTCAGTTGCCTTTTGAAAAGCACCTTTGGGACAATCATGAACTGGATGAACACCTTTTGAATTGTGCGGGAGGGCAAACAGATTTTCAGAAAACTTGCAGACTACAGGAACCATTTGTACTTCAATTTGAGATGCAGACAACACAAAGTCATCCCCAAAATATTGTATCAACAATGAAAAGATATAGTGCAGAAAGCATCATGCAGAAAGTACAGCTCCAGCTTCTCAATGAAAGTATAAGATAGATTTTTACCATTTAGTTTTTGGAAGAGAGAGTGGAACACAGATTCCAAGAATTTAAATCACTTCTACCAACAGAGGTATTGGAGAAGGTCACAGAATTTACAAAGAATGCACAACTAGCACAACACAAGAGCAAAGAACAACAGAAACGCAAGTTTTCTACCTTGCAGTTTAGACATGAAAAACACACAAAACAGAAGACCCAACCCAGATGAGAGAGGACAGTGACGTATCTCAGAGAACTAACCGATGGGTGAAAGATCTGTCTGACAGAGAGTTTACTCAAACAGAAAAGAATGTTTTATCCAAAGGTCTGGATTTTGCGGTAACACCAGAATAGTTACCAGCCATCAGGAACAAAGAACTGGCAGAACCACAGGCAGAACAATTAAGGATAAAGCAGCAGTGAAATCCACTTACCTTTGCTATCAGTTCGGGAACGGGAGCGCACAGGAGCCTTCTGCACATGCGCAGAGGATAAAAAATGGGATGTAATGACGTCTCGGTGGATGGGCGGATGCTCCCACCACCGGTGCTACCAGTTCGCTTGAACCGGATAGATCCGGCCGGATTTCACCACTGGGATGAAGGTATCTGCAGCCCTTACCAGTGCCAAAACACCCCTTCTAGCCTCACAGTTCAAGAATTCACTGCTCAAGTAAAGAAGTGACATCACTAGGAACTGACCTGAACATCACCCTCCTGCCAGCTGCAGCTGATAAAGAAAAATGCAGAGTTATCCTGAACATAGATGACTACAATGTCTAGGTGAACAGTTTTCTGAAGAACACTGCTACGTATGAGACTGAAGAGAGATCCCACCAGCAGTTTTAAGAAAAAGGTCATCAATTTCCTGCAATTTCTGAAGAACAATGCTTTGGGACTTTGGACACAAAGAAGTTCCATCCATCCAGCCATCCATCTCTTTACCCTTGATTTATTTTCTATTGACTCCAGTATTTGCTTCCTAATAATCATGAACTTAACACAATGAGGAACTGTAAGCATCATTTGTACTATAATAATTCTTGTCTGTCTGTCTGTCTGTCTGTCTGTCTGTCTCTCTCTCTCTCTCTCTCTGTGTGTGTGTGTGTGTGTGTGTGTGTGTGTGTGTGTGTTATATTGGTACAGATTTCATCTTCAAAATGATTCTGGCCTTATTTTAAATTTCATGCAGAACATGGGTATGTCATGTAGTCCTGATCTCAATTCACGGTAAAGTGTGAGACTACAATTGTGGAAAACTATTCTTGGTTTTCCTTTCCTACATTTCAATTTACAATATTTGGAGAGCTACAGATGGTGCACCCCTGATTTAAAACGAAGACATTATGTATCTCTTAGTACATTTGGTAAGAAACAAGAAAAAAAAAATCAGACATTGTTATGAATGAAATACATAAATGCTAAGCATATAAAGTTTGTTCACAGAAGGCAAAACAGCAGGTATGAATGCTCATGAAAACATCTAAAGAAAAGATGCTTGAATGCAATACCACAGAAGATTTTTGGTAAATCTGTTATATAAAAGTTTATGAAATGCATATAAAAAAGAGAGAGTAAGAAAACATAACAGGACGTGTAAGTTTTACACTAATTCTCCAAAATCATGAAAGTTCTTAATTGTTCATATATAAGGTTGTGTGGATGATGTTAATTTATTTAATTACTTTAACACATAGAGATTTTTAGACACCCTGATTTTATTCTTGGAGATACAAAAAACACAAAGAATATACGGTATTCCTTTGAAAATGTTAGCTATGAATTAAAATGTATGTCCATACTTGTTTAGACCATCCTCAAATTTTAAAAAATCAGATAAAAAAAAGAATTAGCAAAATGTGTACTGTTCATAAATTCTTCCAGCATTATTATTATTATTATTTGAATTAGCAAAAGTTGTTTTAGTAAAACATATCCTATTGATTATATTCTGAAGATAGATGCATATCATGACCAAAACTCGGAAGCTTGCCTTGCTCTTCTAATAAACTATTATTTTAAAAGACTAATATGGAATGTTATAACATTAAATATAACATCTAACACACTGGAAAGTAGTCATAATGAGTAGTGGGATATATTTTTGGCTTTTGTCATTTCCTTGTTTTGAATCCTCCTATGAAAGTTGTTAAAAATTATTTTGGTGACTAAGGCAGCATGCAAGTATATATCTAAATAATGCTTCAAATGTATAAATGCAAAACAAAAAATATTTAACAATATAAGAAGACTGACCCCCATTTGCATGGAACTGAGTCTGTTGTAGGCCAGGCTTGGTAGTAACTGTCAGGAAGCTGGACATTTGTCTAAACTAAAACTAATTTCTTTTCCATGCATAATTCTTGCATGGTGTCTTTAACAAGATCTTTGAGAAGCAATGGAATTGCAAGAATTCTAACAGCTAGACTATTCCCCATCTATAAACAATATAGTTCCAAAGTAAATAAGGGCAGAGATCTCCTTCTCCTTCTCTCTCTTCTTTTCTTCTTCTTCTCTTTCTGTCAAATGACAAATTGGCAGGTCTGTTTATTGATAACAAAGTAGCTTATTTGTTATTAATGTAGTTTTACAAAGTAGTTTTACTGGATTCATATAATTGTGTGTTTTATTTTATAGCTGCCATTGCTATATTGCCCTAGGTCATGGGTGTCAAATTTGCTGCCATCACGTGACGTATCATGACATTTTTTTCCCTTCGCGGAGCTGGAGTCAGTGTGGCCTGTGTGTGATACATCCGGTCTGCGGGCCGCCAGTTTGACACCTCTGTCCTATGTCTTGTGTACATTATTTGGAGTCAAATGTTAAAGCAGTTTATGAATGAATGAATGAATCAATTAATGAATGAATCAATCCATCTCCTTCAAAAATTAATAATCACAGTAACCAGAAATATCTTTACATCATGACAAAATTAGGAAGGGAATGTGTGTATTGTTCAAGATAGACCACAGAATACCAAATGCCTGTTAAAGATCTTGACAAGCAGCCTGACTGTGTATATATTTAAATCATTATTATATATATATATTTAAAAAAAATGTGGGGGGTGGGGGTGGGAGGAGTTTAGAAGCAAAAAAATGTGTTTGCAATTGTAACAAGAATTCATTCCTAAATTCAGTTTTGGAGTCTCTGAAAAAGAAGTATTAGATGTAAGCAAAGACCACTCCAAGTGGAGTGCAGAAAAAAAGGAAGCAAAGATCTTAATTAGGTAGACCCAAGATCTGAAAACCAGTCATGTCTATCCTTCCTTCCAAAGCACATTAATACAACCACCTGCGTCCTTCTTTTCCTTAATTTTTAATTACAGCATTTTATTTTTCTTAGAAACTTAAAAGTTGTACCTATTTGTAAGTCTTCAGAAGATCTAATAGAATTGCTGCTCTCAAATCAAAGTTGGATATCTTTTTTTTTTTTTGAAAAAAATTTTTTTTAAACAAGTATTAAAAAAACAAATAAAAAGCCATCTTCAATTACAAATACAAACAGTGTGTCGGTTGGTTACAAATCTTTTGTGTGTCTTCACCTTATTCATGTATATCCATACATTTATTATCATAATTAACCATATGGCTATTTCTTCCCTCATTTCATTTCAGATATTCTAAAATTGAGTTAATTTATATTATATCATTCATTTCATCCTCTTAAATCGCTCCAACGATAGTACATCTTTATATTATATTTTATATAATTCTACATTTCTTGTATTAGAAAGATCATATTTCATTTCCATATTTTTTTATCTAACCATTGGTAAAATAAGTCCTATATCTTATAATATTGTTTATCTTCTTGTTCTTTAATTTCAAATGTCAATTTACTCATTTCAGCACACTCCATTATTTTCTTAATAACTTCTTCTTGCGTTGGGATTTTCTCATTTTTCCAATTTTTAGCAAACACAATTCTAGCTGCTGTTAATACATTCACAATCAAATATCTCAATTCTCTATTGTATATTTCAGGTACCATCCCCAATAAAAAAAATCTCTAGTTTAAAATCTATATGCTTTTTTATCATTTTTTCCATTCATGTGTGGATTTTAGTCCAGTATCTTTTAGCTTCCATCGTCCATCACATATGGTAATATGAGCCCGGTATCTGATGACATTTCCAACATTTTTCAGATTTATTCTTGAACATTCTGGCTATTCTCGTCGGGGGTAAATGCCACCTGTAAAACATCTTATTTTGCAACCACAATTTTTGCCATTTCTCTAAGTCTATTCCATGTCCAAAATTTTTCCCCACAAGCAATCATTGTTTCTTTAACTTGTTCATCTTCCAATTTAACCTCTAATAAATATTCAATTTTTTAATTATGTTTTCATCAGTACCTGTTAAAATTTTATCCAAACTAGTCAAATTATTATAAAAACCTTCTGTTTTATAATCTTTATCATGTCTAGACTGTATTTGCAAATAAGAAAACCAGTACATCTTTATACCTTGTACTTCTAATTCTTATTAGAAGCATAGATTTAAGTTCACTGTTTTCATTCAATATTTCACTATATCTAACAATTTGTTCCTTTCTAAATGTTATTGAATATGAGAATGCTTCAATAGATGATAACCAGACTGGAATTTTTAAGTAATGTTGTCTTTTTACCTTCTCCCAATTTAATAGCAAAGCTTCTCATATAAAGTGTCTTCTAAAATACCCGTGTTTTTGTTTCCTTGTACCACAAAAATGCATGCCAACCCAATAACGAGTCTTGTCCTTCTAAAGATAATAATCTAGCATTTCTTAATGTTATCCATTCCTTGATCCACATCAAACTTGTCGCTTGATAATATAGCTCCCAATTAGGCAAACCAAAACCTCCTCGCATTCTAGAGTCTTGCAACAACTTTAGTTTTATCCTTGCTATTTTATCCTGACAAATATATTTCATCACTATTTTATTCAAATCTTCAAAATAATCTTTCCCCAAACTAATTGGAATTGTCTGGAACAAATATAGAATTTTAGGCAATATATTCATCTTAATCATTGATATCCTCCCTATCAATGACAGTTGTAAATTTTCCCACTTTGCCAAATCTATCACTATCTGTTCCTTAAGTTTATTATAGTTATTTTCTTTATATTGAAGAATATAATATAATATAATATAATATTGAAGTGAAGATTTTGTAGTTTGAATTTAGCAGAGAAATAGGCCTATAATTCTTGATTTGTTGTGGGTCGGTGTCCTCCTTTGGAATAAGTGTAATATATGCTTCTAACCATGACTTGGGTAATTTCATCGTTAACATGACTTCATTCATGACTTCTAACAATGGGAGATTCAGTGATTCCTGTAGTGTCTTATAGTATTCTGCTGACAATCCATCCGGGCCTGGTGCCTTCCCATTCTTTTGTTTTTTAAGTGCTTCAGTTAGTTCCATCATCGTTATATTTCCTTCTAACATCATTTCAGTGTCTTTAGAAATCTGGGGTAGATTCACCTTCTGCAGGTATTATTTAACACTTTCCTCATCTATGTTCTCTTGCTCATACAGTTTTCTATAATAATCTTGTATAATTTTTTTCTTCTCTTTATTTCCATATCTAGTTTGTCCTTGGTCATCCAGTTGTATTATTTTCCTTGATTATCTCTCTTTTTTCAATTTGTATGCTAACCATCTACCTGGTTTATTTGCATCTTCAAAATAGTTCTGTTTAGCACTTCTAATTTTTTGTGCCAGGTCCTCTTTTTCTATTAGCCCCATTTTATGTTTAATTGTGTCCATTTTTATTTTAATGTCCTTTTTTTGTGGATATTTCTGTAATTCTTTTTCAAGTTTCTTGTACTCATCCGCTAATGTTTTATATGCTTGTCTTTTCTTACTATTTCTTTTCCTTTTATAGTCTATAATCAAACCTCTAGCATACAATTTCATTGTATCCCAAAGGTTTTGCATTGATGTATCCTCTTTTCTATTTTCTTTAAAAAAAGAAGGCCAATTCTTTCTCCATTTTCTGTACAAAATCCTTTTCTTTTAATACTGTATTATTTAGAGTCCATCTAGATCTTCTCCTTTGCCCTTTCCATTTCATTGTCATTGGATTATGATATGCCCAGGTATTTGCTTCTGTATCAATTTCTTCTATATTAGAAGTCAATTCCCTTGTCATCCATATCATATCTATTCTGGACCATGATGAATGTCTATTTGAATAAAAAGTATATTGTCTGTTTTTTAAAATTTCTTTCTCTCCATACATCTTTTAAGTTTATTTCCTCTATCATTTTAAAAAAGGATTTCAGAAGAATCTTTCTACTTTGCTTTATCGTCTTCTGTGTGTTATAATCTAATTTCTCATCCACTATACCATTGAAGTCTCCCATCATGCAAATATTATCATAATCCAGTTCAATTATTTTCATATGTAATTTTCTATAAAAATCTTGTTGATTATCATTAGATGCATATATTGCTATTAAAAGTATTTTCATATTGTTATCTGTTATTTCCACCATCAAAATTCTTCCATCTTCATCTGTATAGATTTGCTGCGCTGGGATTGTATCTCTAATATATAGAACAACTCCTCTTTTCTTACATTGTGGTAATGAAATGAATATTTTCCCTAATTTTGGCTGTGCCAATATTTGTTCATGTTGCTTTTTAATATGCACCTCTTGTAGACAGATTATAACAAACTTTAATTTCTCTAATTTATGAAATGTCTTTCTTCTTTTAGTAGCTATATTAAGTCCGTTTATGTTTATTGTAATCAGTTTTTTCTCTTCCATGTTTATATTTTATAAGAAGGGTTTATTGCTCTTTATATTCCACATTTTCATCCACTGTTCCTTCTTCTTTTTCTATCATTGCTAGGCATTCCTCTTGTAATTCAAACAAAGATTCTTCTCTTCTTATCTCCACTTCTTTCTCTCTGATGTGTTCTACGTAGAAGGCTTTTGCTTTATCGATTGAATATATTCTGTATTTTTGTTGTTGCCATGTAAACACCAGGCCTTCTGTTATCAACCATCTGTAGTTCACACATTTCTGAAGTAATATTTTGGTCAAGAAGTGATATTCTCTTCTCATCTCCCTCACTCTTCTCGGTATTTGCTTCAGAACCACAATTTCCTTATCTTTATATTTCAATGTTTTCTCTCTAGTAATCTGCAATATTTGCATTTTAATCAATTTCTTGGTGAATCTTATATGGACTTCTCTTGGTAGCTTGTTTCTCATTGCATATCTTATATAGACTCGAAATATCTCATCTATGCCATCCATCATCTTTTCTTTAGTAATTTCTAATGCTTCTGCTAGGATTTCTATCATTATTTCTGCCAAGTTTTCACCCTTTTCTTCTTCTATATTTTGGAATCTGAGGTAAAATTCTGCTCTATCCATCTCCCATCCCAATATTCCACTTTTATCTTATTCAACCTCGTTCAATCTACTGTCAATGTCACTGATTTTTTTGTCTCTTTGTTCTTCTTTTTCCTCAATCTTTTGTTTAGTTTTTAGTTTAGTTTTATTTGATTTGTATACCGCCCTACTCCCGAAGGACTCAGGGCGGTGAACAGCCAAGCAATAAAATACATAAATACAAAAATTTAAAAAACCAGTTAAAATCAAATTAAATCATTTTGGCCCAGACAAATTAAAACACCCCAATAATTTAAGAACAGATTTAAAATTTATATATTAAAAGAGGGAGGAAATTAGGCCAAGCCTGCTTGATGGAATAAAAGAGTCTTCACAGCGCGGCGGAAGGTGCGCAGATCCGGGATCCTCCGTATCTCTGGGGGAGCTCATTCCAGACGGTAGGTGCCCCCACAGAGAAGGCTCTCCCCCTAGGGGTCGCCAGCCGACATTGTTTGGCTGACGGCACCCGGAGGAGTCCCTCTCTATGAGAGCGTACTGGCCGGTGGGAGGCTATTGGTGGTAGTAGGCGGTCCCGTAGATAACCAGGCCCTAAGCCATGGAGCGCTTTAAAGGTGGTAACCAAAACCTTGAAGCACACCCGGAAGACCACCGGGAGCCAGTGCAGCTCGCGCAGGAGAGGTGTCACATGGGAGCGCCATGACGCTCCCATTACCACCCGCGCGGCCACACTCTGCGCCAGTTGGAGCCTCCGGGTGCTCCTCAAGGGGAGCCCCATGTAGAGAGCATTACAATAGTCCAGGCGGGAGGTGACGAGGGCATGAGTGACCGTTTTGGAGTCTATTCTCATATTTCTTCATCATTTGCTGTATGTTCTCCACCTTTTCATCTGATTTTTCTGTTCTCTGTTCAATATTCTCTACTCTTGTGTGTACTTTTTGAATTCCTTGCCAAATCATATGCAGTGTCACTTCCTTTTCCTTCTCTCGTTCTTTTTCCTTCTCCTGTATTGTCTGTATTTATCGTTGTTCTCCAGACAGTGAGGAGGGAGGAGTCGATGTAGATGAACCAATAGCTGTTGCCTTTCTACTCATTTCTGTAAGGTGCTTGTGAAAGGATCAAACAAATAGAAAATCTTCAGGTTTTTCTATACTTTAATCCACTTATATATAGGACAGATATTACCCCAGGTACCAGTAAGCAAAAGAAAATCAAAAAGCAAAAAAAAAAAGACCACAAAAACCACAAAAAAAAGGAAGAGGGAAAAAAGGGAGTAGAAAAGGTCTTCAAGCTCTTGTATGCCTTAATCCAATTTAACAAGAACAGAAAAATGCCAAAAAAGAAAAGAAGAGCCAAACACTAGGAAAAAATCGATATGTATGTGAAAAATTAGAAGTCCTTCAAAAAAAATCACAGTCCGGTTAAATGTAATTTAATAAAGGGAGAGTGGAGAAGTAGCACCAAAAAAAGAAAAGAAAAGAGAAACAAATTCTTTTGTTGAATCTCAAATATATATTTACAGCTCTCTTTCCAGAGTCACTGTAATCTTCTTCTTTTCAATCTCAGACTCCTGCCACTGACAGTTTCCCAGAAGAGCACCTGAATAAACAATCCTGCAGGCTGTCTTTGATGCTCTTCCCACTATCTTATCTATGATTAGGCTCAGAGTCCTTGAAGAATAACACAGTTGTTACTTTCTTAAGCCAAAGAGAAAAAAAAGGTAACAATGTTTCCAATCCACTAGATGGCAGTGCTACTTATTTTCTCCACCTTCCCTGCCTTCTTGTTGTTCAATCCACCATAAAATATAAATGGAGAGAAAGAGAAAAATAGATAAAAAGAAAACAAATAAAAGATTTATACTAAAAAGGCATTAAAAAGTTATTAATTGAATAGATAAAACGGAAATCTCCAATCCAATCCAGTCCAGTCTGAGTTACAAAATAAAATTGTCCTTAAGCATCCACACATAAAAATAAGTCGAAAAATAAGCAAAACTACCTTCGACTCAAGCTTAATACCGCCACCTCCTCTTCTTCTGTCTTCAATTTTGACTTCCTTAAAACCTCAGGGTGTTCTCTCAAATAATCTATTTAAAAGTTCTCTCACCAAGCTGACACACTTTCACTTGATCTCTTTCGTTCCAGAGCTATCCCAATTTCAGCAGCTTCTATGGTTGCCTCTTCGTCACCGGAAAAAAAGGGCTTCTCCTGGATCAATCAGGGACTTTGTGGTATCCCTGGAATCAACAGAATGTGCCCTCCACTATCTCTATGGGATTATGAGGTCCGAAAATGGACTGTCCAGCGACGAAGATATCGACAGCAATCTTGGAGCTTCAAGATCACCCGTCATACTGTCGCAACGCCAGCTCCACCCTCCAAAGTTGGATATCTTTGTCTTGTGATCTGTGTGACAATTTTCTTTTGTTTGGGAGTAAATAAAAGACTCTTCACTGCATTTAATTTCCTTATATTTAATTTCCTTCTTTTATAGAATGATCTTCACAATATAGTCCTTTCCAGTGTTGGTAACACTGACACTTAAATTTATTTCTTAAGTACCTCAAATTCTCCAACTCCAGTTTTCCTTTCACAGTCACTTTCCTCTCTGTTGCATTGGCATGCACCATGATCCTAAAACTTTCAGGAAACAAGTGCAAAAAGGCATTTGAATCATTATGTTTACGAACACATCTTCCCTTTTTCTTGCAAAGGACATGGCTACAAATCTTGGCTGCAGAAGTCACATTAATGATATAATGTCCGAATGGACCATTCATGTACTCTTTCACTTTTTGACAGGTTTCCTAAAATAAAACAAAGAATGATAATTGATTTTTGCATTACTATAGAATATAAAATATATCTACTCAGGAATTAGTCCAATTGAATTCACTGGAGTTTATATCCAGAGAATTGGGCATACTTCAAAACTTAAGACCTCCATTGATAATTGTTCAGAAGATCCAAAAAGCATTCTGTCATATTCAAAACAATCCTGAAAAGTTAGTCTTACTTTACTATTATTAAATTCTAAACCCCTTGGAACTAAGTATTGGAAAAGCAAAGCTTGAAAAACAGAAAACATCTGTGGCTGGATTTTGGTAGTGCCAGTCAAGATCCACTTCCACCCACCCATTTCTTTCCAAGGGGAACCAGCTCCTTTCTCCTTGCATTCAAAGTCTGACCAAAAAAAAGAGGCAATGGCAAAGTTTGATAACTGTTGGGATATAAATTTATAAGCAGAAATACATATGCAGAAAATGATTGCGTGTAGTAGAACTGTAAACATTTTACAGCCTGAGATTTATATTTCTTTCTGTAGCCACTAAACTATAGGAGGCCACCTATAAGACAATGACTTTAGTAGAATGATAACTGGTTTTGATCAGCGGTGGGTTTCAAAACCTGCCGCTACTGGTTTGCTTGTGTGTGCGTGCTCGCGCACACACACAACACTTCTGCACATGTGCAGAAGCGTCTGGGTGAGTGGGCAGAGCTTCCCGCCACCGCCGCTACCAGTTGGCCCAATCCAGTGCGAACTGGTAGCAACCCATCACTGGTTTTGATATTATATATATATATATGTGATATAGCTACCAAGAGTTCCATGTCCATTTAATTATATCTTTATTTGAAATTAGATTCATTACAACTTTCTTTTATCATTAATGCCATTTAAATAGCTTTTGTATCCAGAAAGCCACATCTATTTTTCTGGGCTAAAGATTGTAGAAAACTACAATCAGGCTACAGATAAACATTTCATTAAATTCATATACATACATACATACATATATACATACATACATACATACATACATACATACATACATACATATTTATTTATTCATCACATTTTTGAATCACCCATCTCCCTCAGAGAGGAACTCAGAGAGGAAAATTTAAAAGGAAACAAAGATGATTAAACCCTGTTTAAAAGGTGAAAGGAAAGGTCTCAGAGCACCAACCAGCCCCACAGCTGCATGTTCTTCTGGGCTCCCCCATGAGGTCACAGAGCCATATTACCAATACACATACTGGTGTGTGAATAGCCATAGGGACATTCTCATCATAAAAATAATTGTGCAGGCAATAACTTTGATGCCTTTTCTACTGCAGACCATTGGTCTTTCACAGCTAATAGCACAGGGAAACCAATGCTCTTGAATAAGTTAAAAGAGTGACCTTAAGCACCATGTCTTCTTTCTCCTTCCTCCAAATACTACAGACTGCTCCTGTTTATTACTCTTATCTCTGAGAATATATTTTTGGAGGGGTGGCAGAAAGTTTATCCTTTTTATCAACTGCTTCAGTTAATAAAAGAGAAATGATCAGTTTTTAGGACTGGTGTCACAAGTAACATGTTATCCAATTGTCCATTCATTACTAACAAAGGGCAGAAAAGTAATGTGATTTCTTAGGTAAGGTACACTTGGGTAGTTTCCATATTTATTTTTCTGTGCCAGTGAAGACATTAGAATAATGATGCTACAAATCTTTTCATTCCATTAATTGCTTTCTGAATATTATTGCAGAAATTGAAGATAGTTATTGTATTTAATAAGATGTTTTCACCCTGTGATTGGGTGAACATGGTTGATAATCCCCTAAGAATCCCTAACTCTATATCAATTCCTGGACCGCTTATTACAAGCTGTAAATGTTGACATAAAAGGAAGGGAGGGGATCTCAAGAATTCTAATGAATATGGCTTATGGGCATTTTGGTCACCCACACTAACTTACAATGGTACTGGCATATTGCATGCTTCCCCAAAAGACCATTCCTGCTGCCCCCATGGCCGCTGTTTCACCAATTGTAGTCACCAAGTCTTCCTGGAAAGTAAGGCAATGAATAGGGATATTTTAATAGAACACCACACACTGATAATAAACAGTCATTCCCCCTACCGCTTATTTGGGGAGGGGGGTGTATTTGTGATTAAAAACTGTTTAAACAGAAGACCTGTTTGGCCCAACTGCAAGAAAATTTAGCACCCTAAATTTTAGCTAGCGCTATCAAATGCCTGGCTAAAAGTCAACAAGGATGCATCCTCCCAGTAAAAAAAATATTGTGTGGTTTCTTGGGTATGAGACTTTTTCAGCTTATCAAGCCAAGTTTTGTCCTAACTTGGCAACTTTAAGACTTGTCCACTTCAACTCCCAGAATTCCCCAGCCAAGAAGTTGCCAAATTAGGACCCTCCTGAGTTACAATATGTTAAATATGTGGACTTTATACTATAGTATGTTGGAGATTCCTTTACATTCAAATGCTGTGTTTAGAAAATTGCCTATAATTTTCTGCTGAGAGTGTATCTCCAAAAATATCTGATTCCTGAACCAGTAAGTGCATTAGTAATTTTGAAATGTGGTATTGGGACTCTTAAAATGATTGCTACTGAGGTTTTTGCTAATAAAATAAAATGTTACTAGAAGGAAAAGAAGGAGGGAAATGCCACTATAGTCTATGCAGGGTTCAGCTCAGGGGTGGGTTCTAAAATGTTTTACTACCGGTTCTGTGGGCATGGCTTATTTTGTGGGCGAGGCTTGATGGTCATGTGACAATTCTTTAGGATTTAGCAGAGGTACTGGTCTACCAGGCTTTTAACTACTTGCAGAGCTGTACCGGTCTACCAATTTATTTTTGCAGGCACCGGTCTACTCATTTGTTTTCTTTTAACACTGATCAGCTGTAGGGCCCTTTGAAGCCCCGTGGCAAGAGTTTAAACAGTTTTTTTCCCTCTAGCCGATCAGCTGGGACTCAGGAGGCAGCAATAGATTGGGGGTGGGGCCAAATAAGAGGTAAGAATAATGCAGAGGGGGCGGGAGGCGGGGGGCAGGGGGGGCAGAACCGGTTCGGTGATGTCATAGTCATATCATCACCGCTACCAGCTCGGCGGAACCGGGCGGAACCAGGAGGAACCCACCACTGGCTCAGCTGCTATGTAACAGACATAAACTATTTAAGATCAGCCTTGCCAATATGTAATTCAAGCCTAAGATAGTACATTGAATTATGAAAATAGGTTGGACATTATGCATATTCAGATTTGTATCATAGAGTAACATTCCAATTGTCAACGTATACATGCATGCAGTTCAAGGAACACCTGAGGGATGTGGGATTTTACCTGCTGACTGGTGCAATAGGATTGGGTGTTTTGTTAATATGATTTATTGGGTTAGGGATTTTCTGTCTTTACTGTAAGTTGTATTGTGTTGGGGGGGTGCACTGAGGGAGCTCAACCAATCTCATTGTAATATGTTGTGCACTGACAATAAAGATTTGAATTGAATTGAATTGAACTATTCCTTTCCCATGATCATGTGGTTGATAATGATGTAAAATAGACCTACTCTGTTTACTTAGGATCCTTTAAAATTAAGGATTCTAACCAGTCATGATTCCTGGTTACATGTAGAATCTGACATGCAACAAATTTACCCATGTTGGACTTCTCCTATGCCAGTGTTCAAAAGGAGAAAATAAAACATGCTAATGGGTATGAACCGGATGGAGTTCTAATAAATATGTAGTGTAAGCTGTCAACAGACATTGATTCTGAGATTCATACACCCCAATACCTTACCTCTGTTAAAGGTTCAAAGGTATATGCATAAAATGGCCTGGCATATACAAAAACAGGCAAGGCATAATCTTTCCTAGCCATGGAAGCAATGCGCATTGATTCCTTAAGGCGATGGTGCACAAATTTCAAAGCATTGGCACTTGATTTCAATATGATTTCAAGATATATAGAAGGGAAAAGGGCAGTACTGTCTCTCCAAAGCCAAAGTAGTTGATCATTCCGTGAAATTTCAATATTTGGACATTTGCCTGTGTATTGGTCAGGTTTTTTCTTATAATCATAATTATAGCAATCTGGATATAGATAGTAGCCCCAATATCCATCTGGTCGCATATTTTCAGCTACTAAAAGTGTCTCTCTCATGAAACTCTTCCCAGCTTTTTCATATTCTTGCTTAGCTAATCTCTTGATTGCAGCTTCAGACAACTCTGGATGCAACTCTCTAGCAAATTGAATAGATCTGTTTCTGTAAACATTTTTACTACCCCAGTTTCTATCCCACTGGGGTCTCCAGTTTTCCCAGTCAATGACTCCAAGTCCATGAAATTTCTTCAGTGGGATCATTCGGTCGATATCCAATTTTGTTTTTCTGAGATGTTTGGTGAGGCTTTCATTTTGCGGTATAATCCCATGGAGGAAATGCCCATGGTCATCAATATGGGGATAGACCCCCAACTGGGTAGGATAAAATATTGTCACAGCAGACCCACTTAAAGTCTCATTGGCATTTGGTACAATGTGATAAGTCTTGAGATCTAAATCCACCTTATAACGCAGCTGACATTGGGTAGTAGGTGCATTCCAGAACACAAGGAAAGGTTCGTTAGGATACATTGGAGCTTTGGTCTGCATAACATGAACTCCATTAAATCTCTTCAGTAATATCCAAGTTGCCAGGCATTTAATCCATAGATGACACATAATACACAGTTTTTCTGATACTTTTAGTTCCTTGAGGGAGGGAAAGAAAAACAGGAAAAGTACAGTGATGATAAGAAAAGACAGAAATTCATAGTTGCAGTAGATATGGTAGACAGCTAGATTTTCATACTATTTATTAAAAGGTAACCAAAGTTGAATTAATCAATTATTTATGATCATAGTTAAAGGGTGTTTAATGTAATGCTGATCTAATTAGTTAGACAGGTGAAATCAATATATTAATTCAAATAAAATAATTGCAATATAATTTCTATATCAACACAAATAGAGCCCACCATCATTAGCTCTTACTGTAAGCAGCAAGAGCCAAAGTTTTCAGAGAAGAGATGCCAACCAAAACCAAAAAAATATATAGTGTAAAGACTCCTTTGAAACATAAGAAGGGCAAAAAAAAAGCAATGGTTTTAAACTGCCTTGAATAAAAGATGGGATTAGACCTTTGTATTGACAGAGGACAATTTAATGTGGGTTTTAGTCTCATTTCCCCTCTAGCACAGCTAATGCTTTTGTTTTTTCAAGTGGGAGAATCAAAATGGATTAACTTAATTAAAATTATTGAGAAATTACAACTTTTATGAGATAAATGATTGTTATACCAATACCAGGCAACATGGTAAGAACAAGATTGAATACTGGATTAATGCAGAACTGGATAAAGTAGTAGTTAGGAATTGGAACTTATCCCTGCATTATCTTTTCAGAGTCACTTGATAATTGATGGTCAACAAATCAATTTAATAAATAAATCTTCGAGAATTTAGTATCAAATTATTTGGCACAACCAAAAGGAATAATGTCAAAAATCTATAGGCCATTTTTAAACTGAAATGATGAATCACTCTTATGGCTTGAATGGTTTGGGATACTAATTTGGGCAATGTAATAGTTGAAGCAAAATAGCAATCATTATGAAAATCAAAGTTTTCTTTCTGCCTCTAACCAAGAGTTACAATTGAAAAAGGCAATTAACATTGATGAATAAATCCCACACAATCACTCTTGAAGACATTGGTGAGCTGTACACAGAAGGGATCAGGTAGTCCTCTTCTGGCACAATGTTATAAGAGATATTAGAATGACTACAAATTATGAGTCAGATATTCTCCAAAGCTAGGATTGTTAAATCAATTTATATGATCTAATGCCTCATTTAAAAATAAAGAGCTGATTGTCTATTTACTTTGGGAAGCCAAATTAATTAATACTCAAAGTTGAAAATGTTTTGAAAACTTAACCATTTATTTGAGGATTTTAAAAAGGTGTTTTCAATTGCTTTGTTACAAAAAAAACATCTTAGAATAACTTTGATAACTGAGCAAGAATCATATTTTTATCAAGTTTGACAGAATTTATTGTTTTGTTAATGACAGCAGGTGTAACTTTATCCATTCTTCTGACATATGGAAATTATGAACAACTTGTGGATTTTATTGTTGTTATTAACAGGGCCCTTGACTTTTTATTTACTTATTTTATGTTTTGTATTCATCAAAATAACATTGCACATTCTGTTTTTTTCCCCTCTTTGTTTAGACCAGACCTGTCAAACTAGCGTCCGCAGGCCGGATGCATCATGCACAGGCCATGCCCACCCCAGCTCTGCAAAGGCAAAAAATGTCATGATACATTACGATATGTCACATGACACAATCGAGTTTGACACCAATGGTTTAGACCATTGTTCAATTAAATGTAGTTTCAGTCTAATTGTAATAAAGTATTTTATCTAGCTAAACCAGATCAGATCTCTAATAAAATTAGAGTTTAGTGGTCCAACTGTGCCCAGAGGATGAAAGGCTGGAGGTTTCATGTCTCTTCTCCAGGAAGCCCATTGGATTTAACCTATTTCTACTCTGATGCTGCTGGTTTATAATGAGTTCTGCTACCACCTGTCTTCCATAGGGCACTTCACTTGACTTCTTCCCTGATCTTAGTTGTACGAGAAAAATAGGGCTCTTTAAAAGGGAATACTATTTAATGTGGTCTCATTCTATCTGCAGTAAGGATTTTTATTTAAGGAGACCATATTTATTTAAGGAGACCAATATGAATGAAGTCAGATTGAGCCAAGCAGTCAAATGAAGCCATGTGAAGTCAAGAGTTGGAGATTAACACAAGGCCCTGCTCTAAAGATCATGAGACTAGCTGCTGAGTAGGTTCATATGATGAGGAGGGTTGCTGTAATCTTTGTTCTCCTACCAATTTCTCAGCTGAGTATGTACTATTTCCCAATTTATGTATTCCTCAGATTAGAATATTCTGATCATACAAAGTACTGCAGGATACTGTACACTTTAATCCCTAGATGTGTGAATTCTCTTGTTTCCTATAAAATAGATGATACTTGCTAAACATAATAGAACTATAATAAATAAGGTATTAATTATCAAGTCCATATTAATGGTTTGCTTGTGTCAACATTCACATGGAACCTGTAGCTTTTCCCCACCCGATCCAAATTTTTAACTGTGTATTCTATATTTAGTGTATTGAAAAATAGATAAACATGAACTTCGGCATTTTATTCTATACATAAACTAAAATAAATTACTCTGGTGTTATCACTCAAAACATTCCCCCTGAAGTAGATGAGCAACCCAAACTGGTACTCCATTTTACTTACAAAGATATGCTGCAACATCAGATTAGATTAATTCTGCAATTTATCATTATATTCTCATGTATAACACTTTGTAAGTCACAGTGTGAAAAGAAGACACAACTTTCTTAAACATCTTGTATGAAGTCACTTCTGTTTAACCTCATCTTTAGAGAACTTTGGTGAAACATAGATAGAATCTTGGTGATGAAAACAATAGAGCAAGAACGTTGGCACAAAAGGGCATTGCAGTACAAGCAGCTTAGAAAAATAGCAATACAAGTAGCATACTGCAACCATTTATCTTCTCAGCACCCTTAATTTAGGTCATCAATTTGATGTCCTTTCAGACCCTGACACTCAAGTTTCACATCAGAGCATAGCATGGAGACAGCATTAATCATGAGATAGGAATGATAGTATTGTCCAGCTTCTCCTTGATTTGTCAGGATCTTTTGATATTTATCATTATGTTCTTCTGGACTGCCTCCAAGGATGTTAGAGTGGGGAGGGAAGTACTTTGTAAAGATTCTCCTTTCTTTGTAGCCGGTTCCAGTTGGTTTAACAATCAGGTCCAAGGCCTCATTTGTGAGGTGTCTGCAGCTCAATCTTCTCATTCTAATATCTATCTGAGGAAACTGGACAAGATCAACCATGAATACAAATGATACTTGACTGTACATGTGATTATAGGCTGACCAAAACACACTGCCAATGTCCTAGTGTCTGGAGATGTCAACCCCACTAGATAGCCCAGACCAAGAAATTATGCTTCAGCCACTTTTTCCTAGGTAACAGTCCTTGCATGTCTCTGGCAAAGTCTTCTGCCTTCAGGAGGCTATACGGCTCTGTATAGGGAGAAATGAGTTCAGATTTAATCCTAGCAAAATTATTGACTGCGGATATTCCCAATTCAGATTTTTTTTTTTCCCCCTTAAGACTCACAGTTCCTGTTCAGGATAGGTGGCAGCAAGGGGCAGGAAGATTCTTGCACAATCTATCTGTTGTACCAACTGTATTTGTCCCTGAACCAGGAAGCTCTTCAGGTAGTCAGTAATGGTCCTATAGCAATGGCTACAGCTGATCCACAATGCAGTGGTGCGGATAATAATGTAAAAAGTGTATTTTGTCCTGTTTTACAACCTTTTTTGCCACAGTTGTTAAGAGAATCACTGTAGTTGTTAAGTTAGTAGCACAGTTGTTAAATGAATCTGGCTTCCCGGCCAACTTGTCAGAAGGTGGCAAAAGGTGATCACATGATCCCAGAACACTACAACTCTCATAAATATGAGTCAGTTGCAAAGCATCTGAGTTTGGATGGGGAAATCTTCACAAAAACTTGTACTTTTTATGAGTATTTGCCCATATATGTTTACTTCATATGCAGTTTTTGTAGCATGCATGCTTAGAAAAAGCATTTTTCTTTCATTTTTTCTTTCCTGTGCAAACCTTTCCCTAATACACACATTTTATGTATTTTTAATACTCTTGCTGTTCACCTCTATCTTAATTATGAAGCTGAGCTTCATGACCTGTGCATCCTTTCTGGTGTCAAATTTCAGTAACCACTGTAAGAGAAATAATCACACAAATCAAAAAAATCGAGTGGGGATTTGGATGCCTTTCATATAATGATGTTGCTACTATAGTCAAACAATCCATGATTTATTGCCTCAGTAGGAATTCTGAAGCATCTATATTTTATGATTTATCAGCAAGTCAAACGACGGGCTGATCACCTACTCAGTGATGTTCTTCAAAGAATCCTCATCTATTTGTTTATGGTTTTATAACTCTCAAAGATTCAGCTCAAATTCAGTTAAGAAATATGGAACCTTTGAAAGTCATCTGTTAAAATCTGAAATTAAGCATATTTGAGATTTTTTTCTCATGTTTTAAATTTATTTTCAATTTTAATGATAATAACCTGTACAAATATTTTCCAAGCTGAGCCATGAAAGAGATTCAATTTTATTCCCTGTATGAGGTGATGAGACATTTTCAATTTTCTTTCTTTTTTCCACTGTTAAAATGCTCTGTCTGTACGCAACCCTGCTGGAATTTTTGCACTTATGCTGACTCTCCCGCAGCCCTTCTTGGAATGACAATTCTTATGGTTTAGGCACTGCTGCATCCAAATAAGGATTATGCTGTTTAGTGTGAGGTATTTACTGTTTAGTGTGATAGTGTTATAAGGCGGCTCCCTAGGTGGCTCAGTGGCTAAGACACTGAGCTTGTCAATCAGAAAAGTTGGTGGTTTGAATCCCTAGTATAGATCTCCTGCGTGAGTAGGGGGTTTGGACTAGATGACCTCCAAGGTCCCTTCCAACTGTGTCATTGTACTATGTGGTGTTTACACTTCTCTCTGGAGATAAATTGTAGACATCATTGCTAATAGAAACCAGTGTAAACAACCATACAGTTGTTATGTGATAGAATCAGATGACAGGATGCAATATTAAACACTTATTTTTGAAAAATATATATTGAACTACATATTAATAGTCCTTATATTTACTTTAATGTATCAAGACTGTACTCCAAAACAGGCATTCCTGTGGAGGAACATCCAGGCATGGCAAATTTTAAGAATGTTTACTTTTGTCTTTTTTTATATGTATATCTATTGAAACTACTTGTTTAATGTGCTACTATTTGGGGTTCAGGTTAAAGTTATGTGAGCAATATAAATAGATTATTATTGTACATAACAGGTACATTTTTCTTGTTCTTTTTAAACTGAAAATTGCAAATCTATTGCACTACTTCAAACCCTAATGATTCCATTACATATTATCATTAAATTGGTAAAAACTGCTCAGTCATGCTCAATTAAACTTTCAAAGGTGACACATCATTTTCCCACTTACATGAGTGACCTAAAAAGAAATCATGCAGAAATATTTTGGCTCCATAGCTGGAGCACAAAAAGAGGGCTTCAGAAATTAATGAGGTGAAGCTTGTGCCCAAGCCTGCTAAAAGAAGTAAAAGTATTTCCAGGAGATTTTCAATTTGTAAAATTGATTTGTATAACCCACAAATAAAGAGAGTGTGGGAAGTATTTCAGAAAGCACCCTCTCTGGTTTTCTGGATAGTAAAAGGAGAGGAAGGGAGTTTCAGCATTGCAAGTTTTTTTGTTAATGTAGCAGTACAATAAAGATACACTTAGTAGTCCTGGTTGCAATCTGGACTACTTTGAAGGGTTAACAGAATGTGAAAGATGCAAAAGACATGGGAAATATTCTCATTTCTCCTGTGGCTGCTCTACATACCTTTCTAAACAGCAAAATGGACACTAGCCAGAGGGACTGTCAAAAATTACCATTGCCAATTATATTTGAAAATGATCATAGTAGAGTACTGGGAAAAGTTTTCAGTTAGTAATCATCATGTCACAGATTAATCTTATTAGCTACAACACTGCCACCACAACAAAATATTTGCATCAGTGCTATATGGAATCATGTTATAGATTTATAAAGAAGTTTCTAAATTAGAAATTCTTAAAGGCTATCTTTATAGAAATGGCTTGTTCATATTATTATGAAAAAACATAATGATGTTGACTAACATAAAATGTGATTTGAAGTTAATGCCTTATTTTACTGCAACAGAGGGTGTCGGAAGTCAATGTTTCTTTTTCTTTTTTTCTTATCCTTCTTTACTTCTCTTACCCCTCTTCCTCCCCACAGTTTTCCTATTTACTTTTGTATTTTGTATCTTATTTTATCTTATAATCCAATAAAAATGTTAAACCAGAAGTTCTTAAAGTCTAAAACACAGGTTCCTTATTCCATGCTTAACTCCTATATTCAGCTTAACTCCTATATCAGGTTGCATCTCCTTCAGAGTCATCTGATACTGACTGAAGCAAATTTTGGAGGGTCCACCTCACCTTTCTAAATAGAATCTTCCCTAAAATGTCTTGATCTAGTTTACTGAGATTTTACTTTCCCAGCATTAGCTGGAGCCTTCCTTACGCTTCAGTGGAGTATCCAAGACTTCAATCCCCAAACAGATACAACAGCTCAATGATCCATTACAGCTTAATGATAACCTCCTTGCTCCATTCCCAGTCACTTTTATAACATTTAACATAGGAAATTCTTCACCTTTGACCAAATCACCAAATTACCCTTAAAGGCAACAACTGGTATCTCTAGGAATATCACTCTATATGTTCCCAGGTATAGTGGAAGTCAAATCTGTTTTATATGTATTGTTATAATGCTGTCTGTATAATAAATAGAAGTTAGGACACATAACACCAATTGTTAAATCTTAATCTTAACCTTGGGCAGGAGGTCATCATGTTTGTCTGGGCAGATTATCTTTCTACTGGGAATCAAATTGTTAACAAAAGCCAAGGCTTCCAGAAACCCCTCCTGGGATCTTTCTTACACTATTATTGCTTCCAGCTTTTTAATATGAGTTTGGGGGGGGGGGTTTCATTGTTTTATATTTGATGTGTTGAAATATTCTTCTTTTGAATATTGTTCTTTGTCTGCAAATATGCCAAGAAGAAATGTAGCTACAAATCATGCTTGCATTATACTTGAATCCTGATTGTTCTTCACTTGTAGAAATGAACTGAATTTCTTCTAAGAGTGCATATTCTTGATTAACTAAACCTTGTTTCCAAGCATAATAAAATATTGGAATTCTTTATTGTATTATTATTCTTGAACCGAGTGTGCAAAAAATTGTCTATGTGCAATTTGCCAGAACTTTTATTTTCCCCAATATCATGCTATTCATAAACACATTTCCACTGTAAAAATGATTATGAAATTAATTAATATTATTCATTTTAGATACACCATACTTGGGTTACCAAAAAAATCTAAACTTCTGCAGATTCCACAGAAATATACAGGAAACTCTGGATTTTTACTGCCATCTAGAGCTCATCTATATCATTTCAACCCATGTATGAGATGCCTATATCAACATGTGCCCAATGTGTGTGAGCAGATTTTTGTTTAAAGACAATTAGTGTGAAGGTACAAAGTTTCTAGATTGTTTTGTGTAGTGTTTTAGTGATTAAAAAATCATCTGCACAACTGTAAAATGCTGTAAGCATTGATGCAAGCTTAGGGTAATGTAGAAATGCTGAGAGATGATTGATAGCATTTTATTAATATCCATATGCATACTGGTAATAGAAAAAGATGCAAATGGAGGGAAGAAACTAAGGTAAAGCAAAGTATAGATTTGTCAGTTCTACAACTAGAAAACATTTCTGAATGAAATAATTAAAGTCTGCTTATCTGTAGGAATCTGGAGGAGAAGGCCCCTCTGAATCCTGCCTTTTGTGGATTATCTCTTGCAGGGGTCCCACAGTAAGATCTTCTCAGTCTTGCCCTTTCTCTGGAATAATATTCTTCTAGACATCAAAGTGGCCCAACCCTCTTGGCTTTTTGGAAACTCCATGACACCTGGCTATTTCTGTGGACCTCTACAGATTAAGGGAGTCACTTTGGCTTCTCCTGATGTGTATGGATGGTGTTATGGTTGCTCCCTGGTGCATGGAAAGTTATTGGTTACTTACCACATTTATTTCAATATATTGTTATATATTGTGATGCTTTTGGTTTGATTTTATTGCTGCTTTGGGAGGACTGACACAATCAGGAGTCACATCAGTGGTGGGTTTCAAATTTTTTACTACCGGTTCTTTGGGTGTGGTTTGGTGGGTGTGACATGGCTTGGTGGGCATGGCTTGGTGGGCGTGGCAGGGGAAGGATACTGTAAAATCTCCATTCCCTCCCCACTCCAGGGGAAGGTTACTGCAAAAATCCCCATTTCCTCCCGATCAGCTGGTACTCGGATGACAGAGAATAGATGGGGGTAGGGCCAGTCAGAGGTGGTATTTACTGGTTCTCCGAACTACTCAAAATTTCCACTACTGGTTTTCCGGAACTGGTCAGAACCTGCTGAAACCCACCTCTCAGTCACATAATACAAACCCAGTAAAACAAACTAACTATCCAGGAGTAATAAAACCCACAGCTTTAACTAAAGGTATTTAGTTTCTAAGCTATTCTACCTATTTTACTGATATTTTGTATGTACAGTATTTACCAAAGCATATGCCTACAAGCATGGGTGTCCAGCTTTGACAACTTTAAGATTTGTGGACTTCAACTTCCAAAATTCCCCAGCCGGGTCTGAAAGTTGCCAAGGTTGCATAGTCCTGATCTACAGCATTAGCATTTTTTGTCAGTTTTCCTTCTCATAGTTTGAGAAGGAAACTTCTTTTACTTTGTCCATCCATCTGTAAAATGCCCTATGCCCTTGAAACTGAGCAGGACTGAACTTTACACAAGAGCATAGATATCCTTGATTTTCATGAAAAACCAACATACATATCCATATTCATGGATAAATAATAGTGCTACAATTGAATTGCCTAGAACTGAACCTTCTACCAAATTAGAGAAATCACAAGTTATTTGAAGTTCTTGCTTCCAGCTTTTCTTGCACAATTGAAACTGCCATTACCAAACAGTAGCCGTAGTAATTGTAGTAGTCGTAGTTGTAGTCGTTGTAGTAGTAATAGTAGTAGGAAGCTACTATTGTATACTTTGATATTTGCTTTTCTCCTCTGGAAAAAATGAATAATTCCTTTTCACGGTATAGGTGGGCTGGCACCCACTAATAGCACATCAAGGACCTACGTGTAGGGTGCTCTAATGTATATCCATTTTGAGTCAAAAATAAAAGCCATTTCCTTTTAATGGTTTAAGATTGATACTTTGGGAGCATGTTTTGATCACACCACCCTAAAATGAATTTGAGAGAATGGAACAAGGATAGCAATATTAATAGCACTTAGACTTACCGTATATACCACTTCACAGTGCTTTACAGTCCTCTCTAAGCAGTTTACAGAGTCAGCATATTGCCCCAACAATCTGGGTCCTCATTTTATTGAGCTTGGAAAGATGGAAGGCTGAGTCAACCTTGAGCCCGGTAAGATTTGAACTGCCAATTTGCAGGCAGCCAGCAGAAGTAGCCTGCAGTATTGCATTCTAACCACTGCGCCACCATGGCTGTTAAAGAACTTCCCATTCATTTCAATGGGGCAAGGAGATAATTTAGCCCATTTATTACATTTTAAGAATTATCCCTGCTCCTATAAGTGCCTCGTGCAATCTGTTCATGAATACCAAGACAAAGAAAGCTTTTAGAGAACTTTTCAACTTTCAATTTTCAAACATTAGAGGTGCTCAAAAGTTGTGACAAAATTTTATAGCAGTTTGAAAACTTAGTTGTTAATGTTTGTTGTGGAATAAGTCTTTAAAAACTGGGAGAAATATCTCCTTTTCAAATCACAGAAATGTTACTAAAAGTGATCAGCTTGACCACTAGATATTTTGTTCAGGGCACCATGATATGTGCTTTAATAGGCTATTATAGTTAAATTGGCAAAAGAAGAAGGGAATGGCAGAGAACAAGGTGGCTGGATGGAGTCACTGAAGCAGTAGACGTGAGCTTGAATGGACTCTGGGGGATGGTAGAGGACAGGAAGGCCTGGAGGAATGTTGTCCATGGGTTGGACACGACTTCGCAACTAACAACGACAACAATTAAATTATCAGCCACAGCCATTTTTTCATTGTGAAGTCTGTGTCCAGTTCTGTGCCACAGCTTTTATGGCCAATATTAAGAGATTAATTATGGTATAGATCAGGGGTGAAATGCTCCCAGTTCGGACCGGATCGCCCGATCCAGTAGCGATGGCAGTGGGTGGTTCGGAGAACCGGTAGCAAAAATCCCTGCAGCCCCCATCCACCCACCCACCATCCCCAGCTGAGCCGCATGATCATCAGAGGCTTTTTTTTTTTACTTTTAAAAGCATATTTTCTACAACTTCTTCCACCAAAAAAATGCTTTTAAAAGTAAAAAAAAAAAAAGCCTCTGATGATCAGGCAACACAGCTGGGATCGTCAGAGCCTTTTCAAAGCATTTTTTAATCATCTCTTCCCCAGAAGAGGTTGCAGAAAAAAATGCTTTAAAAGTCTCTCTGACGATCCCAGCTGAGTTGCCTGATTGTCAGAGAGACTTTTCAAAGCATTTTTTAAAACAATCAGGCAACTCAGCTGGGATCATCAGAGAGACTTTTAAAGCATTTTTTTCTGCAACCTCTTTAGGGGAAGAGGTGGTTAAAAAAATGCTTTGAAAAGGCTCTGTCAATCCCAGCTGTGTTCCTGATTGGCAGAGGGTTTTCAAAGCATTTTTTGCATTTGCAGAAAAAATGCTTTGAAAAGTTAAAAATAAAAAGTTGGCCACGCCCATCCAGTCACATTACTCATGCCACCAAGCCACGCCCACAGAACCGGTAGTAACAAATTTTACATTTCACCCCTCATACTGATCAATAACTGATGGTGTCGTAGTAGAACTGAAAGTCTGCAATGATGTTCTATTACAAAACTTGGTTAAAGGGTCTTTTCAACTGTAAGTCTCTAAACCCATAGAAGCTTGAGACTATTTCACTTATCCATTGATCAGTAGTAAGAAGAAATCTTGGCAGAACAATTAAGAAGAGCTACTACATTTATATGAAACTCTGTCCTTTTATACATAGTAAACAAGTATCTGCCAATCTAGCAGCTCAAAAGCATGTACAAAATGCAAGTAGAAAAATAGGGACCACCTTTGGTGGGAAGGTAACAGCGTTTCGTGCACCTTTGGCATTGAGTCATGCCAGCCACATGACCACAGAGACGTCTTCGGACAGTGCTGGCTCTTCAGCTTTGAAACAGAGATGAGCATCGCCCCCTAGAGTCGGAAATGACTAGCACATATGTGCAAGGGAAACATTTACCTTTATCTTTTTAAACAAGTAAAATCCTGATTTGATCACAAGGAATGGAAATCTCATCTCTCAAAGGACATAAAACTTTAAATCAATCAAAGTTGCTCTATTCTAGTTGGGATGATCCTTGTGGTAATTGTTCTTGGGTCTTAAATTATGCATAGGAGATAAGCAGGTAGCCAGGGGCTAAATGGTGAGAGCAGAGTATCCTAAATCTCTATAAGTTTGAGTGAGATAAGTATTGTTTTACAGTTTTTACATTTTCAATGATATTCCAGAAGGTGGTGCTAAAAGACTAATACTTTTCCCTTTAATAGTAATTGTACAAATGTGTATTGTTGTCACTTATGTTCATTTGAACCGCAATATATCCACTTTGTTGGTTACAAACAAAGGAGGGAGGGAGGGAGGGAGGGAGGGAGGGAGAAAGAGAAAGAGAGAGAGAGGGAGGGAGGGAGAAAGAGAGAAAGATTTTCTGCTCCTCCTCCTCCATCACCAATATACAGACATGACAGTGACTCTGCCAGCATACTTGCCAGTAAGTCAGGATGAGACATAAGGACATAGAATCATTCAACATTTCTTTATTTCCACTCTTTCTTCCTAGCACATGTTCAGTCTCTCAAGCCTTCAGGGGTAGATGCAAAAAGTATGACATAAGTTTTAATTACATGTCATACAAGTATGACATGTAATTAAAATAGCATTTGCTACTATAGGAGCAGTCTTCTCCTAACTCCAATTTAAGAAATACATAAAAAACAAATAAGAGCTGTCCATTAATTTATTTAAATTTTCTGCCACTATATAATTGGAAAATTATATAGCTGTAAAACTTCCTAAAAAATAAGTCTGTGTCCATTGCTCAGTTACTAGCCTGTTAGATTATGACTGCTTATATGGATATTATTAAACTTTTTGAACATTATTAAACTTTTTGAACATTCCAAAATTATCCTATTCCTTGACATCCAGTTTGTCTTTTTATATTATAAATCCATATTCTGAATTTTCTAGCAAGCTTCTAGCAAAGCAAGCTCTGAAAAAGAACAAGAAGGCAATGGTTTACTTCTTTGTTTGTTTTAAAAGCCCTCACTTGGAGTAATAAGCACTGTAGGAAAGTTTAACAAAAGATTCTTTAACAAGAAAAGCCAATCCAGACCATCAAATATTGAAGTACTGTTTGAAATTAATAAATTAATTAACATCTATTTACATATAAATCTAGCAGAAAGAAATAGGACTTAATTCAGCCTTCTAAAATATAGACTTTTTTTAAAAAAAAATGATCACATCTTTTTTATAAGAAGGAAACTTTCAGCCATAAAACTTTGGCTTTTATTCTGATTTATTTATTTAGATCAAAATGTAAATGTTGACAGGTTCTTCCTGTTTTACCATAACTATTATACTATAAGAATTATATCCTTTGTGCTCTGCTCTACAGAACTCTAGGCCACCCAAGTAAAATTTTACCAAGGAAGTGACATCCCAAATTCCGTTCAGTTGTGACATCTTCTTTTCCTATATGTGTGGGTTATGAAAAGCATGCAAATTTTAGTATCAAAAACCATATATTTAAGAAGGAAGAATAAGCATGTTCAAATTTCTGCTCATGGTTCCAAGCCAAAAATTGTAAAATAACATTTTATTTTGCATGCTCTGTCAAAAAAAAAAAAAAAAGCAGCTGTAACGGCCTTGTTCAGACTTCTTGTGACATTTTTTTCATTGCTACTTTTGGGCTGGTGATAGCTGTTAGCAGGACATTTAAACATGTTTTAAAGTTAGTTTACTTTTCATAATGGTTTTTGGTGTGACATTCAGATGAGCCTCATGTATTCTCAGGTACAAACACATAACTAAGGTTGATTATCAGCAGATAGTCAGAACATGCAAAGATGAATTCAGAATGAAGAAAAACTTGCAATAAAAGTCAAAAATAATTCTAAAAGTTGGGGGGTTTAGGTTTCATTGGATTTTTATTTTTAAATATACATCAATATCAGTATATAAAAAGCGTGGCCTCTGGGTATAATTCATTTTGATACAAACAGCAATAATAATAATAATAATAATAATAATAATAATAATAATAATAATAATAATAAATTTATTATTGACTTAATGCATAATAAAGTCAAGGAATTAACTTCAGCCAAGTACATTCGGCGAATTCGTAAGATATTAATGTCCAAATTGAGTGGGGGAAACATCATAAAAGCCATAAATACCTGGGCTATACCTGTGATTAGATACTCTGCAGGAATAATTGACTGGACCCAGATGGAGTTAGACAATTTGGACAGAAAAACAAGGAAGCTTATGACAATGAATCATGCCTTGCACCCTAAAAGTGATGTTGACCGATTATATTTACCAAGAGCAGAGGGTGGTCGAGGACTCCTACAAGTAAAGCAGACTGTGGAAGAAGAAAAATGCAGCTTGAATGATTACATCCAGAAAAGTGAAGAACCAATGATTAAGGAAGTAAATAAAGGAGGCCTTTTAAAGACAACTAAAACAAAAGCAGAATATAAGAAAGAAGTAATTGAGCAGCGAGCTGAAAATTGGAAACACAAAGCTCTGCATGGCCAATACTTAAAAAGTATTGAAGGCAAAGCTGACCAGCAACTAACTTGGAACTGGTTAAGATCAGGAGTACTGAAAAAAGAAACTGAAAGCTTTATTTTGGCAGCTCAAGAACAAGCCCTAGCCACAAACTGTATGTAGGCAAAAATTCAACATGTTACCACCAACAGCAAATGCCGCCTCTGCAATGAGAAAGATGAGACAGTCGACCACCTGATCAGTGGGTGCAGCAAAATTTCACAAACTGACTACCTACAACGCCATGACCGTGTTGCTAAAATCATTCACTGGAAATTGTGCCAGAAGTTTGGATTTGAGTACAGCAAAAACCACTGGGAACATCAGGTTGAGAAAGTTTTAGAAAATGAGAAACTCAAGATCTTGTGGGACTTTAGGATTCAGACTGACAGGCACTTGGTCCACAACACACCTGACATAACAATAGTTGAAAAGAAAAAAGTATGGTTCATTGACATTGCAATACCTGGTGATGCACGAATTGAAGATAAGCAGCAAGAAAAAATCACAAAGTACCGGGACTTACAAATTGAAGTTGAGCGACTGTGGAAAAAGAAATCGTGTGTTGTCCCGATTGTAATTGGAGCCCTCGGAGCAATACCCAAAGGGCTACCCCGCTATTTAGAAATTCTAAATTTGCCGGACTTGAACATTTTGACTCTACAAAAAACCACCTTACTCGGAACAGCTTACATCCTCCGACGATACCTTAACAGTTCCTAGGTCCTTGGTTAGGACTCGAGCTGCTGAGCTATTAACCAGCCTCAAAGGCTGTGAATCTCACTAAAGATTAAATAATAATAATAATAATAATAATAATAATAATAATAATAATAATGCTGGCAGCAACCAGTATCAATCATTAGCACCAGTCAATGGTATTTGTGACACATTTTAAATGATCAGTTGACTACGTTTCATGTGTAATAAATAAAAGAGATGATGATGATGATGATGATGATGATGATGATGATGATAATAATAATAATAATAATAATAATAATAATAATTGTTACATTGATCAAACTTATATAATCCTAGTATTGATATACATGTTCTTTTAGAGTACCGTATTTTCCGGCGTATAAGACGACTGGGCGTATAAGACGACCCCCTACTTTTCCTGTTAAAATATAGGGTTTGGGCTATACTCGCCGTATAAGACTATCCCTCTTCCAACGCACACCAAATAAAAATTAAAAAAACATCAACTGGCTCACCCACAATGTAAAAGCAGCTGTGCTAGACCCAAAATGGCCCCTGAAACAAGCAGGAACCTCACACAGCCCCAAAAAGCCCCAAAAAACAACTTTCACGCTTTACACACACACAACACAACACAACACAACACAACTGGCTCATCCACAATGTAAAAGTAGCTGTGCTAGACCCAAAATGGCCCCTGCAACAAGCAGGAACTTCACACAGCCACAAAAAGCCCCAAAACCCAACTTTCACACTTTACACACACAAAATTCCACATACAGCTGTGTGAGATTTTGTGTGTTTGTGTAGTTAGAGTGAAACACTACAGAAACACACTAAATCTCAGAAAGCTGCACAAATATTATTTTATTTTATTTTATTTTATTTTTATATGAAAGCTAAATTTAAAACTTCCTAAACTTTAAATGGCTAGGTCTAAAAAAGAACTTAAAAAAAACCCAATTAACTATTTTTTTTTAAAGATCCCAAAGGGGAAAAAAACTTACGTACCCAATAGAACAGGGGTCTCCCACCTTGGCAACTTTAAGACTTGTAGACTTCAACTCCCACAATTCCTCAGCCAGCTTTGTTTTGCTGGCTGAGGAATTCTGGGAGTTGAAGTCCACAACTCCCTGCCTGCTTGGTTGTAGGCAGGGAGTTGCTTGCTGATGGAATGGATTCAGGCAAGCGAAGCAAGGCAAGCAGCTAAGGCAGTGGTTCTCAACCTTCCTAATGCCGCGACCCTTTAATACAGTTCCTCATGTTGTGGTGACCCCCAACGATAAAGTTATTCCTAAAACCATCAAAAATATTTGTTTTCCGATGGTCTTAGGCCAGGGGTCCCCAACCTTTTGGACCTCAGGGACCACCAACTTCATAATTTTAAATTTCGCAGACCACTAATACGAATCCAGTGCCCCGCTTGCTGAAGCACCTGGACTCCCAGTACGGGATGGGGTCCTTCAGGTACTCTCCATCCTCTCTGTCTCTCTCTCTCTCTGTCTCCCACTCTTTCTCTCTCATTCTCTCTTTCTCTCTCTCTCATTTTCGCTTTCTCTCTCTCTCCCTCTCTTTCTTTCTCTCCCACTCTTTCTCATTCTCTCTTTCTCTCTCCCCCTCTCTCATTCTCTTTCTCTCTCCCCCTCTCTTTCTCATTCTTTCTTTCCCCCACTCTTTCCCTTTCTCTCCCCTCTTTCTCATTCTTTCTCTCTCTCTCCCACTCTTTCTCTCTCATTCTCTTTCTCCCCCCTTTCTCTCTCTCTTTCTCCCACTCTCTTTCTCTCCCCCCCACTCTCTCTCATTCTCTCTTTCTCTCTGTCCCCCTTTCTCTTTCTCCCTCCCGCTCTTTCTCTTTCTCTCTCATTCTCTTTCTCTCTCCCCCTCTTTCTCTCTCTCCCCACTCTCTCCCTCTCATTCTGATTCTCTCACTCTGATTCTCTTTCATTTTCTCTCCCTCTCTCTCATTCTCTCTCTGATTCTTTGGTTCTCTTTGATTCTGTCTCTTTCTCTGTCTCTCATTCTCTCTCTCTCACTCTCTCTCTCTGATTCTCTCTGTCTCTTTCTCTCATTCTCTTTCATTCTGTCTTTCTCTCTCTTTCATTCTTTGTCTCTTTCTCTCTCTGTCTTATTCTGATTCTCTCTTTCTCTCTCATTCTCTCTCTCTCTCATCTCATGGGCCAGCCAGTGTCTTGGGGCTGAGAGGAAGTCAAGCATCTCCCTGAGAGACTGAGGGCCGGAAGAAGTGTGGGAGCGAAGCACTACTTGAACTTGTGCGGCATGAGCATTCGCCTTGGTATATTTGCGCCAGCCGATGGCCAAGGCAGCCCTCATCTGTCTGCTGAAAGTGCAGCATCAGGATTCTGCCTTGCTATATTTGCGGCGCAAGGCAGCCTTTGTTTCCTGCTGCTTGGGACTCAGAGCGGTAAATAGCGTCTGATCCGGAGAGCTGCTGGATTTTGCTCTCTAATCCGGATGCCAAATCGGCCCCCTGCAAACTCTCGTCTCTCAAGGAGCGCTCCCTGAAGCGGGGCTGGAAACTTTGGTTGGACTGCTTGAGAGGAGAGCTTGCAGGGGGGCGATCTGGTGTCTGCAATGGAGAACGGCATCCGGCTTTTTCTCTCCGCTGTAAGAGCGCTGTAAGAACGGCAGCCCTCATCTCCTAATGTTTGGGACTCGGAGCGATAAATGGTGACTGGTCCAGGGAGCAGCTGGATTTTGCAGTCCCAAGCATTAGGAGATGAGGGCTGCCACTCTTACAGCGCTCTTACAGCGGAGAGAAAAAGCCGGATGCCGCTCTCCATTGCAGACATCAGATCGCCCCCCTGCAAGCTCTCCTCTCAAGCAGTCCAACCAAAGTTTCCAGCCCCGCTTCAGGGAGCGCTCCTTGAGAGACGAGAGTTTGCAGGGGGCCGATTTGGCATCCGGATTAGAGAGCAAAATCCAGCAGCTCTCCGGATCAGACGCCATTTACCACTCTGAGTCCCAGGCAGCAGGAAACAAAGGCTGCCTTGCGCCACTCCTGACACAAATATACCAAGGCGGAATGCTGCTGCCATACAAATGAAAGTTGTGCTTCACTCCCACAGCTTCCAGCCATCGCAAACGCCGCTTCTTCCCGCTTCTGCCGCCCCCTCCCCCACCGCCACAACAGCACCATTCATTCCGGATGGCGAGGGCTGCGCTCGTTTTTCTGTATTGCACCACCATCAAAACCCCTGTGAAAGGGTTGTTTGACCCCCCCAACCACTGAGCTAAGGTAAGCAAGCCAGGAAAATGCGCTGCGCACTCCCACCCTTTGCCTGCGAGCCCGGACGCTGATCCGGACGGCTGCAGAACGAACTGGGCACCGGCTGTCATGTCTTTTCTGCTGTGCGGGGTTCGGCACCTGGGCTCCCGGGGTTTAAGCCTCTGGGCCAGCCCGTGCTGCTCCAGGATGTTCACTTCGGGCTCCTTGGAATCGCTGCTGGGCAGTTCTTCCCGTTGGGGCGATGGTGGGTGGCAGCGATCGGCGTCGCTTGGACTGCGGGAGCCACGGCGGACTCCTTCCCCACGAGGTATTGCTCTGCATTTCACCACCTCTTCCAGGCTCGCAGCCACCCACCATCGCCCCAACGGGAAGAACCACCCAGCAGCGATTCCAAGGAGCCTGAAGCGAACATCCTGGAGCAGCACGGGCTGGCCCGGAGGCTTAAACCCCGGGAGCATAGGTGCCGAACCCCGCACAGCAGAAAAGACATGACAGCCGGTGCCCAGTTCGTTCTGCAGCCGTCCGGATCGGCGCCAAGCCAGGAAAATGCGCTGCGCACTCCCACCCTTTGCCTGCGAGCCCGGACGCTGATCCGGATGGCTGCAGAAGGAACTGGGCACCGGCTGTCATGTCTTTTCTGCTGTGCGGGGTTCGGCATCTGGGCTCCCAGGGTTTAAGCCTCTGGGCCAGCCCGTGCTGCTCCAGGATGTTCGCTTCGGGCTCCTTGGAATCGCTGCCGGGCGGTTCTTCCCGTTGGGGCGATGGTGGGTGGCTGCGATCAGCGTCGATCGCTGCGCACTCCCACCCTTCGCCTGCGAGCCCAGGTGCCGATCTTCTTGGACTGCGGGAGCCACGGCGGTGCTGGCCGGGCTGGGTCTGGTGCGGTGGGCGGAGATGAAGGAGCAGCCTCGGCGGCAGCAGCAGCAGCAATTACAACGGGAAAAGCCGTGGGGAAAGGAGGACGAGGAAGATCTGGCAAGGCGGTGCGAGCACTTCATGGCTCCTCCGGTGAGCGGATTGCGAGAGCTGCGCGACTGGGGCGGAGACATGCGAAGTCGCATGGAGCTTCTCATAATGGAGACGCAGAGCCAGGTGTGCAAGGCGCTGGCCCAGGTCGACCGCGCCGCCGCTTTCACCGTGGACTGCTGGGAAAGGAAGGAAGGTGACCCGAATTCCGGGGTAGAGTGGGGACGCGTTCCTTTCTCGTGGGCCGCGCACTGCCTGGCACCTCTTGTAGGTTGGAACTAATTCAGAGTACAGCTTCCCCTCAATGTTGCCGGCGCTCCCAAAGTGTCATCAGTCAGCGCCAGCAACTCAGATTCGGGTACCCGGCGTATAAGACGACCCCCGACTTTTGAGATGATTTTCCTGGGTTAAAAAGTCGTCTTATACGCCGGAAAATACGGTAGTTATTCAATATTTCAATGTTCCATTTTAATGCCAATGATATTATTGAGCGTACATAGCAATACCATCTTTCAACCTCTAATCTTTCTATCTAATTATTACTTATATTCTATTATATAAAAATTATATCTGAAAAAAGTTTTTTCAACATATCAATAACAAGAAAAAATTGAAGGAAACAGTAGGTCCACTAAAGAGAGAAGATGGCAAGGAAGTAACAGGTAGTAGGGAGAAAGCAGAGCTGCTTAACTCATTCTTTGCATCAGTCTTAGCGCAAAAAGAAATTATAGCTGAACATACCAAAAAAATACTGTAAAAGACAAACTAGAAATAAAAATTAAAATAAGCAAGAAAATGGTAAGAGAATACCTCTCTGACCTTGACAAATATAAATCACCGAAACCTGACAGATTACATCCCAGAGTTCTAAAGGAGCTGGCAGATGTTATCTCAGAACCATTGTACCATATATTTTAAAAAATCCTGGAGCACTGGGGAAGTATCTGAGGATTGGAAAAGGGCTTTCCCATCTTCAAGAAAGAGAAAAAAACAGACCCAGGAAACTTCAGCCCAATCAGTCTAACATCAATACTTGGAAAGATCCTGGAAAAGATGATCAAGAAACAGATCTGTGAACAACTGGAAGCAAATAAAGGTATAACTAGTATCCAGCATGGGTTTGTTAAAAACAGATCATGCCAAACCAATCTCATTTAATTCTTTGATAAAGTGACTAAATTAATAGACCAGCAAAATGCTGTGGACATAGTATACTTAGATTTCAGAAAGGCATTCGACAAAGTAGACCACAACCTACTTCTTGGTAAGCTAGAAAAATGTGGAATAGACAACGCCATCGCCAAATGGATTTGTACCTGCCTGACAATACATACTCAACAGGTACTCCTTAATGGTATTACATCCACATGCAGAGAAGTAAGTAGTGGGGTACCACAAGGCTCCGTCTTAGGCCCAATACTCCATTTTAGGCCCAATAGTGAGGACAATTAACCAGTAGAATAGCTTGCCTTCAGAAATCGTGGGTGCTCCATCACTGGAGGTTTTTAAGAACAAACTAGACAGCGACTTATCTGAAATAGTATAAATTCTCCTGCTTGAGCAGGGGGCTGGATTAGATGATCTCCAAGGTCTCTTCCTGTTCCTCTTCTCTTCTCTTCTCTTCTCTTCTCTTCTCTTCTCTTCTCTTCTCTTCTCTTCTCTTCCCTTCCCTTCCCTTCCCTTCCCTTCCCTTCCATTCCATTCCATTCCATTCCATTCCATTTCATTCTATCCCTAGCATGTTCTTTCAAGTCTCCAATGGTGCATTCATTGCAACTGTAACTGTGTCCATCCACCTTGTTGCTCATCATTCTATTTTTCTCTTTCCTCCCCAACCAAAGGAATTTGGTTTTAAAATCATTGAACTGCTTTCTTTTAAATTTGGTATACTTCATTCCATCACGACAACATTGTTTTCATGTAAGTTAGGGGCAATTCAGTGAACAAATTCAAAAAGCAAAACCCATAACATTGCGTATAAAGTTTTACCCACTTTGCAAAACGACAATCCATCCTGGTAAAAATTAAAAATGCCTAATAAATAATATTTGTTCCTTGCTAAGACAAAGGGGAGAGACTGAAACTTAAAACAGTTTTTCCAGGTATTGGAAGTGCAGACCCTGTTATAGGATAAGAAGAGAGAAAAGAGGGAGGAAGAGTGGAAAGTGGAGAAAAGAAGATGCCAGAGAGAAAGAAAAGATGACCTCCCCTTAATGTTCAATCTGATCTTTCCCACCATTTCTTTCTGATCCACCTATCATTGGTATGTGATGCAACCCCCAGAATTAAATTCTGAACATGCAGCCCTTGCTTTATGTTTATATTTATATGTTGTATTTACAAAAAGAATGGCATTTTGAATCGGATAAGTGTCTGCATCCGGTTTGTGCTTAGGACTACCTGCTTATTTTCCCCTGAAACTGTTGGAAGAATCCATCCACTTGAAGTTAATATACGCTGCTACTGAGATTGTTTTTAATGCTTTCAGTGCTGAGAAGAAATCTGCAAAACAAGGGTATTCACATTAAGAGAATACCTGGGTAGAGGAGGTAATGTAACAACACTTCACAAATATCTCATGAGCCACCCTCATGACCTGAATGAAGTTACATTTCATAGGATAATAACAGTGAGGACAATTGACCAATGGAATAGCTTACCTTCAGAAACCATGGGCGCTCCATCACTGGGATTTTTTAAGAAGAGACTAGACAGCCACTTATCTGAAATAGTATAGGTTCTCCTGCTTGAGCAGGGGGTTGGACTAGAAAACCTCCAAGGTCCCTTCCAACTCCTATTCTATTCTATTCTATTCTATTCTATTCTATTCTATTCTATTCTATTCTATTCTATTCTATTCTATTCTATTAATTTGCTATTTTGATCTGCAGTCAAATTAACCTGAAACCAGCATAAAATGGATACAGTATGATGATCCTTCTTTCTGATAATACTATTCTATTGAGATGTAACTGTTTAAATAGTTTTCTATTGTACTTCTTTGTACTTAGAACTGAAGCTATGCTGAATTAAGCTTGCTGTCACCTGTTATATTATTATGAGTCATTTTAAGCTACCATTGCAGGTACAATTACATTTTCCAGAGCAAACGGAAATGTTTTCCTTTCCACAGAGACTGGAATGCCGCTTAGTAAGATTCCTGTTAGAGTCTATTGACTCTTTAAGTGTATAAATGTTAAAGTGTCAACAGAATGATCTGTATTTCTGAGAATCAGAAGAACTCGATTGATTGATTGATTGATTGAAGTCGAGAAATAAAAATGATTGTCTCAAAGAGGAAACAACATCTATTTCCATCATCCATAAATTACAGAACAGAATGGAAAACCTCCATTGGAATCACTATCTCTTTTTAATTTTTAATTTATTTATTTATTTATTTTGTCAAGTACATATTAGATAATATATATAAGTATAAGCATGAATTGAATACATAAAATGAGTACAATTAAAGGGAACATTAGGACAGGGATGGTACGCACGCTGGTGCTCTTATGCATGCCCCTTACAGACCTATTAGGAATGGGGTGAGGTCAACAGTAGATAGTTTTATGTTAAAGTTTTGGGGGTTTGGGGATGAGACCACAGAGTCTGGTAGTGCATTCCAGGCATTAACAACTCTGTTACTGAAGTCATATTTTCTGCAATTGAGTTTGGAGCAGTTCACTTTAAGTTTGTATCTACTGTGTGCTCATGTATTGTTGTGGTTGAAGCTGAAGTAGTCATTGACAGGTAGGACATTGTAGCAGATGATTTTATGAGTTACGCTTAGGTCATACCGAAGGCGGCGTAGTTCTAAATTTTCTAAACCCAGAATTTCAAGTCTGGTGGCATAGGATATTTTTTTACGAGCAGAGGAGTGGAGGACTCTTCTTGTGAAATATTTCTGGACACGCTCAATTGTATTAATGTCTGATATGCAGTGCGGGTTCCAGACAGATGAGCTGTATTGGAGAATTGGTCTAGTAAATGTTTTGTATGCTCTGGTTAGTAGTGTAATATTACTGGAGAAGAAGCTACGCAAGATTAGGTTTACAACCCTTAATACCTTTTTGGCGATGTTGATACAGTGGGCTTTGGCACTTAGATTATTTGATATGAGTACTCCAAGGTCCTTGACAGAGTGAAGGTCAGATCTACAAGGTCATATCTACTCAGTTTATACTTAGTGTTCTGATTCTTTTTTGCCAATGTGTAAGACAGAGCATTTGTTGGTTGAGATTTGGAGTTGCCAATTGTTTGACCATTCTGACACAAAGTCAAGGTCTTTTTGAAAGGTAGCAGCATTGTCAGTGGTGTTAGATATTTTTACATCATCGGCAAAGAGAATGCAGTTGCTTATAATATGAACACATAGGTCATTTATGTATAGTATGAAGAGTGTTGGTCCTAGAACGCTGCCTTGGGAGACACTGCTATTAACAGGTGCAGGATTTGATAGGGCGCTCCCTATTTGACCACTTGTTGTCTGTTTGACAGGAACACAGTTATCCAATTATGGAGGGGTCCGGAGATGCCATAGGATTTTAGTTTTAGAAGTAGTTTGTCATGAACCACTGAATCAAAGGCTTTACAGAAGTCTATGTAAATTGCATCTATTGCTTTGCCCTGATCAAGATTTGTAGTTCATATGTTTTTGCAGTGTAGAAGTTGTAGATTACAGGATATATTTTTTTTTCTGAAACCAAATTGTTTATTAGAGAGTAGGTTGTTTGTTTCTAGGTGGAGGGTAATGGATTGATTGATGATTGATTCCATGACTGCAGGTGACACAGCATAAAGAGATTGGTCTGTAATTTTCAACTAGGCTGGGGTCTCCCTTTTTGAAGATAGGGATGACTGTGGTTAGTGACCATAGGTTGGGGAGGGAACCCAAACCCAGATTTTTCCCTAGGAAAAATCTGAAAGATTTTTCAAAGATTATGCTTAGGGGTGCTGCTATAGCAGTGGAAAGCTTTTTTAAGAAATATACACATAGTCCATCAGGTCCAATAGATAGAGATGGTTTCAGTCTATGTAGTGCCTTTTCAACATTATCTTCTGTGAAATCTATTTGTGTTAGATCGTTGTAGTCATTAGTAGTACGACTAGGGAATGCTAGGCATGAGCCATTGCTGTTAACAAAGACTGAGCCGAAGAATGTGTTAAAGAGGTTTGCTTTAATTTCTTCATCACTGCATTCTTTACCATTAGGTCCTTTTAGGGGTGGGATGGATCTCAAGTCTTTAAGTTTGTTGTTTACAAAATTATAGAAGGCACGATTGGATTTCGTACGCAGAAGATTTTCTTCTTGTTTTATGTGGTAATTGGTGCATTCAGTCTTTATTTGGTTTATTTTTTTATTTTTATTTATTTGATGGCATATATTAGTGTGAAATAATTGAATATATGTAATTAATGAATGTTACAGACCTAGTTTAGTATAGTGGTCAAGATACCCATTTAAGAATAGAATAGAATAGAATTTTTATTGGCCAAGTGTGATTGGACACACAAGGAATTTGTCTTGGAGCATATGCTCTCAATGTACATAAAATAAAGAAACTGAGAGACCAGGAATTCTAGTTTATCCTTAGGCATGGAACCAGCTGATGGACGTTGGACCAGTCCCCTCTTTGTTAAGCCTAGGAAAAAGAAAGCAATGGCAAACAATTTCTAAAATCTTGCCAAGAAAATTGCAGGGACATATTCAGGAAATTGCGAGAAGTTAACACTAACTTGAAAGTGCTATTTTAAAAAAAAAAAAATCTAGTTTACACTCAATGCACGTATACGGTTCCCATTGTTCTACTACATAGAAACAAATTTAGTTCTTTTTGGTCAATATCAAGAAATGTTCCCACATTTGAAACAGGTCCCAATTTCTAACTTGGTGCCTTAATCACTAAACTACAATTTTCAATTTGTGAACAGATGTATTGCGAATGTACTTTTTATGTCTCCCTTGAATGATAACATCAAAAATAAAAGGAACATCGCCGACATGAGAACTGCAACACTGAAACATCATAAGCAGATGGACAGAAACTTTATTTTGGCCATTTACCAATAAAAATAAACTTTATAGGGATTTGAAGTTGATTTTAAGTTTCATTTAATACATAGACTTCAATTTAAATCAACCCCATGCATACCCCTATATAGTAGTTCATTTTGGTTTTGCACATGTATCACTGCATCAGCCATCAAATCTATCCTGCTTTATCTTGGAACTTTTTAAAGTTTATATACAGATTTATATAAACTTCTAATTTTTTAATCATTTCAAACTAACTCAACAGAAGCTCAAAATACAAATGCCAGGCATTAGTATATATTTGGTGGAATTTACTCCTCTTTAGGAAATAAAGAAAAAGAGTATAATAGAATGTATTAAGACTCACCACAATATAATAAAAATGGAAAAAGACAAAATATACCAGCAAACAGGCGATGTAATATATTTTACTGTATTGTTGCAGAAGTAAAGCCCATTTATATCCATTTGATACTGCCTCTGGAGACTTAATTGGAATGATAATAGTTTATTGTTCTTCAAACAGACTTCCAGAGAAGCCAAATTTCAAAAAAAAATTACATATTTTTCTGACAAATCACTGTATTTTAAATTGAGAAAGTAGTACCATTTGGTGGATGATGAAAATAAAAGTAGCACCTCTATTTTTGAAAGAAGTTATAAACAGTACATTTCTTTGCTCATTAACGTGCTTCAAGATTTTTGTCTATTATGAAAAATAGGAAAAGTATAATGTTCTTCCTGATATTTTAAAAAAATAATATTATAGAAAATATAAGAGCTCAATCCTATTTCAGCTTAAATTTTATGTACTTCCTAAGGACCTTAACCCCTTGCTATGTTATCACAAGTCCACCATGACCCATCACTGGTAGGCATTCCATCCACCATTGATTTCTGACTCCTAGACTGCACTGTCAAGATGGCCACATTTTGAGCCATTTGGGGAAGCTTTGTGGGGTTAAGGACAAGCTTGTCTCATAGAGGATTCCAGCCCCCGTTTTCTGGTAATCTCAAAACACAATTGAGAAGTACATAACTTGGCAAGGGTCAATGGGTTTAAATATATTTAATTATATACTACAGTCTACCTCCAACCTATAATAAATGCACTTTTGATTTTACTATAAATACATTAATTTGAAATATAGCAATAGGTCTCATTAACTTGCAAAATGAAAAATGATTCAGGGCTGTAGATAGTTGCTTTGCAGAGAATACATGGAATGACATCCTAACCACATTCCTTTAATATAATAACAGTACTAATTGGAAAGTCAACCCTAATCTGACGATAGCACTTTACCCATTGCTTCTTAGTCTTTCTATCGAGTTGTAATACAGTATGTCATTATTGCATTATAAACAGGGAGTTGAGAATTTATCTATAAATATTCATATTTAGTTTGGTTTAGTTTTTTCTTGAATCTGCTTTAAAGATTGAATTCACATGAACATAACCTATTCAGAATTTCTGACAAGTATATCTGGGCTGTTGAATACATAACACTGTTTCTCATGACAGAGCAAGAGTTTACTCTTCATGTACATTGTATTCTGCAATATTACAGAAAAAGGAAGAAACATTTCATTTCATTTTTTTAATTTAATTTATTTTACTTTATTTTAGTATTATAAATGCATAGGCCACCCATCTTACCTCAGGGTAACTCTTGTATTGGGTACAGAAATGAACATGTTTAAAATTTCTCCAATAATCATATCTTTTCAGCCTTTCTGAAACCAACATAAAATTAAACAAATAAGCAAACATGCCATATAAGCAAATGTGATTAATTTGCATAATTTGTGCAATTTGTTCAAATCCCCTGGCCCAGAATTTAATGAGGCAAGTAGTTTAGGGGCAGGGCACACATTCTTGTTGATTCATTTTCAAGTATTTCCATAAAGTTCTGGAAATGTTCACTGCCTGAAATCCAGGACAACAAACATCACTCAATGGATGCTTGTTCTAAATCTCTCCTTCCTACCAGAGAACATTGATGAATATAAATAGAACATAGAATTGCAGACCCTGATCAAACAGAGGCACACAGGACTTCTGAATTTATACTAGGCCATACCGTCTGTCTTCAGAAGTGCCAGGATCTGGCTGACCTTTGAGTAGTTGGAAAGACCAGAGACAGAGCTGGTTATATTTTGATGGATTTCTTCAGAGAATCTAAATGCTTTATCCAATATCAGATAAAATTCTAAAAGTAACTCCCTAGAATTATGCTTATGACACTTCTTTGTTCTCTCAAATATAGCATTGTCTTTGTAGTACTGCTTCCATTACTTAATTGATTCACCCTAAGTATTTCATTCAACACATGATTTGCTGTTACATCAAATCAAAATATGCTGCTGCAACCAGTTTTTAATTTTACTGTATCTGATATTTCTATACTTTATTTGCTTACACAGAGGAGTTGAAGCCCCAGTCTCTTTAGGTTAACCTTGGCAGTTTTCAGGACCATAACACATAAAACAATTTCTAGTGCCAAAGAACAGTCAAAACAGAAGATTACTGCTAAAGCACTTTGGCTCAGCCACAAATAGAAAGCACAAGGAAACTCCACAAAATTTTCTCATGTCTTGCCTGAACTTGCCCTAAAAAAAGAAAAGAAAAAGAATTAATGTACTTTATCCTGTAGAACTTCTATCCTAGTTAAAAATAAAGGGCTGGTAATTGTAATTGGCAACTAATTAAGATTAGAACTCTTCCTATTGCGAACAGAAATAGTATTAACAAATTATTATTTATTTTCCTTTTTCCTGAGTGGTAGATGGAAAATCAAATCATGTAAATAAAATTATATTAATATTTCTTCTTTTATTGGAAGAATGGTGGTGGTAGAGTCTGACATGCTTGTTCTGGGTATTCTGAAAAGCTGAAGGTAGAAACCTAAACCTGAATTTCTAAATATCACTAAACAAACTGTTGTAAGTCAAGGACTATCTGTAATGATGTAATGGCTATTTACACTGCTGATTTTAAAAAAGTATGAACTGGAATGCACTAGAGAAAACTTAAGTCTTTCTTAATTCAGTGGCATCCAAGGAGGAGAAAACGTCAAAACAGAAAAATCAGTGATCACAACAGTACAGTCAAATACCCATTCATATGAATTTATGAATTACACTAGTAGATATAGAAAATGGGTAGAATTTGAATATTGTACTGCTATGACTGCTGACTTTCCTATTTTGAGGCCACCTGCCATAGATGCTACTCCCTTTGTCAGTTGTTATTTTGACAAAAATCACCCAAACCCTGAAGATACAGTATTTTTTTTCCTAATGTTAATTGAAATACAATAAAAGGTGCGGTAACTGGAGGACAGGAGTTCAGCTAACATTCCCTGCAGGGGTAATCACTTCCTCTATGCTTAGTATTTAATTACATTCTTTTAATTCACAGGATGTTTATTTATTAAACATATATTAGTTATTAAGGATAGCGATGCTTTGTGAGGATGTATTTGCTGTTCCATCTCAGCAGCCAAGTTTTCTACTGGGTCTTGTGGATGTGTTACCTCCATAGTGAATCTAATCAATGGTCCATCTCTAACCTTAGATGCCTCCAGATGTGACTATCAATGAGAATTCTGACAGATGACTCCCACACATCTGAAGGGAACCCAGTTCCTCCAAAACATGGCTCACAAAAGCAGGAGGCTATTAGTGTTTGGCTATTTCCTTATCACTGCCCAAACACTTGAAAATGAAAAAATATATTAAATTTGTGTCCAGTTTTTTTACTTCATCCAATATGATTAAGAAGACTTAAATTGAGTAAGAAAGATTCTTACTGAAGTCAAAACGGGATGCACAGAGAGTTTGGGAGGCCTGCAAAGTGTTCCTGGGGGCCGGGGAGGGAAAAAACTATTTTTTTCTTGTTTTCCTCTTCAAAATCTTGGTGAGTCTTATACTCTGGTGTGTCTTATAGTCCTAAAAATATGGTACATTCTTCTATCCTGTGGCATAGAATATATATTGTGAAGCATAATGATTTTCTACTGATTGCTATTTCTTCACTCCATAGAACCAGAATAATAATATAGATATTTCCTTGATGTCATCAGGTATCAAGTTGATTTAATTTTATATTTTTCTACTCACTATGCTTCCACTTTTCTTTTTTGCTTTCTTCTTTTTCTTTCTGTCTCTCTTTCCCTCTCTTTTTGCAGCCCTGAATTAACACAGGGAGCAAAGCAAATACTGCAGCTAAGAGTCGTTCATATTTTGGGATCTAGTTCCAGTTTGATGCTTTAAACCATGCTTATTTATACTTTCTCCCCTCATCCAAACTTACAAGCAGGTAAACAATTTCTAGTGCCAAAGAAGAGTCAAAACAGAAGATTACTGCTGAAGCACTTTGGCTCAGCATTAATAGGAACCACAAATAGGAAGCACAAGGAAGCTTCATAAAACTTTATCATGTCTTGCCTGAACTTGCCCTAAAAAAAAAGAAAAGAAAAAGAATTAGTGTACTTTATCCTGTAGAGCTTCTATCCTAGTTTAAAATAAAGGGCTGGGAACTCTAGTTGGCAACTAATTAAGACTAGAACTCTTCTTATTGTGAACCGAAATAGTATTAACAAGTTATTATTTATTTCCCTTTTTCCTGAGCGGTAGATGGAAAATCAGATCATGTAAATAAAATTATATTATTATTTCTTCTTTTATTGGAAGAATGGTGGTGGTAGAATCTTCACTGACATGCTTGTTCTGGATATTCTGAAAAGCTGAAGGTAGAAACCTAAACCTGAATTTTCAGAGATAGCTATATTAACTTATTTGATCAGCAAAAAGAATGTTTATGGATACCTGGATAACTCTTATTGAGTTTTTGAATGAAATTGGGAAAAGTACATTTATGGCTGCTTATATGACACATCTTTATGACTAGAAAAAAAATAGATAATAGAAAAAGTGAGCTTTTCTTATAGTAAAGTAAGAGGTAAAGTAAAGTAATAATGCTTGTATTTTCTGCAAAGGCAATCAGAAAGGTTTCTTTTTATCCTTTTTTTCTTCACTTTCGTTTTTTTTCCGCCTTTATCTCTACTTCTTTGTTTTCTTTATTCCATGTTAGGTTTTTACGTTCTCTTTAAAAAATTTAAATATACACCTAAACTATCCACCTGCCATGTTTCCCCCTCCTGTGGATGCCACTGCTTTTTAGTTCCACTGGAGGAGAAATTGCTTTCAAATCTTTTATTATGAAGCATTAGCAGGAGTTTTGTCAAGTGCAGCTTCCACAGCAAAAAATCTCAGTGCAATAGCACAGGCTCTGAAGTTCAAACTGCATGTTACAGTACAGGTAGGCCTCAACTTCCAATCACAACTGAGCACAAAATTTCTGTTCCTAAGTGAGACAGTTGTTAAGTGAATCATTTTACAACCTTTCTTACCACAGTTGTTAAGTAAATCATTCAGTTGTTAAGTTACTAACATGGTTGTTAAGTGAATCTGGCTTCCCCATTGATTTTGTTTGTCAGAAGGTCTCAAGAGGTGATCACATGACCCTGGGACACTGCAACCATCATAAATATCAGTTAGCTGCCAAGCATCAAAATTTCGATCACATGACTATGAGAATGCTGCCATGGTTGTAAGGGTGAAAAAAGGTCATAAGTCACTTTGTTCAGTGAGGTTGTAACTTTGAATGGTCACTAAACAAACTGTTGTAAGTTGAGGACTACCTGTAATGATGTAATGGATATTCACATTGCTGATTTTCAAAAATTATGAACCTGAATACGCAAGAGAAAACTTAAGTCTTCTTTAATTCCCCGCATCCAAGGAGGGGAAAACATCAAAACAGAGAAATCGGTGATCATGACAATACAATCTAATACCCACTCATATGAATTTATGAATTACACTAGTAGATATAGAAAGGGGGTAGGATTTGAACATTGTACTGCTATGACTGCTGACTTTCGTATTTTGAGGCCACCTGCCATAGATGCTACTGCCTTTGTCAGTTGTGATATTGACAAAAATCACCCAAACCCTGAAGATACAGTATTTTTTTTTTCTAATGTTAAATGAAATACAGTAAAAGGTGCGGTAACTGGAGGACAGGAGTTCAGCTAACATTCCCTGCAGGGATAATCACTTCCTCTATGCTTAGTATTTAATTACATTTTTTTTAATTCACAGGATTTTTATTTTATACATATATATATATATATATATGCATATATATATATATATATATATATATATATATATATATATATATATTTGTTTTCTGAGGTTTTCGCAGGTGTTTGTATGTAGGTCTTTGGTTATTCGGGTTTTCTGATTGGGTGGAGGTGTGTTCTGATTGGATGGGGGGTTGGCTGTGCTCTGATTGGATGGGTGTGTGTTCTGTTTAGGTGGGGGCTTGGTTGTGCTCGGGTTAGTCTGAGTAGCAGGGGGATTTGAGCTGGTGAGCTGTGTTGCTGTTGTTTGGCTTCGTGTTCGTGGCCGTGCCATCTCTTCATGTTGGGTGTCAGTCTCCTTCATGTATGGATTGGAGGGGTTTAAAGTGGCTAATGATGCAGCTGTGGTCTGGCTTCTGGTCCGTGGTCGTGCCTGATCATCAGTGTGGGTTTGAGTCTGCTTTCTGCGTGGGTGTGTGGTGGTTACATCCTGTGTGGCTCTCGTGAGTGTGGGTCTGGTGTCATTCTTTGTGTTAGGGACTCGTTTGTCAATAAGGGCGGGTTTCCAAATGGCTGGCAGGCGGGAGGTATCATCTCGTTTATTCATATATTTCTGGCAGCCAGCAGGAAAAAAAAAGCCCAGAATCGAGTGGATGTGACTCCACTGAACTAGGGCTGTAGAAAAATCTTGGTTACGTAGGAAAAACCTGGCTAAAAGAAAAACACACATAAAACCTACGAAAAAGTAAGAATATATATACACAGACAAAAATCTATTCAGCTTCAGTGGTGGGATTCAATATTTTTAACAACCGGTTCTGTAGGCGTGGCTTAGTTGGGGGTGTGGCTTGGTGGTCATGTGACCAGGTGGGCATGGCTAGCTGGTCATGTGACCTGGTGGGCGTGGCTATGTGCATAGGCACTACTCAGAGGGCTGAAAAAAATCATTTCTGACTGGTCCTCGCACTTATGACCATCCTCACATTTATGCCCATTGTGGCATTCTTAACCACCGTGTCAGTCATTTCACCACTACTTCTCTTCACCATGGTGACAAGATAGGGCGTAAAACATAAAATGTGAGGACAGTCGTAAGTTCAAGGACTGGTCAAAAGTGCGAGGACCAGTCAAAAATAACTTTTTCAGCCTTCTGACTAGTCCATATGCACATAGGGACTATTCAGAGGGCTGAAAAAAGTCATTTCTGACTGGTCCTCACATTTTTGACCGGTCCTCGCACTTATGACCTTCCTCACATTTATGCCCGTTGCGGCATTCTTAACAACTGTGTCAGTCATTTCACCACTACCTGTCTTCACCACAGTGACAAGATAGGGCACAAAACATAAAATGTGAATACAGTCGTAAGTGCGAGGACTGGTCAAAAGTGCGAGGACCGGTCAAAAATAACTTTTTCAGCCCTCTGAGTAATCCATATGCGCAAAAGGATACAGCAATAGAGAGGGATGAAGGAAGGAGAAGAGAGATGGAAGAAAGAAGGAGAGACAGGGAAGGAAGAGAAGGGAGGAAGGGAAGGGAAATTAGAGTAAGAGTGAGGGTAAGAGAGGGAGGAAGAGAGGAGGAGAAGAAGGGAGGGAAGAGAAAGTAAGAAGGAAACAAAAGAGAGAGGTGGTAGGTTTGAGGAGAAAGATTGCTGTACAGTAAAAAAGATGAAATGGAAGAAAGGCAACCCCAAACAAATATAAAGATATTAAGATAAAGAATGAATTGTTAAACTTTAAAGAATAAAAGAGAATAAATATGAATAAATAGCAGTAATTAGAAACACACATACAAACATACAATGTATTTTCTTTGAACAGAGTATTTGGCCGGTTCACAAATTTAACCAGTGTTTAGTCATTTCAATTAAATTTACAATTTCTATATTTCCTTTTTGCCATATTTATTCCTTATCTATTTAAAAAAAAAAAACAATATTACCCTTCATCCTCATCTCTAATCTTAATCAAATTCAATTTTTCCCTTCTATTCTATATTATACCCCTTCTCATTATCATCTATTTTTATATCCATCCTCACATTGGTTAATTATGTAATATTACAGTTTAATATAAATTCAACATTTTAATATAAATCAATTAGTTATATAACTATCTTTTTTGTATATTAATCAATATGAACATGAATATTCAAATTATTTCCATGCAATCCAATTTCTTACAAATCAATTAATTATATTTACCAATAATAATAAACCAAATAATTTCCCCCATATATTCCTCCAAACCACAATTTAACCATTTCTGCTTTCAATACAATATACAATTAATAGTATCTCAATTATTACAATTCCCTATTTAAATAGAGCTTTTTTTCTTTTGTGTTTTAAAATCTTGAACTCTCCTCTTTTTCCCTAAAGAGGAACTACCTCTTTAGGGAAAACTACCTTTCCACTAAAGGTAGTTTGCACCTACCTTTTTTGGTGAGGAAAAAGAAAAGAAATCTGCCTGCCTAATTTTCCAACGTTGCAGCAACAGTAAAGCAGGCTTTTACTTTCAGTTTCGTTTTTCAGCATAGATAGGGGGGGGGGAAATCTGCACTCTTTGCAAGCAAGCAGCAGAGCCCTGAGCAAAACAGCTGAGAGCAAATCAGCTGAGAGTCGGTAGCCGATCTAAGCAAGGGCTAATTAGCCTATGCTGAAGCTCCGCGGGCCAATAAAATTACAAAAAAACACCGAACCGTTTGTTAAATTGCTGGCTCGCCCACCTCTCGCCCACCACTATTTATTGGCAATAAATAGTGGTGCGGAGGGGCGGGTCAAGGGGCGGGGTGAGCCAGCAATTTAACAAAGGGTTCGGCCGAACCCCCTAGAACCGGCAGAATCCCACCACTGTTCAGCTTCCATAGCTGAAGGTTAGTTAGTTAGGTATTAAATTGATATGCCCCATCTCTCTCTCTCTCTCAAGTGATTCTTTTTGCCAGTCAGTAATCATGAAGTTAGGTCTTTTTTTCTGTTCTGATCCTTCAAGATTCACCTCCATTATTTAAAGATTGGAGAACCTTCCCTACCAACTGACTGAATTTTATGACTATGATAATAACCATTTTTTCTTCATCAGATTCAATAAACACCTTTCAGTTTGCCTTACCATAATGAAAGACATTTATCAGGCTAATGTCCAAGTTCCTAGTCTCGCATCTATTGTGGTGCTATGGAAGCTGATCCTTTCCATTCTTCCAGCTTTCAATAGACAGCTCTTTTGCACTGTCAGCTACTGAACCACATTATTGATCTGTTTGATGATTAATTTTTGCTGGATCTGATATGGATGTACAAAGATGAAAGTAAATTTTAGACAATATACTGAATTAAAAGAATTAAAACCACAGAAGCAAAAGATATAGACAGACCATTCTGCATCATTTCTCTTTTTTTCAAACAGTTTTATTAAGTTAAAATAATAGAATACAAAATAACAGAAAAGGAAAAACTATGAGACACAAGGATCAAAAAGAGAAAAAAGTTTAGAAGTTACAAGAAAAAATATGAAAAGGGATTTTCAAACTTTCTTCTATAGAAATGCAAATATATAATAAAATATTTAAATAACCTCTTACTCTAAGTAAGTAAAACAACACAAAAGCATTATATAAAAAGTATACAAACGAAGTAATCAATACATAATAAAATAACCTCTTACTCTAAATTTAAATCTAAACATATATACCATATATGTATACACACACACACACACAACTAACAATAAAATAAACATAGGCAAAATTTCTGTAATCATAACAGATCTAAGCATCAAATAGTAAAATCAAAATTTAATTTTTATCTTTCTCATGCAAGAAGTCCCTTGTTTTCTTTTAATCTTCTTATTCATTATACTTAAAAGTAAAATGATTTACTTTTCTGATTTCATCTATACATATCTTCTGAATCTAATAACAAATATGATCCCAATAATTGTTGGCAATCTTAGATGTCCGCTAAAGATAATAAAAAGTACCTTCACGCTGCTTACTTTTCCAACACTTATTTGATATTCCCTTATATTTTATTCCCTTATATATTTTCCCATTGATTAAGCATATTACATTTTGTCCATTTAATTGTATAGTCTTTAATACATTCATCATCCTGATTCATTTTAGTAGCACTTTATATACCTGGCAGTAGGAAATTTATCATTAGTATATAGATCCATTTCAAAGTCTATTTTTTCATCTACAAAAACAAAATTCTTTTTATCCAATTTAAATCACTCTGCAAAATTTCTTATAGAATGAGTGGTAATAACCTATGCCCTTGGTTGACTAGTATCACAAGACTAGAAGGCAGTGTTCTACAGAAGGTCAGATTAAATCCTTTCTTTTATATATCATTCTCCAATTTGTTTTCAAACTGATCTGTCTATTAAGTGGAAACAAGAAGTACCAAGTTAAAACATTCAATATATCTGGACTGAGGGAGATGAAAATACACAAAACTAACAGTAGCTGACATTTGCAATAAGAAACAGGCAGGCAGACGTGTGATAGAGGAACAATTCATGCACTCAAACAGATTTGTATAGACCAGTTGTATTCCATACCTTATATTGTGTTGAAATAACATTACACGTAGGATTGGCTCTATCATTAATCAGATTGAAAATATCACTCAAGGCAGCATATTTGATATGTCAAGCAAGACCAGCAATTACTTGTTAAATTGCTATAGGTTTTGTCTTGGGGACAGGAAATTGTGGAATATTCTGCCTCATGTATCAAAATTAATTTCACTATTTTTAGTTATTAAGCATCTGGAGGGAGCCCAGTTACTCAAAAGCAGGAGGCTATTAGTATGTGGATACTTCCTTAACACTGCCCAAACACTTAAAAGTGAAAAATATATATATATCCAGTTTTTTTTTTTACTTTATCCAATATGGTTAAGAAGACTTAAACTGAGTAACAAAGATCCTTACTGAAGTCATAAAGTTTCACTTACAGTGGAATATACATTTCTCTCCGAGTATTAGCCCAACTCTTAGTTTTCTTGAGCTTCCTTCTATAACATGAAGACCTACTGTTTTATTATTTTACCTATTGCAAAAATCCTTGAAAGAAACCCAGACATGACATGCCACTTAAACACAGCCCAATCATCACATTGCAAAATCAAGACAGGCCCCATGTTACAATGACCTCACATTTCACTAAAGTAACAACATTGCTGTGGAGTGACTGAAATACATTAACTGTAAAAACAGAATGCCTGAACTATATAATCAAGCAAAGTAAATTATCAACCCGTCTGCAAGTTGTAAAGGGAGAGCTTTTTGTTTGTACATGTGTAAGGTATGTTTGTAATTGTCTGAAGCTCACTCCCTCACTTTCTAGTGTCAGCACCGCCAGAAGACAGTCACGACATTTCCAACTTGATCAACTTCCTTTGGATTTTCTCTCTCTCTCTCTTTAACTCAACTGTAAACTCGTTCTAAATCAGTGAAACACTTGGATTACCTTGAAACAATTGAATATGACTATAAGAAATAAAGAAAGTTATAGACTATTAGAAATATACCATATGAAATCAAGGGCATATTTATGGTAGAATGCAAGCCTATTCTTTAAAGTTTTGCCCTACAGGAAGTGGATTGACCTAGAAGTAATATGGGCTCAGCTCTGATTTGATCTCCAATAATGAGTCAGTTGCTAGTTCTACTAGGTAAAAGGGCAATGGTTAAATGAATCTGAAGTAGAATTGGTTCTCGGGATATTTTTATTTCTGAAAAAAAGTGTCATGTTTCATTATATATTTTTTATTTTTATTTGATCTTAATGTAATATTACAGTCATACCTTGGTACTCATCTGCTCTGAAACTCATTGAATTTGATAGCCAATGCATTTTGACAAGAAAATGTTGTCCTGGTATTCATAATTTGTTTAGTACTCAATGTTTTTTTGTTTGTTTGTTTGTTTTTTAATTTGATTTATATGCCGCCCTTCTCCGGAGACTCAGGGCGGCTTACAGTGCATTAAGCAATAGCCTTCATACTTTTGTATATTTTTTACAAAGTCAGCTTATTGCCCCCACAAACTGGGTCCTCAATTTACCTACCTTAGAAAGGATGGAAGGCTGAGTCAACCTTGAGCCTGGGGAGATTCGAACTAGCAGTAATTGCGGGCAGCTGAATGTTAATAACAGGCTATTAGTCTGCTGCGCCACCAGGCTCTTGTGCAAGTTAGAGCTTATCAATGTCAGTTGCCTCATGACTATGCTACCCTTTCCAATCGAAACAAAGTGTCATGCATTAGTCATGTGGTAGTTCTTGCCCTGTGCACATTCCCTTACTGTCTTTAGTTTGTGTGGTCATTTTGTGTATTTTTGTGCTTTTTTTTCTCATCAGTACAGGCAAAGTTTTTATTTTATTTAATCTAAGTATTTATTAATTTTTAGGTTTATTTCTCACTGTAAAGTAATGATATACACACCCTTTTTATATATTGCATTAAATTTATTTACATTATTTCTTATGGGAAAAATTTGTTTGGAGCTCATTGTTTTTGGTATTCGTCCTGCCTCCTGGAACCAATTAACAATGAATACCGAGATACCAATATATATGTGGTATTTTTTGTAAATCAGTAGCTATGTATAAACTTAACCTTTTTGTTAAATCTCTAGTTTTAACCCTAATCCTTTAGTATTGTAAATTGTTAAAAATGGTTACTGTTTGCTGGGGAAGAGTGTTTTCTGTTATTATTCTGTATTTTTGTGCTGTATTTATAGTTTGGAATTTTCTACAAATAAAAAATAAAGTTTGGAGAAAAATGTTAAATAGCGAGCGGTTGAAGAAAGGACTTGACACAAGTATAATATCAATGCTTTATTTAAACTCCGTAACAGCAATGGCAACTCCAGCCGCAGCAGCCCTTTTTAAGCCGGAGCTGTCTGTGGCTTCAGCCACTGTCGTTTCTCTAAATCTCTAAAAGGCACTTGTCCCTTTTTACCTTGAGCCCCACTTTCTGGAATCTTGTTAGCACCTCCCGTAATCACTGTTTCAATTGGGTCGTGTCTTTTGCTGATATAAGGACATCGTCGAAATAAGGGATGACTCTGTCAATTCCTTGCAGAAGCCATTCCATCAGGCTCTGGAATAGTCCAGGCGCTACGCTCACCCCAAATTGCAGTCTTTTACACTTAAATGCCCCTCTGTGGGTGACGATTGTTTGGGCCTCAGCAGTGGCCTCGTCTACTGGAAACTGTTGGTACGCTTGTGCCAGGTCTAACTTTGCAAAGATCCTTCCCCTGCCCAAAGAGTGCAGCAGATGTTGTACTACTGGTACGGGGTATGCGCTTTGTTGGAGCGCCTTGTTAAGGGTACTTTTATAATCTCCGCACAAACGTACTGACCCATCTGGCTTAATGGGTGTCACGATAGGGGTCTCCCATTTTGCATGATCTATAGGCTCTAAAACTCCCTGGGCAACCAGCTTGTCTGTTTGCTCATCTATCTTAGGCCTTAGAGCAAAAGGGACCCTTCGGGGCTTAATCCGGACAGGGGCTACCTGGGGATCTAGGCTAAATGTGATTGGGGACCCCTTGTACTTGTCTAGCTCGCCGTTAAACACTTCCGCAAACTCCTTCATCAGGTCCTCTTCCCAGGCGTCATCCCCGATGTGGTCGATGCCGGTAATTGCCAGTCCCAGCGGCTCGAACCACTCCATGCCCAATAGGCTGGGTCTGTCTCTGTCCACTATTGTGAGGGGCAATTTAGCTTTGAAGTTCTTGTAGGAGATGTTGAACATGCCAATGCCTACTACAGGAATTTGGTGCCCTTGGTAATCGATGAGCATTAGGCGTTGCCGTTTGAGTTCGTGGGTCATGATGTGTGGTATCAGCTTCTTTATCGTTGTCCAGGATACCATTGATAGGCAGGACCCCGAGTCCACCTCCATTTTGCAGGGTCTTCCTTCTATGAGGACAGTCGCCGCCATCATGGCCGACTGTCTGATGGTCTGATGGGTTTCGCCTCGGTCTGCTCTGTGGTCCTCGTTCCTATGGCCTCGTCCGAACGGTTGCTTCCTTCCGCTGGCCTGGAACTTTTTGTTATTCGTTGGTGAACAGAGAGGTCTGGTCCTTCTAGAAACTGGCTGGGATGCCCTGCAAGCTCTTGCTATGTGCCCTTTTTTCTCACATCTCTGGCAAATAGCATCCCGGAACCTGCACTCAGCCCGTGGGTGGTTGCCTTCACATCCCAAGCACCAGGCCTCTTTTTTTCCTTGTTGCCTCTCTTTCGGTTCGGAATGGAGGTGATGGACCTCATCTTCCTCTTCTTCCTCCTCCGATTCTGACTCCACTTTCTCATAATGTACGGATGCCTCATCCTTTACTGGCGGTCCGTTTTTCATCTTTTTCATAGCCGCTGCAGATTTCTGGGATGCTACAGTTGCTGATGCCTCTTCCAGAGCCTCCTTGAATGTAATCTGAGGTCTTGCTAGCAACCTGCTCTGCAAAGTGAGGTCTCTCAGTCCCAGCACCAAACGATCCCTCATTGCCTCTTCCAAATTCAAGAAGTCACATGTGGCGGCTATCTCTCTTAATGTTGCCACGAACGCACTGATTGACTCTCCCTCTCTCTGGTCCCTCCGGTAAAACTCATGCCTTCTTACCAGTAAGGATGTTTGTGGCGCGTAGTGAGTCTTCAGTATTTCCTGTAGCGTTGTCCAGGTCATTGTTCTCAGGTCGGCCGGGGCGGTGAGTGCCTTTGCCATTTTAAAAACTGCCAGTCCGCAATGGGTGAGGAAAAGGGCTCTTTTCCTCTGTTCTGAAAAGCTTAATAAGTCATTCACCTCCATGAACATATAGAAACGCTCCATGTAGGCCCCCCAATCTTCTCCGGTTGGGTTGAATGGAGCGGGTGGGCTGATTGATGACATCTCGGTAACGATGATCTGACCAGTGCGGTGTAGTAGATCTGATGATTGTTGATTGCTTGGAGCTCACTCTACCATCCTTTTCTTCAGGATCCCACCTTCATCGCCAGTGTTAAATAGCGGGCGGTTGAAGAAAGGGCTTGACACAAGTATAATATCAATGCTTTATTTAAACTCCATAACAGCAATGGCAACTCTAGCCACGGCAGCCCTTTTAAGCCGGAGCTGTCCGCGGCTTCAGTCACTGACGTTTCTCTAAATTTCCCGCTCTCAGGATTAATTCCTGATTGGCTCATTTAAACTGTCACTTAATACTCAACAAAAAATTGACAAATATAAGAAATAATTTATAAGCTGAATATATACCTGAGGCTGAATATAATAAAGACTCACTTTAACAGTTTACCAAGGTCTTCTAACATCTTGGTCCAATGCACAGAAGGTCCTCAAAGCTCTATTAATTTTGGCCATCTCTATACAATAAGGTGACTGATGGAGATAAGCCAGATAGATTGGTTATGAGAGCAGTGAGCCAAAAAGCTTGACTTGGGCTCAGAGGAATTTGAGTGGAGGAGGAAATGGCTCAGAAAGCACCTTCTAGATTCACAGAAGCAGAGGGAGGGCAATTAGATTTAGAAGATTTATGTCAGTCCTGGCCAAGAAAGTAAATCCAAAAAAGGGTTAACAGCGTTATATATAATCTATAGTAACAGAATCTTACAATTGTGCTTTTATTTATTCAACACCTAGTGAATAGATGTGTCTATAGGAGTAGGGATATTATATACATACTATAGCATCTATGGGTATGATGATAGAAGGATTTTCTACTCCTGATTATATTCCTACTTTTTGAATCTTTGGCTGTAGGAATTAAGGTTAACCTTCTAGGATACAACCCTGAAGCATTAGAAAACTCAAATTAGTTAAAGCTCTTCCATAACAAAATTAGTCTACTACACCCTGATTAGCAGACCTGAAGAGTAACCGTCACTAAAGCTAATGGGGAGAGCGACCGAATGATAAAATACAACCTCAGCCTATTGATAACATTATCCTTTCATCTTACTTAATCCAGATACACTACATTCTTTCATGAAGTATTACTTTTTAAAGAACACATTAAATTTCTAGAGTAGCTTAAGGGGCCAGAAAAACAAAGAAATTCCTAATAATCACAATATCTCCTTCAATAAATTAAGTTGTATGCATCAACTGGATGTGAATCACCCGCATAAATGATTATATGTCTTTAATGTGTCATTTTCTACCAAGTGTTTACAATAACAGAAGTGGCAAGTTACTTAAAACTAATAAAAGGAAACCATAAAACATCATTTAAGATGGCTCGGTTCCTAGCCAATATTCTTGAAGACATTTTCTAATTAATATGTTTCATTTTGCATGTAATTTAGGGCTATTTTAATTCCACATAGAATGACTCCTGTAGGTGTAAAACACACAAAAACTGAAGTTACCCTAATTTCTTGGACTGTAGTTTGCAATATGCAGTAATAACATACTGTATAAGGCTGTCTTGATTTTCTAGAATAATCTTCTTTAACACCTACTTCCTTTGGAAGCCAACATATGGTTTGACAGTTTTCCTAGAACTATCTGAAAAGGCCTTTTAGCACAGTGTCTACAGGGACTGCTGCTGGATCCATCTGGTGTTGGAGCTCATTGTGCTGGTTCTTGTACAGAAAAGAGAACTTCACTCTGAAATGCTGTAGCTGCTCTGGTTTTATATAAAGATCCATGATAAGCCATCTCATGCATCAGTGGTGAAATCCAAATTTTTTTACTACCAGTTCAGTGGGTGTGGCTTAGTGGGCGTGGTGTGGCTTGGTGGGTGTGGCAGAATCCCAATTCTCTCCCCACTCCTGTGGGAAGGATATTGCAAAATCTCCATTCCCACCCCACTCTGGGGCCAGCCAGAGGTGGTGTTTGTCGGTTCTATGAACTACTCAAAATTTCCGCTACCGGTTCTCCGAACTGCTCAAAATTTCTGCTACCGGTTCTCCAGAACCTGCTGGATTTCACCCCGTCATGCATCCTCATCACCTGCAACTATTAGAGTAACCTTTCAAATGATGGCTGAAAGCTTGCATTTAGCAATACAAAGACACTATGTCAGCAGGTTGTTATGGAATTAGTCTCTAGACATTAGAAGCAAAACTTTCAACGTTTAAAAAAGTAACTCCTGTATAACAATTCTACTGGACATGTGGGTTTAAATAAGCTAAGGGCACAAATATCTCTCTAGTACTATGTGAGGTACCTAAAGTAGCTAAGACTGTAGAATACAGGTAGTCCTCTTTATAGCTACAGTTGGGACCATAACTGCTGATGTAAATCATTGCAGACTTAAGACAACTCGGGCATAATTTTATGATAGTTTTTAGGGCAGTCATTAATGGAATTACATGCTTGTTAAGCAGATCAGGTTTCGCTAATGGGCGTTTTTGCCAGAAATTGGCAAAAAAAAAAAAAGGTGACAAATTACAACCACTTGACTGGAGGATGCTACAACCATCATAAATATGAGCCTGTTGCCAAGTGCCTGAATTGAGGTCAAGTGACCTTGCAGGTGGTATGATTGTCATAAGTGTAAGTATGGATCATTAGTTTTTTCAATGCCATTGTAACTTTGAACCGTTGTTAAATGAACAGCTGTAAGTCAAGAACTACCTGTGGATGAGGGTACCAAATTCTTAAAAATTCAGTAATGGTCAATGCAACATTTCTTTCTAGCACCAGTTACCTGCCTGGTTAGACAAATGCTTATTTAACATCATTTCTGTCCCCAAAGCCAGGCCTTCTATTATTGCTATCACCTGTGGATAAGCATACATCTCCGTGTGAAGAAAATTGCAGTTGATGCATCCACTATTGCTTTTTCTCTTAATTCAGGCCATTAAACACCTACTGAAGCATACAGAACCATGCACTTGGAGAAGCCAGAATTGGAAACCTGCCCTTGTATTTCAGTGTCGAGTTTCAGCCTAGGACATTTTAATCTCCTATTTGGATGGAGCTCTGTGATTAATTGACACCCCAAAATTACCAGCATCTGACACCTGCTTATTTGAGGCCCATATAAAATAAACAATTCACTTCAAGGTTACTCTTCATCGACAGGGGTGAGTGCATGTGATACGTAATGTCTAACGTACATTAGCTTACTATACCTGGGAACAGGATCAGCTTTTTTGCAGCAAGACACTCTGAGCCAGAAGGAAAAGAATAGGAACCTTAGGCGAAAAGTTAAAAACCCAAACATGTTGCAAGTATTGTTGGATTTCTCTATCATTAATCTAGAGTTATTGTGAGTGGGTAGGCGGCTATATAAATTTTCCAAATAAATAACATCCTAATTAAATATTAAGGAATTCCTGAATAACATATGCTGGAGCAGAAGATCACATCACTGATTAAATACCTTCCATTACTGTTTCAAGGGGGAAATCTTTCTCAACCTTAAGTGAAAGACAGAGTACAGGAACATGAAGGAGAACTGGCTGTATTATGCCACTGATATTCTATTTAATCAGAGAAAATTTGCTTTGCTGACATTTCAGCTACTTTCTTCATATTAGATTGTGACTGAATCCTTTAACCATTAGATATTCCCAGGTAAAATAGAAAAACGGTGCTAGTTATCTCTGTTCTAAGTATATTGTTGCTAACAATTTATGGGAGGATTTTCTGAAACCTTGATCCTATCAAATTGAGAACATTCTATTATTATAAATTATAGTAGGTGGAAGGAATCCATGAAAAAAAATACCTTCCAATAAATCTCAGTTGTTCTCAACAATTACATTAAATATTAATATCCAGTGTTTTTCCTGTTGGTTATTCAGAATTAATATTAATGGGAATGGGAAATATTGCACGAGGATCTCGGTGCATCAGGATAAGGTTGATTCTTTTCCCCTCGACTACAATCCTTATGAAAACCTTCTGTTTCACGATATGGCAGTGAATCTTGGGAAAACTACAGTCTAATATAGTTAGTTGTCTATAGCATCGCATGCTACAACTCCTATTCCAGCTTCTGTTCCCATTTTGAATTAGGGGTGCTAATGCTAGTTTAAATCTGATAAAATAAGAGGAATAAAACTATTTGGTAACTTAGATAAAAAGTACATGATAGAATATTCAACAGTCCCTTTTAAACAAAAGTATGTGCATAGGTGGAATATTGAATTTTGAAATGATTTCTGAAAGGCCTGCGATATAGTCTTTTCCTTACTTATTGGTACCAGTGCTTTTAATGGGATGTGTTACATGCAGGAATGAAAGCCAATGTAGAATAGTGATTAAAGTGCTGGACTAGAAGCAGGGAAACGAAATTCTAGTCTTCCCTTAGGCACAAGACAACTGGTGACCTTGGCCAGTTACTCCCTCTTAATTGTAATCAGAGTTTGGCTCTGTGACAACCAGGTGAAACTACAAGTCCTTATTGCATCATGCATTGATGGCTTAACTTTAAGAATCCAATTAATTCAAAAATAAATGGGGCCCTGCAACCAAGTGGACAAACACTAAGAAGACAAACTTCCTGGCAGGTATATTTAAGACCAGATGGAGCACTGACATAACTTATGAAAGAACTATATTACTTCTGATATGAGGTCCAAAGCATGATGTACTATGAAATTTAAAACATAATAAAATATTGATGGTTTCAAGATAATGCCAAGTGTATTATAGCAAAGTTTTTTTAAAAAAACACCACAGTGATATTTGTCTATGTGCTCTTTAGAATTCAGCATTTTTACATAAATATACATTTCAAACAATTTAGAATTTATTTTATAACAACTTTTTGCCAGGTACATAATACATTGCAGTAATGTTTCAGAAACCGGATGGTGCGGGGAGGGAGGATGGAGTGTCTCATAATCTATTTTTTCCCAAAGCCTTTCTATGATTCAGCACTACCTCCCAGTACATAAATCTACTTAACATAGATTTTACTTCCAAGAGTTCTCTTCATTTGCATTCCACTATATTAAATTGACTCCAATTTAGAGTCAATTTAACTCTATACATACAATATGTATTATTCTATTTGTCTATTAATCGATCTGTATTTGTTAAGTGATGAAGAACTGAAAAAAACTATTGCATAGTAGCAGCATTCAATGCTATGATCATGTTACTAAGCGTTTGCTCCACAGCCCACTTCTTATGAAGAACATCCGCTAGAGTTAAGAAGACAATTCTCTTCTAGTAATGTTCTTGCTCTTTGTTGCAACGAAGATGAAAACAATAGGTGCAGGGAGAATTAAGCTGGTGTTCTGCTGGTTCTTCATTAATTGCTAAGATTACATTGTACTATCTCAAAATAGATGTCATTCTCTTGCTAGCCCCTACAATACAGAGTTTCCCCTGTATTGTAGGGGCTATGATGCAGTATTATGTCACTAAAAAAAAATTCCCATTACTGAGATAAAACTATCTTTGGGACAAAAGATTATAGTGTTCTGCAAAGGTACCACTCTGCCAGAACCACAACATTTTATTTTATTTATTTTATTATTTTTTATTTTTGAGGAACCTGATGCCTGGAAACCCTAAGTCAGTGATGGTTAACCTTTTTGCCGTCGTGTGCCAAAAGCGGGGGGAGTGCGAGGGTTGCGTGTGCATGTGCCCACACCCATAATTCAATACGCCCTGCTCTCCCCGCACAGGACCCCCCATGCTCCCCCCACTTTTGGCACGCGATGGCACAGTGGGCCTGGTAGGCCCGTTTTTCGCCCTCCGCAGGCTCCAGAGGCTTTCTTGGAGCCTTGGGAGGGTGAAAACGGCCCGGGGTGAAATGCTCCCAGTTTGGACCGGATTGCCCAATCCGGTAGCGATGGAGGCAGGTAGTTCGGAGAACCAGTAGCAAAAATCCCTCCCCCCCCCCGCCCAGCTGAACTGCACAATCATCAGAGGCTTTTTTTTTTTTTTAAATTTTTAAAAGCATTTTTTCTACAACCTCTTCAGTGGAAAAAATGCTTTTAAAAGTTTTTTAAAAAGCCTCTGATGATTGCGCGGCTCAGCTGGGATCATCAAATGCTTTTAAAAACCTCTGATGATCCCAGCTGAGTTGCCTGATTGGCAGAGGCTTTTTTTCTTTTAAAAGCCTCTGATGATCCAAGCTGAGTTGCCTGATTGGCAGTGGCTTTTAAAAGAAAAAAAGCCTCTGCCGATCAGGCAACTCAGCTGGGATCGTCAGAGTCTTTTGAAAGTATTTTTTTACAACCTCTTCGCTGAAGAGGTTGTAGAAAAAATGGTTTTAAAAGTAAAAAAAAAAATGGCCACGCCCACCCAGTCACATTACCCCCCCACCAAGCCACGCCCACAGAACTAGTAGTAACAAATTTTAGATTTCACCACTGAAAACGCCCCACCCCGAGGCCCTCCAGAGGCCTGAAACGGCCTGTTTGCTGACTTCCAGTGGTCCAGAAGGCCTGAAAATCAGCTGGCTGGCGCACGCATGTACACTGCAGAACTAGGGCAACGGTCATGTGCCCACCAATATGGCTCCGCGTGCCACCTGTGGCATGCGTGCCATAGGTTCGCCATCACAGCCCTAAGTTATTGCAAGGTGCAAAACAGGATTAGAAAGAATCCTGGCAAGATGTAGACACTATTTCTTCTGATGCATTTCAGTTGCAGATACTTCCATCTTTGTTCTGGTGGGGCAAAGAGCATGTATACAATTCTTCCAGATTCATGGCTCTTGGTTAAAAAAAAAAAAAAAAAAAGCAGATGAAGGCTGTGTCTAGGTAGGGTTTTTGTCCAGACGATAGGACAGCTGAAACCTTTTATGGATCAGGATGCCCTAAAAATGGCTTGGACCATTTGTACAATCTGCCCATCTAAAAAGAGGCTGAAAATCCGTTTGAAATCAAGGGAGACTTCTCAATGATGATCCAAGTTAGGATAGTCACTTCCTTGTTTTCTTTTTGAACATTATCCTTTTTCACCAGTCTATCAGGATGGAAGAAACAACTTAATTGGAAGCAGCCAAATATGAGATAAAGCATTTATGGGCCACATGATGTGTTTTATTTATTTATTTTCACCTGGGTTTTGTGGCTAATTATGTTTTTTGTCTGTGGGCTCCATCTTATTTTATCTGCTTACAATCCTAACTAAATAAAGCATAAGTGAATAAGTGATTATTATATTAACAAACACATATGCTATCACCCATCTATGAACTCAAATAATTTACCCTACCAATCTTTCTTTGAACTGAACTTTTTAACTAGTGTTCCAACTAAAGAAAAGGGTCACCTCCAGTGCACATGCCTACTGCACACTCAAGGAAGAAGGCTTTGTTAGAATGTATGAGCTGTTAGCAGGAACTTTGAAGAGGTGTTATACGTTTAAGACAATGGGACAGAATAGAATACTTCATGGGTGTGTAATGTGAAAGGCCTCTGCAAATGCCGTGGGTGGGATGACTTAGAACACTGAACAATGTGATAGAAAACCACTCTGCTGCTAGTTTCTTGTCCTATGGAAGAACTACCACTGTGCAACCTTCCAGTGGCATTTATCGGCACACTTGGAAGTAGCTCGTAGGGGAATTGTAGCTTTTGAGAGATTGCTCCAGTCTAACAGCTAAAATGTGTGCTTCATTGGGTCAAACTTTTAAAAGTCTACATTGGGTACTATGGAATATCAGGCACTATAAATCATGCTGCAGTGAACACATCAGGTAAAAACTGACATTTGTATTTGTATCATAATTCCCATAATTCCAATTGAAATACCTCAGATAAATATTTCCTGATGACTTATCCTTCTGAACCTTAAAATATCTGATGGTGAGTAAGCTTGCAGTTATATTAATTGGGATGTGAGTTTACAGATATGAAAATATTAGAGCTTGCTATGTCTCTGATAGAGTAGTGAAACAAAAAATATACTCTAGCCTTAGTCACAAATGCAGAAAGTAATGATTTTCAGAAAGCAGCCATAGTTCCAGATCAATTTTATTGGCCTCTTGATCATTTGTACATTTTTAAATGAAAATATTTGTAATCTATTTTTTTTCCCTTTTTTAAACAAAAAGGTTGGGGAACAGGATGATTTCCTTCTTTGAAGTTTCACATCTGTAATCAAAATTAATGGGCTATTTCATTTTTTGGCAAGATATTATAGGATGTTTGTATATCAAAAGATATTTCAGGGCTGAATAATTTTAATCCTGTCATGTACTAAAGTTCACAACAGATGTTTTCTGCAATTTGTATACATTCACTCAACAATTCAGAGCATCTGACTATACAGTAGTATGCAGTATTTCCTGATAGAATTCTACTCTCTTCTATCAAAGTGTTTCAGATCTGTCTCCCATTTTTCAATAAAATGCAAATATGTTGGTTACAGGACATTACATAGTGTATTAGAATAATTTTAAATATTTTTGCAAAATATTTTAGAATCATCTTTTAACGATCCCATAATCCCTTGCAGGGTGGAGTCTGGGCAACTGAATGGAGCTAGCAGAGTGTTTAATGGCCAGATGCCCTTCCTGTCACCAATGCGAAGTTTTGTTCAGCAGATATATTCTCATTGTGCCCAGAGAAATATCTGCCTCTACCTAGGATCGAACACCAGCCTCCTGATTGTGAGGCAAGAGTTCCACCATGAAAATCATAAACAGATATTATGTACATTAGTATTAAAGATAATCCTTGCTTAGCGACCGTTACAATAGACTCTTCTCCCAAAGCTACTTGTTCCAGCCTTCCAAAAGCCATACACGCAAAGCAACCATGTTCTGGCTGCTTGGCAAGTAGGTCACATATTTGGCTGTTTGCAATGTCCCCTGCCATGGGACAATTTTTGGTGGGATTTACCAGTTTCTGGCGTTTACTTCCAGCATCTAGCAAAAAACACTCACTGAAGAAACCAGGTTCACTTAATGACTCTGGTGTTAACAACTGCTGCACAGAGAGTCATCAAAAGAGTCACATGGTGACCCACTTATCAACTGCCAGAATGTACAACTGTAATTCCAGGCTCAATTACAGCTGTAATTCAAGAGCTACCTGTATCCTGAATATAATTACCTGTTTAATTAAAGTCTACTGCTGTGTTAAGTTCATATTTTTTTTCCTCATTTTCCTCTTCATTTTGTTGGTAATTCTTGGTAGGTCTTCACTTTTAGTAGGTCTGAGTCCATAGAATTAGTTTTGCAATGTCAGGGGCCCAGGGCTAAGAGTATATTAATATAATAAAGAAATACACTCAAACATGCTATATTTTTCCTTTAATTTTATCAAGGAAGAAACTAGCTGCAATCCAATGTTGTACTAAGCCATAATGCTTCAAACAAATTGGAGTAATTGAGTTTTAATGTGCTTAGTAGCGTATGTGAACCCAGACATTTTGGTGTAAACAAGAGCATTATGCAAAGCTTTCAAGTTGGGTTACACAGAATCAAAGAGTTCCTTCAGAATTTATTGGGGTTCCATACAAAAGTTCACTCCAATGCAACCAATTTTCCATCACTAGAAATTTGCCTCTTAATCATAGGTTTTAGGATGTGTGTGAACTTAGCTAGTAATGGTTAACTCAGGGACACTTAAATACTATTGTGGATCACATGTGAACTTGGTCACTATTTCTATAAACATCCTGTCCTAGTGAATGCTCTTAAATAAGCAAATATAGCTTAGAATACTCTGGATGTGTAGGATACAAGGTACACTTTCCAAACAGAATTTAATTATCTCCCTTTGGAAATAAACCATTGAACAAGCCATCATTGTTATGGTTGGTTGCAAATGTTTGGATTGGGTTTGACATTTTTATCCACCTATCGAGTCCTTCCCAAGGACTTGGCAGATGTTCTTGTTTGATAGTATTAAAAGTATTATCGCAGGATGTAAGCTGTCCAGTAAGGCTGTCTTTTACATTGATTCTGGCAGTGCCAATGTGGTTCAAGTGATGCTCCAGATTTATTGGATTGCACCGATGGCATTGTCCCAAAGGTGCTTGTTCAACAGGCAACTGGACTTTCTGGTTCGGAAGATGTTTCGCTTCTCATCCAAAAAGTTTCTTCAGCTCTATAGGATTTTGAAGATTATAATAATCATCCTGTAATAATGCTGACCATTTTATGAGCAATGCAAAATATTATATGTTTTTATCATTCGTCAGTAATGATGATTCAACATGGCTGAAGTTTGAGATTGTGCTACCAATGTTTCCTTGCAAAATGAGTATCTTCAAAGAAAGAGGTTTTTTTTCCAAGCAGAACAGGCCATTTGATTAAAGCCATTACTACAGACACAAGCAATGCTCACAAGTACATGAAGATTCCTCCAGACAAAAAGCCAGGAATTCCATAAAGCCAAGGATGAGACTTAGCAAAACAATCCCAGTTCAGTTAAAAAGTAGGAGTTCTTTCTTTTGTTTCGAACCTCCATGTCAGCGTTTCTCAACCCTGGCAACTCAAAAAAATGTGTAGACTTCAATTCCGAGAATTCCCCAACCAGCATGCTGGGAGTTGAAAGTCCACCCATCTTCGACTTGTCAAGGTTGAGAAACGCTGCTCCATTTGGACACCCGCGATCCGAGTTCCTCCATTTCAAAGGCCTTTTAACCCCGTTCAACATGATTTTTTTTTAGGACCTTGAGCCGTAAACCAGACGTTACCACGCATCGGAGTGAGCAAAGCCCAACATCCATTATCCATAGCAACACTTAAGTGTAGGCAAACACTGGTTTGCCCTCGGATTGTGGGGGCAATAAACTGACTTTGTATAAAAAATAACACCACTTGGGGGGGGCCCGAAAGCCCTACTAAGCAGGTATATATAAAAGTATGACGGCTATTGCTTAACGCATTGTAAGCCGCCCTGAATCTCCGGAGAAAGGCGGCATATAAATGGAACCAATCAATCAACTCCTTTGTAGAAATTAAATTAAGGAAAAAGACGGGATTTTTAACAGCAACGCTTTTCCCTCTTGTGTCTGGAGGTACAAATTACGTCTGAGGGATTCTCGGAAGCTTTTAAGCCAGGGGCAGGCAGGTGACAAGAGCGCACCCCCCACCCCCGCTTCGCGCCACCAAGCAAGCCCCGCGGTTCTGCGTTGGAAGAATTGCAGGAATCGCGGGGCGCGTCCCTCCTGCGAGCCCGCGGCATCTCCGCTCGCTTCCTCCGCCTCCCGCCACCGCCAATTTCCAGACTTCCTGGATGACAAGGCCGGGGAAGCAGCCCGGCTTGGCTCGCCCGGTATTTAACGGGGGAGGCCACAGAAAGCACGACTCCCGAGCTCGCCACTGGGACTCGCGCCGAAGCTGAGCCGCGGGCCGCCCCGCCTACGCTTCTCCGGACCGGCGGCGAAGAGAGTCCAAGCAGAGGGGCGCCGGGCCGAGAAGCGGCGACGCGGGCTGGGCAGCCTGGGGCGTCTCGACCCCGCGTCCTCCCCTCTCCCTCCGCGGCGTTTGGTCTCGCCCGCGCCTCCGCTCCCTGCCATGTTGGATTGCACGGCCGGCGCCGGGGAGAAGTTGGAAGTTTAGTGCCTGTCGGGAGAGCGGCGGAAGGCGCGCAGAGGGCGAGGAGCGGGACTTCCCGGCCGCTCCGCTCGCTCGCTTGAACCCCTCAGGAGTTGTTCCTCGGTCCGACGACGCGCGGCGCCCCCTCAGGTCGCCGCCCCGATGTTGCTGCAATAGCGCGGGGAGGCAGGCTGCTGCGCCGCCACCCTCCAGGAGACGCGGGGCCTGACCCCCAGACGAGCTAGAGCCAGCTGCGAAGCCGGCCGAGGGGTTGGCAGTCCCGGCCGGGCGCCGGCGGCGGCCGCTATGAACAACAGCCAGCAGCAGCAGCAGCAACAGCAACCCCCGCCGCCGCGGAGGGTCTCCAACGTGGGCTCCATGCTGCTCACCCCGCAGGAGAACGAGAGCCTCTTCGGCTTCCTCGGCAAGAAATGCGTGGTGAGTGGCGGACGGGAAGGAGGCTTCGCCCTGCTGGCTGGGCCTGACTGCCTCGGGGGTGGAAGTGCGGGGTGGGGGAGGCCCGGCCAATCCTGTGGGGGCGCCTGCGGGAGCGTGTGGAGGGTTTGCCTCCCGCGCGTCCCGGGCGGGAAGCTGCCTTGACCTCTCAGGGAAGGGGGTTTCGGGGGCCGGAGGGGGGTGACTTCCATCTGCTGGAGGGAGAAGCGGGCTGCTCCGAGTGGGAGGCGTGATGATGCAACCTCCTCCCCCCCCCCTTATTTCCTTTCCGGCGCGGGGTCGTGGCTGGTTTACTTCGAATTTGGAGAAGACCAGAAGGTCCCTGGTTGGGCCGTTCCCACGGAACAGCTGCCTGCTTCCTTTTTTCTCTCACACCCCCCCCCATATTCCTCCCCACGGCTCTGTATTGTTGGGGCGGGGGTGGAAAATCATCCCCTTAACAGCTTTGGCTAAATTTATACTGAAAAGGGACAAGGTGTGGGGTGCGCGAGGGAAAAAAAAAAGATGCTCGCCTTTACTCCCCAAGGGGGAAAAGACTTCAGGGGTCTCTTTTAGGGTTTTGAGTTTTTTTATTTTTGGGGGGGGGGCTCGTGAGAGTGGGATAAATCCTAGGTACAGGTGAAGGCAGTGGATCCAAGCAACAGGAAGGGAAGGCAGAGCCTGTTGACTAAAGTCGGGCCCATTGGATCCGTTCCGGCTTTGCTGAAAGAAAGAAACCTGGTTAGGGGAGCTCCAACAAATCCTTCACCCTTTGCGGCTTGTTTTAAAGGCAGATGCTGTTTACCTTTGCTGGGGAGCTCTTCACTTTTTGCTATGTTGAGAGATTATTTGCTCTCCCACTTCCTTTTTCCAACAGGTATTATTTCAGAGTATACCGGAAGTGCTCGGTGGTTTTCGATAGGTGTGTGTCAGCAATGGAGATGTTGCAATTTGTGTGTGTGTGGAAAAGTTCACCTAGTCATAGAAAGCTGGAATACATTTATACCTGTATAGTTTCTGAACTTTCAGGAAATGAACTCTGAAATGAAAATAGTGCTCTGAATTCTGTTTCTGAATCTGAGCAATAGATTTGCAGAGTATAGACAAAATTTCTCCTGAAAATATATTTGGAGGGGGGGGCGGCAAAACAGCTGTAATAATCCCTGAAATTTTGGTAGTCCTCATATAGCTGTTAGATACAGCTATTAGCTAATAGCTCCTCAAATAGCGTTTAGGAGACTTTATGCTGCTATGTTTGGCTTAGCAAGTTTTAGTATACAATCTATATCATGCTATTTTATATTGAAATATTCTGCATTTAAAATTGGCCTTTTCTGATTTCTGACCTGACAGACATTTAAACATATCACTAAATAAATATTCTTATTTCAGATGGATTAGCAGTCAAACTTTTCCTCTTCTGAATCATTAAAAAAAATACAATCATGAGTAAAGCATCATGGAGATGTCCTGTTTCCTTTAAGGGTTTTTGTTTATGGGCAGAAATTGGTTTTACTTAAGTTTTTTCCCCCATTATGACAGAGGCAAATTTAAACTATATTATCCAGAAATTGACCACAGATTTGCAAATGCCTTTGCCCACTGTAAATCTATAAGGATTATAATAGTATAGTGGTCTGAATGGAAAATCCAGTTTTTTGTTTCTGATGAGGTTAAATGGGTAAAGAAGATTCACAGATCTAATCTATCATTCAGTCATAGATCATCTGTAATTCATGTTTCATTAAAGCCAAGTTTGCACTCTAGATATGTCTTTTTCAGCTGTTAATGGGAATTTGCAGAGATAAAGTAGTTTCTGACAACTGTCTAATGAACATGAGCTGCTTTTTTCCTGGGAATGCCCTCTTACAGTGGAGAGAGTATACATTTATGTTGATTGCCATACTAAATTTATGTTAAATACTGTAGGCCAGATGGCTAAATATTAATACTGAACTGTAATATTACTAGTAATCCACTTTTTTCAGAGGGGGAAAAAATTAGCCTTTGCCAAAGTTTAATACACTTCACAGATTTTTAAAATCTCTTTTAGAATGTTATATTCTCTCTTTAGCAAAGAGCTGTTCCTAAGTGGAAAAGTTCATAGGCTTTGCCCTCAGGAAGTACTAGTTTTATTTCCAACAAAGTCCAAGTTTCTGAAAAGACCTCCTTTATGTAGAGAGCCATTCCTAGCCATTTCTAGTATTGAGCTGCCTGAATTTTCACTAATTTAGTGCAAGTTGAATTCCCTTGAAAACAAGAAAATGACCCATCTATAAGTGTTTTTAAAGAACAAATATGCTTTTATCTACAGAATTGTTTTATATGCAAATGTAATCAAAATAATACATAAAAATGGAAAAATTGTGTAGTCAGCAGCAGACAACTAGATTTAAAGAGAAGCAATTTGGGTACAATGACATATGGGAAATAAAATAGTATTTATTAATAAAATTAGAAGATATATTCTACTTAGAGAAAATATTTCATATCCTACGTGATGACACTTGAAATATTAGAAAATACATTGCACATTGGATTATATGATTTTCTTCCTCATATACAAAATTGCTGAAAACCTTAAAACTATTTTAAAATAATTGTATAATTTAATGTAAAACTTACACTTATTAAAAACAAATTGCATATGGGTTAGTTCCTTAATTAATGATTAATACATAATTACATATGTGTATGCGCTCTCTCTATATATATAGTAATAAAAGTATTTGTGTCACTGATATATTAATAGTATGACAATTTATAGTGTTATAAAACCATAAATAGTAATGTACACAACTTTTCTACCTTTACTAAAACTCTGTGCTCCTTAATGTTACCTTCTAATTTGACAATAACAGCTGTGTGAAAGAGTTTTGACTTCAGAGCTCTAAGGAAGTTATCAGGCAGGATACCATTCAGATTTCAGGAAGCAGATTGTTGTACTGCATAGGACATACAGAGAGCAGCAGCACATTCTTGTTCTCTTCTGATCTCATTTGGAAGTTGTATTCTTTAACCAGGGTGGATTTGGTTTAAATCGAGTTGATTTAAATCACAATTTAAATCATGATTTAAATCACTAGTAAAAAGGCTTGATTTAAATCAACTCGATTTAAATCATAATTTTTAAAGAGCAACTGTCATCTCTGCTACTCCTTTGACCCACTGTTGACTCACCGATAGTCCCAGTATTACAGAATATACAGCCTCATGCTACATAACTAAGCTCCATTTCATGCTGAATAAACTAAATTATTTATGTATCTTAAATAGAAAACTATCATATGATAGATTTATACCCCAAAAGTTTTTTATTAAAATAAATTTGATAAAAATCAAAAAAATCCAATTTAAATCAAAAAATCCAATTTAAATCAAAACAAATCTGATTTTTTTTGATTTTTAAAAAAAAATCATTGATTTTTATCCACCCTGTCTTTAACCAGTGCTTACTGGCTGGACCTACTGGACAACATAGTTCTACCTGGAATAAGTGGTCCTTCAGATGTGTGTATATCAGGGGTGAAATCCAGCAGGTTCTGACAGGTTCTGGAGAACCGGTAGCAGAAATTTTGAGCAGTTCGGAGAACCGGTAGCAGAAATTTTGAGTAGTTCGGAGAACCGGCAAATACCACCTCTGGCTGGCCCCTGGGGTGGGAATGGAGATTTTGCAGTATCCTTTCCCTGCCATGCCCACTAAGCTACACCACGCCAACCAAGGCACCCCCACAGAACCGGTAGTAAAAAATTTTAGATTTCACCACTGGTGTATATACTGTATATTAGTGTTTTGTGCTGTACTGTTTTCAAGCTGCAAATGCCAACATAAAATAACCAGCCACTTTCACTTCTGGAATTGTAACTGCTAGGCCGAGAATTATAATGCAAGTGAAAATCAATGTGATAACAGAGGATATCAACCATAACTGATAGACAGTATCTTCAGCATGCAAAAATGTTAGGTTCAGTCTCTGGAACGAGTTTAAAAGAATACGTGATGGAAAAGACTTTACTTCAAGAATCTGAAGAATCACTGTTTAAGAGTAGGCAATTTTGGAGAGACAGATAGTCTGACCTTTTCTAAATCAACAATATTCCTTAGTCTTCTTGAATTGTAACAAATTCTGTATGGATAAAGTAAAGGCATTTAGCCTCTTATTCAATAATAACAGTTCCCTTATTGAGCTCAATACAGGTAATCCTTGTTTAATAATCACTTGCTTAACAAATATTCAAACTTGCAACAGTGCTGAACCAGTGGTATTTATGACCAATCCTTGAAGTTTCTGCCATTGTAATGTGCCTCACAGTCACATTACTGTTGTCCAGGTGCTTGGCAATCAGCCTGGATTTCCTGCCATTGCAGCCTCCCATGGTCATATGATCACAATTTGCGACCTTCCTTGCCAGCTTCCCACAAGAAAAATCAGGAAGTTAGACGTCACAATCACATGAGGTCTTTGCTTAACGACAGTAACTTCAGGCTTGCAGAACTGTGGTTGCTAAGCAGCACGGTCATACAACATCACACTTTACGACTGTATTGCTTAGCAGAAATTCTGGTCCTACTCCAATGGATCGATTTTTTTAATGTACCTTCCTGCTTTTTTAAAAAAATATTTTTTTAACTTGATTTCAATTATTTCTTCCCCTCAATTTAGGTTTAAGAAATCCAAAGCCATTCTATTGGATGGACCACATTCTTTCATTTTGTTTATAATAGTTTTACTCAACACCATTCGTTGCTGCTTAATATCATGAAAATGTATTGTCAGTTCAATAGGATATAAGTATTGTTCAGCCCATTTCAGAGATAGATCCGTGTTCACAAGCTCTGACATGCTGAGAGTTAATATCTGTTGAAAGGTGTCACAATTAGTTTTTTCAATCTGGGAAAAATGTTATCTTATTGCAGTTGACTGCAAAGCTATCTGCAGAAAATGTGTTTGAGATACTAACATGCCTAATATTGGTTGTTTTTAATTGTGGCCATTCCTAGTTTAGAGTATGGTTTATATTCCTAATATATGCTTAATATGTAGGAATAGCATGAATTCATGGGACTGGAAGCATTATGTTTTGCATTGTTGCCTCGGAATTTTATACATTTTCCAGATACTTAAGTCCATGGCTATTCTTTTTGTTGTACTCCCTATCACCTTTATCTCACTATGCAATGTAATTGTCAAATAGTCTGAATTTTGTGAAGGAACATCTATTGTCTAGATGTGGTAATAGGATAATAATTGGATTATTGCAATGTACTCTACACGGAACCAGTGATGGGCTGCTGCCGGTTATAATACACTAGTTTGCCCAGTACTAAAAATGTGAGCACACGGGGCTTCAAAAACATGGCGATATAGGACGGAATAGCGCCGGGGGGGTGGCCATCTGTGGGTCACAACTACCAGTTCACCTGAATCAGCAGCAGCCCACCTTTGCACGGAACTACCCTTGAAGAGTATTCAGAAGCTACAATTGGTACAGAATGCACTGGCATGGACAATTCTGGAGTGGGTATTCCCTGTAATATCGCTGTTACATAAGCTTCATTAGTTGCTGGTTTGCTTCTGGGACCAATTCAGTGTATTGGTTATCATTTTTAAAGCCCTTCAGGGCATGGCACTAGGACTAGATTATGTGAGGAACCATCTCACCTCTGGAGGTGGTTGGTGAATTAAAAAACAAAAGTCCATTCTTGGACCATCCATGCTCTTGTGCTCTTTATTTAATTGTTAATTTTAATGCTTTTATATTCTTTTATGCCACTGTAAACAGCCCAGAATTTGATTAGTAAGGCAGGCAGCATATGAATTAAATAAATATAGTATTTAAGATAGTGTCTTAAATGTGTTGATAATAAAATATTTCTTTATTAAATATGCAGGCCATAATGATATTTTTGCATGATTTGCTCTATTTGCATGAGCCTTACATTCAAGCATATTGGATGCAGGTAGAAACAAGGCTGGGATTGATAATCTAGCACTATTTGCAATAACGCTTACTTGTTTTACAAGAAAAGGCAAGGCAGTTTCTTTTCGAGACCATTGTCTCAGTGCTCCACTAGCCACTTAACCATAACAATTGACCTACAATAATATATAATATTTTCATTATCAATAAAATTAAATAGTTTGAGGTTGGGTTTCTATAGAACATTTGCGTTTTGTTCTTAATACTTGGGCTTTTATATAAATAGAAACATTTTTTATATTTCATTATGTTTCCATAGAACACTTTTGTTTAAAAAAAAAAAAAGAATATGTAGTCCATGTGACCTCAGTGTTTTAAAGACTGTTCTGTTTTCTTTTTAATCTTTTACATGCTTGTGTTACTTATTAATTAAGGGTTTGCAGCTCCTGTACATTTTTCTTTTAAAGAGTAATTTACTGTGCAGGATTTCTTTGATTATCAAAGTAGCTGCTATTTGCTTTTCTCTTCCATAGTGTGCACTGAAAAAATTGCCAGGTTAGGGATGATCAAACTGAACGTTTTGTTTATTTTCATATTCAAAAAGAATATTGTAAATACATTTATCGCCTCTCTGTTATTAACTGTATAGAATTAGACTAGAGACTGAGATAACCTGAAAAAATAGAACATTGACACTGAGTTCTATGATACAAAAGGGAAGTTATTGGGAACGATTTTTGGAACACTGAAATATGCCACCTCTTCTTGGGACCTTTTTATTCCTGACTTGTCAGGTTATAGTTTAATGTATAACATACTAAGGATGTTTCTGTGTGTCTGAGGGAAAACATAAACCTTACAGACCTTAACACGATAGTGGTCAATCTGGGTGGGGAGTTGAGGTATAATTTTTTTAGGTATTAGCATATTTGGAATTTTGAGAAACTTATTGGCACAGATACAAAATTGCTATTTTAAGGCATGCTCATTCACAAAATGCTATCATGGTGGAGATGATAAGTTTAATACTTTCATTTAAATCAAACTGGCAAGACCATATCCACTATTAATACTGGGCATACTGTTCACTATTACATGTATCATTCAATACAGTGATTCCTCAAATCCAGTTGGTCTAATTGTTGTGTTTCTGTACTATTATTTCCTGGCAATACCTTCAGTAGCTGCAGTAGAATCCCAGCTATGGATTCCACCTGCTGCTGAAGCAGCTTCTTCAAGAGAAGGTACTCCATTACCACTCTCAAGGTTTGCAATATCTTTTCTCAAAGTGTTGGCTACCTCCCAAATCAACCATTATATAACAGCTCAGAGAAGCCAGGAAGAGTATGGTTATACTCTGCAGGTGGTGGAGCTCACACTGTAAAGGCTTCTTTATACTTCCACAAAAGTTGCACAAAGTCAAAAGAATCTCAGATTGTAATCCAAAGTCCTCTCTTGCTCACCTCAGAATTTGTTTAACTGAAGAGTCATTGGTGGTCTCTGAGCTTACTTGTTTTCTGTTGCGTTTCTGTGCTATTACGTCCTGGCAATACCTTCAGTAGCTGCAGTAGAATCCCACATACGGATTCCACCTGCTGCTGAAGCAGGAACTGTGAATCCAAAAAGACCCTGAAATCATTGACCATCTTCTTCAGGAAGGATAATACCATCCAGACCAGGGGTGTTAAACTCGCATCGTCATGGCAGTGCCATGTGATGTATCGGGACTTTTTCCCCCTTCGCTAAACCGGGCAGGGTGGGGCCAGCACGTGATGCATCTGGTTCATGGGGCTGTGAGTTTGATACCCCTGATGCAGACATTTTATCAGGAGCAATGTTGTAGGTGTAGCCCATGTTGTATGGATATAATAGCAACTCCCATCTTGATACTATTTAATTTGAGTTTGTTTTTCCCATTCAGTCTTTAACAAACTGGACCAGATTTTCACATCATCTCTGGCTCAATCGGGGATGGAAATATATTATTTAATGTCATTAATATATTGATGATTGCTCACCTTTTTCAGATGACTTTAGACTGATTTATTTGCCTTTATGTAGAAAACTATACTTAGTTAAGTCTCAGCACTGATCTCAGAAAGCTGAGAAATGTCAGATTTGGTTAGCAGTTAGGTGGGAGACCATTAGGAAATACTACAGTTGTAGGCTAGATTGTGAACCACAAAACAATAGAATAAGGCATTGGCAAATCTGCCATTATTGTTAGGAAAACTATTAAGTCACAACAAATCAAACTCAACCCAAGTGAGGCTTTATTTTTTTTTAGAACACTTTACTTAAATAACAGCCAGGAGTACTTCCATATATGTTGGATCATGAGTTGCAAAATTCCTAGTTCATGAGAGCATTGGTCATAGTATTTGGGAATTGATTCCTAGCCTCTCTTGAGAATACCATGCTGAAAAAATTCTGATCATAAGCAAGGGATTGCTTCTTGCTTCACAGGGCATTTTTTAGAAAAAAAAGCTACATTTCAACAAATACTGTCAAGATTGAATTGCTTGGCTCCTTTCGGATTGTATTGCTATTCAACTTGCCATTGAATTGAAGGGGGAGAGTGGAGGGTGGAATGGAGGTTTTTGCATGCAACGTGAGAGTCAAGGTCACCACTGCAGGTGCCTGAGAAGGAGGTGGACTATTCCCATAACAAAAGGATGTCTCAATATTGGACAATGTGAACACCCAGGAGTGGGGAGAAAGGGAAGTTATTATTTAACTAAGCAAGCCTTTGCACAGGAAAACCAGAGCTGGTTTTCTTTCTTCAGTGCCAAAATGATGTATCCAATAAAGTTTTACTTGGGAATTCAAAACTCCCAAGAATGTTTACTTCTTTTGGGTCCATTAGTCAGACGGTTGACAAATACACACAAACACATGCAGGTATCTTCATTTAACAACCACATTTGGGATTGGCAACTCAGTTGTTAAGTGAAACAATCGCTAAGTGAAATCATGACTGCTTATGATCTTCAGCTTTGCTTTGCTTTACAGGTTTGTGAAGGTCAAAAAGATGAGGGTGTGTATATGTACTGGTATTTAGTCTATGGCTTCTTTCCAATATGCTGACACATAACGGTACTATAGAATGCAAAAAAAGGGGAGTTTAAAGATTTTTGGGGGAAAAAAACCTTGAATACCATGCTTCCCCAAAAATAAGACCCTGTTTTATATTTTTTTGAACCCTGGAATAAGCACTTGGCCTTATTGCCATGCACTCAAAAGCCCGATTGGACTTATTATCAGGGGATGTCTTATTTTGGGGGAAACAGGGTAGTAATTTGAGCAAGTGCTTTTCTCCAGGAAATATTCTTAAACTAGCTTTTCACTCTACGCTTTTAGCCAAATCATCTTGAAATTATTTCCTGCGTTACAGTTCTAAAGTCAAAAGAGGCATCACTGTATAGACTGCAATACTAAAATAGTATTTGACCTCTGTGGTTAAGACTGAAAGTTTGAAACATCCTGCAATAGTGTGGTTTTGAGTGAAATACCACAAATGAGCTTCCTTTTTTCTGGCTAGCAGTTTATATTGAAAGTATATGACTTTGTCCCTTCAAATATTAAAGGAAGAGATTTTCTTTGTGGGGGGAAAAATCTAGAAGAATATCTTCAAAAGGAAACATTGTAGCATGCAAGAATTTTTAAATTTTGATAACCTCTATGATAACTTCTGCACAAGAGATGCAGGAATTTAAACTAGAAAACTACTTATTCTATTTTGGACACCAAGGTTATAATTTGCACACTTCAGATTTTTAAAACAGAAAATGTTGTTATAGCTTGCTTTTTATGGATAAAAAGTAGACCAGTCAACTTTTTCATTATAGGATGTTCCTACTCATTTAGTTTTGTTGCATATAAAATCTGCCAGTTGCAGATGCAGAACATCAAAATAAAGACTGGTTACACCATACTGTGTACTGTAGTCCTACTAAATTAATCTTCCTCTATGGCCTAAAAGGTTGGTTTTATTTGACTATCAAGCTTCGTTTTAAATATTTATATCCTACCTAGCCTTTCTGTGGTTATATAACATTAACAGAAAAACAGAAATCTAAAACAAGAATACTAGTTTTCACAGAAGCCTTTTTTTAAAAGAACTCTGCCAGGGGATTATGTCAATTGCCTATTAATATTTTTAATGATTTTGTTGATATAAGTTCAGTTCTTAGCTGCTGGTGATCCAAAGCCAAATGAAGATCTGCACAGACCATTCTATAACAAATTTTGTACAATGTTTTTTAAAAAGTCAAGCAGGATTTGGTTTAAAATACTTTGAATTAATTTCTTACTCTGTATTTTCCAATTTTAATAGAGAATATAGGCTTTTATCTGTATCCCTAGCCAAAGGTATGTTAGGTATATATGTCAATACATTAATGTACAAAATGGACTCTGTTTTGTCATCTACTCTGAATTGCCAAACTTTGATAAAGTGCATAAACTAACGGATACACTAATAAGATGATATTCATTGTACACATAACTTTTGGAACAATCAATACTTTATTAGTTACAATTGTGATAAAGTTGGGAGGAGTTGATGTATCTTTATGTTAGTGTTTTTCAAATACATTATTTTACTACTTTGAGTCCTGTGGCATTTTGTAGTACGTTCAAAGAAATTGAGTGTGTCATTATCTGCCTGGAAATACTATTTTCATCAGATGAATTCTGCAAGATTTTATTTGTGACTAATGGAGAAGACAATGGAAAGATGATACTTAAATTTTAACATAGTATTTTTAAAATTTTTATTTTAGACAATGTGCTCTGTGGTCGTCCAGATATATGCAGCGGAGCGCAATGCTATGTGGTCAAAGAAATGCTGTGGTGTAGCTTGCCTTGTAAAAGACAATCCACAAAGATCCTATTTTATCAGAATATACGATATAAAGGTAAAAACTTTTTGCCATATTTAGTTTATGTTTCTATTGTTTATCTTATGAAAATGTTGCATCATAGGCAGTTGCATATAATACAAATTGTTTAAATATTAATTGCTAAAGCAATATGGATAAAGAGTGCTGTTCAGAAAACAACACTTCGTTTTTCATATTCTATTGCAGATACTATTTTCTTGCTGAAAGTATAAATAGCTTAGTTTTTGCTTTCACAACTTCAGGGGAAAAATCTGGTCTGTTTACACTGGTACATATCCTATCTTTGAATTTTGTCCATATTTGTTTTAATAGGTTCTGAGACAGTACAAGTTACATTAGAATTGTAGCACATTTTCAGATTTATACTACAAAAGTACAGGTTACCAAGAAATTAAGCTAGTTTCTATGTTTTAAGAATAGAATTTTAATCTGAAGCAAAGTCATCAGAAAGAGTGTAAAACCTTAGAATGTCCAAAGGTGAGATATAAATCCATGCATATTTGCTTACAATAATTTATTGTCTCAATGTCTTCCCTTCTCCTTCTGCCCCCTCATCACTCTTGCAGGAAGGAAAACAATTGTGGGAACAAGAATTATATAATAACTTTGTATATAATAGTCCCAGAGCATATTTTCATACCTTTGCTGGAGACGTAAGTATTTTCAGGCGTTAATTTGGAAAAGTGATTACTTTATGTTAAATCTAATCTGTTAAAGTAATTTATGAAATATTAAGTAATTTTATGTGACGTCTATATTTCTATTGATTGTTTTCAAACATTTTAGTGTTCAGATAGAACTGCTTGACTGATTTTTACTTGAAATTTATGTTTAATCTTAGCTTACTTAGCTTATAATAGAAAAATATAAGAATAAAGTATTCCTAATTCCAGATGAGATCAATAACGTGGGGCGGGGGGGATCTGAAGCCTACTTTGTTCAGTGGATTTTTGTTTATATAGTTTCAGAAGAGCTGCATATTTTTATTCCCTGTCTTAGGTTGATCATGAACATTATTGTTTTTCAGACATGTCAGATGGGTCTTAATTTTGCTAATGAAGAAGAAGCTAAAAAATTCCAAAAGACTATAACAGACCTGCTTGGACGAAGGCAGAGAAAATCTGGTATTTATATAGTTTTTCAGTGCTTGTTTATCTTGTTTGTAGTTCTAGTTTATAAGAGGAAACCTTTGGCTGTGGTCATACCCAATTAATCTGTGCCCTCCCTACTTTGCTTTATAACAGTTCAGCTTGAACAGGTTTTCAATTAATGGAGTTTTTGTCCAATACTAATGCAGCATCCGATAGAGTTGATTGGGCCAGTGCTGATACTTCCTGAACTTCCCCTATTGCCCCTGTGCTAAAATTAAGCTTAAAAAAAACCCTTTTCATAAAATATTTTTGTTTTGTTTTTGTTTTTTTAAATAAGTTCTGTAAGAACATCATTGCCTCAAAGCTCTTCTGTGTATTAATTAGCAAGTAATTACTTTTCACAATTTGAATTTAAAAGAGAACATATGCAGATATGTGCAAAATGGATCACTCTACACAGTGCATGATAGTTTTAGAATAATTTATTACAAACTAGATTTGGTGGCTATGTAATCTATTATAGAATTAATTCATTCAATATTATTATTCCTTTCTAGAAGGGTTAATGTAAACAATAAAAGCTAACTGTAATTTAGCAAAACAGGCCAGTGAGAATTAATGGGGATACCAAAAAATAAAGTAGGATAAACCCAAGATATGTAAGGAAAAAATGTTTAAAATAAATAAATAAAACCCTAACCCATCCAAGTTTTAAATGAATAAATTGGATTTCTTAGCTTGGCTTAGCACAAGACTGAATGTGCTCAAAGCAACAATATATGGCATGTTAATTGAAAAAACATGAAAAAATAGAGATGCTGGCAAAAGAAATCTGCTGGAGGAGCATTTCAGTTAGGAAGTAAGAATACCCTAATATTTTGCTCTCTGGTCAGGGTTAGGGTTAGGGTTTTATTTATGTACCTAACTTATGTAAGTTAGTTACTATATATTACTAAATATATGGTATTTTAGTGTCACAAATACGTGTTTTCTGTTTAATTTTATAAACATACATACATAGGTACATACACACAAAATACGTATACTATATACTACTGGGTTCATGAATTTTTAGTTTACATTCATCTTTTTCTGCATTATAATGTACTGAGCTGGAGCTTGAAATTACCTAGCTGCCTAGATACATTTGTCTAATTTTTAATGTTCAGCTACCTTATGAATTAAGTATAATTTCCATCAAACCATACAGCATCTCACTTGGCCCACGCAGATCCTCTTGTGCACCTTCCCCAATCCATGCTTCCCTAACACATGCTGCTATAATGTCTTCGATCAATGCAGCATCTCTTGTGCTGTTCTGCCCCAGGTCCGGATTCCCAAGGATTGTGATACACACCAACGGTCCTTATCAAAGTTATAACATACCAAGAATGAACAAAGTCCGGCAAAGGTTGGCAACCAGCCCAGAAAACAAGATACGATAAGACACTCACTATCCAAACTGCTCTTTAATAATTACACGTTGTTTCCAGCAAGAAATTACTAACTGCGTGTGACTTAAATAGGCTAAGGGAGTGGCCAATTATCCTCAAACCTTACTCTCGAGGAGACCTCCTCCTCCTAAGTAGCCACTCCTGCCTTTTGGCAGCCCTGCGTGCTCGAGCATTGAGGAGAGGCTTCTCCACTTCGCTCTCTCCACTTGAAGGAGCCTCTGGAGGTTCTGAAGGACCTGGCTGAGTCTCTGCCTCTGACACCACATAATCTTCAGCCTGTTCGCTGTCCGACGCGAGCGCCAGCTGCGCAGGCTGCTGGCACGACCCCACACCAGCCTCCTCGTTGTCGGGATCAGCCATGATCCGGGCAGGCCGCTGGCGGGCCACAACATGTGCATACTCACACACCTTTCCCAAAACCACATGGAAGCTCTTGAACCCCAGATATCCCCTTTCCAACCTATATCCCATGTGCCCCCTCACTCACGGCACCACGAGAAAGGAAGAAGGATGAACTGATTTCTGATGCTCCTGCCAGCTTTCCACAGAGAAACCCAATGGGGAAACTGCCAGAAAGTCAGAAATCACTCCTCCTCCCGCTATTTTTTTGCTTCATTCCTTTTGTCTGTTTAGGTAAGGGTAATGACCCAGTGGGCAGAGATTACGTAGTATTTATATATATAAATATACAAAAGTATGAAGGCTATTGCTTAACGCATTGTAAGCCACCCTGAGTCTCCGGAGAAGGGCGGCATATAAATCAAATATATATATATATATTTATATATATATATATATATATATATATATATATATATATATATATATATATATATATATTTGATTTATATGCCGCCCTTCTCCGGAGACTCAGGGTGGCTTACAATGCGTTAAGCAATAGCCTTCATACTTTTGTATATTTATACAAAGTCAGCTTATTGCCCCCATAAACTGGGTCCTCAATTTACCTACCTTAGAAAGGATGGAAGGCTGAGTCAACCTTGAGCCTGGGGAGATTCGAACTTAGAGTAATTGCAGACAGCTGGTGTTAATCACAATGCTATTAGTCTGCTGAGCCACCAGACCCCTATATATGTATATGTAAATATATATACCAGCAGCTATATACATATAGGAAATTCTTTAACCTCCCATTCTCTAAGGAACTATTTCTATGAATTATGTTTAGTACTCTGGTAAATATTTTTGGGTGTTTTCCATACAAAATAGAATTTTGAATTTGTTTTTAAAATCAGTGTAAGATAAATTTATTGGAACAATTGAAATCTGTTACGGCAAAGATATTATTGGCGTTCTTAGTCATGCCTTTTCTTTTTTCTTTTCTTTTCTTTTCTTTTTTTTATGGACAGAAGTTGTTTAGCCACTAGATGGACTCCTAAGTCTATATTACACTACTGGATATAGTTCTGATTACAGAAAGTTTTCCATGAGTCTTCGAGCCTTCATATGTTTTAATATGAATTCCTGCATGAAGTAAGGCATTGGACTCTGTACTCTGAACTTTTCCAACACTATCATTCCTACAATATAGATTTACTGACAGATAAGGATTTTAGAATGAAAAATGATATAATAAGGGACAGAGCATCCTGTTTTTGTTCCCTTATTATGTCAAGATTTTTTTTTTCAAATGATGAGATAAATCACATCAGAGCTGCTTCAAAATGTAGGTGGGAGATAACCTGTCTTATTCTATTGGGTGGGGGGACGAAATTACTGCACATTTATTATTATTTTTTTAAAAAAAGTTTAAATGCATTTTGCTGAGGCTGAGTTGCTTTCAGTCAAATAGAAAAAGAGTTTAAAATCCATCTTAAATTTTATCTTGTTCAAATTAAGAACTCAGATGTAGTATCTCAGCTGTTTTTAAAAAGTGCATTGTTGTCCTTTTGGATACAATTTGCAAAAGTAATGGAGGAGTTAGTGCATATCCTTTTTATAATATATTTGAGGTTTTTGAAGTTTTAGATAAAATAAAAACTTATTCTTACATATGTAACATTTGTAACTCTAACATTTTAATTGTTGAAAATCTTACTGCACAATATAACACATTGCTTCTGTTTAATATGGTAAAACATAATATGTACACATTTGTGAACTATAAATCTAAAAATTCATATATATTTTAAATGAAGTAATTATAGGAATGTTACACTGTCAATCAGTTATTCTTTTTATTTACTTGTCTAGAATTGCATACATTCAGTTGTATTGTATTTGTAAGATAGAAACAATGGATCAGCAAACTGTCCAGAAGTACTAAAATGTTGAGATAATTTTTAAAAAATCTGCCACTTCTTGACAGCAAGGTGTGTCTGTGTGTTTCTCTTACTTTTTTACTGTCATTTACACTGGAAAACTGACTTTTTAAGCTAATAGTGGTCCTGCGGAGTGATTATATAGAGGATCTGGAATCATTTACAGACCATTAGAGATTACTTAAAACCTTTACTAAAATGGATGAAATATTTATTAGCTTTTTTCTTAACTTCATGCATGAATGGAATGATACTCATATGTGTTTTCCCCCCTAACAGAGAAAAGGAGAGATCTACCAAATGGTAAGGTTTTTATTAATAACTATAACATGATAATCATTGTACATAACTGCCATCTTTAAGTGCATTTCTGAGAATGATTAGAATGCCCATATTTTCAATTGGTAATATGAATGCAACAGTGAAAAGTCACAAATTATAACAATTTTAATTTTATTCTTGCAATATAAAACATGTACTTGTATGAGAAAGTTCTAATCTTAGTCTTCCTTAACCTGTTTTCACATACTGACAATAGATTGTTATAATTCAAAATTCATTGAGAAATTTCAGTTGCTAAGTAGGAAGAAAATAAAGTATCTGAGGTTTTTGTTTTTTTTTTTGTTTTTTTTTTGTAAGAATTAATTGCATTCTACATTTACACCTTTTCACTTCTCAGCAACCTAATATTGGCACAAAATTGCAATTTATATTTTTTGACTACTTAAAAACAAAACCAATTGAAGAAACTAAGTAATGTAGCATCGAAACAATTGTGGGACGGAGGATTCTTTGTTTTCCAAAAACTGGACAGTATAGCATTTCTGTACATGGTACTTTATTGCAGCACAAGCCTTCCCCAAGAACAGTAAAGGATCACTCCACTCTTTGAGGACTTGCAAGCAGCTGTTGCCACATAAATATGTCTGTAATACACAGTCCTTTATACATAGTCTTTTAAAACTCAGTTCAAGGAAAAGTTGGCAAGGTCTATAATGTAGCATACAACCTTTGCTTTTTTCCAAAAGTTCTAGCACTAATTGGGACGAGGTGCTGTTTCAATGTGATTGTTCCTCTTCTAGTTGCTACTGAGCTCTTGGCGAACCTCCAAGCTCCAGACAAGATCCTTTACCAGTATATGCAGCTCACCATAGCTTGTGGTCCTGGCAATTGAATGAAAATCCTCTTTCCTGCTTCTAATAGCTGCCAAACTCCAGATGTTGCCTACGCTTCCCTGCAGGCACTTGCTTTCACCTTTCCTGCCATACACATCCCTCTTCCCACTCTCTTAGCATTTGCTTTTGTAAGCTCAAAAGACTGTGTGGGGCAAGGCTGCCTCTGGAGGTCAGCATGACTTTGAAAATGCCAGTGTTGATCAAGCCAGGAAGCTTGAATACTGGCTTGGATGCCTGTGACTACAGTTCTGAGGGGATTTTATTAATTTATTTTAGTAATCAAATTTATTTAGCATGAATACTTGAAGGAAGTGAGGGAGAAGATTGACTCCCCCATGACTGCAGCTATTTTGGAAAAGACCAGACAGCAACCCCAATCTCACTCCCTCAAAATAGAACTAAATTGGTATTGAATGCATTGCAGATAGTCCTTATCTTACCCTGTGAAGTGAGTTGGGCTGAGAGAGGGTGACTGGCTCATGGCTCCCAGTTGGCTTTTATGGTTAAGGCAAAACTAGAAGTTATGGTCTCCCAGTTTCTAGCCTGATGCTTTGTGACTTTCAACCTGTGCTTAGAGTTACAACTGTCACACCATCTCTGTGGCCATGTGATTGCAATTCAGACATTTGGTAACCAGCTCACATTTACAATGATTGCAGCATTTTGCAGTCATGGGATCATAATTTGTGACCTTCCCAGCTAGATTCTAACAAGCAAAATCAAATGGTGAAGCAGAATTAATCCATTTACAATCACAGTGATTCACTGCATTAAAATTAGATCCTTATTTTGATGACTCACTTAACAACCACATTGCTTGGCAACCAAAATTTCAGGCCCAATTTGGTTGTAAATCAAGGATTACCTGTAACCTATAAATTCTTCGACTTTATGTTTCCAATGCTATTGGTAAAAAAAAAAAATACTGTGTATGCAGCATTTATTGGGGTGACATTGGGGATTTAACAGAATTAGTTTTTATATTCTGGAGTTGTATCATCCATTTTCATTTTTCATGTATGTGATGGATTAGAAACAGATTCATTGTATAGAAGACTTAACCCTTTTGAAGAGCAGCTGGGGAATACCCAGGATCTCAGAAACATGACATTTTATGTTTTGAGAAAACCTGAAGATGGAGAAGATATCAACCTATTGGATATTTGTAGCTGCTGTATTGTCAAGTTGTTCAAAGGATGAAACTCATAGACATCTTTGATCTTCACTAACTTTTAGAAATGGAAAAGTGCTTATGTTGTGATGGCAGGGGTTTCTGTGTTGGATACCAACATAGCAGTGTTAGAAGTGGAAATTCCTTATATTTGTATGTTCCTTATGGACAGCCAAATTCTAATTAGAATGGTTAGTTTGTTTCATAACAGACTAAAACTTTCTGTATATAGGTTATGATATATTGATAGTGAACAGTTCGCTTAGTATTCTTTCCTAGTAATATATTGATGTAGGTCAACTAAATCGAGTGTCTAAGTTCTGGGAAAAACTGCTTAGGATTGTACCCTAAAATAAATTAGCTATTATGTGTATTCAAAATCTGTTTATAATTTCTGCATTTTAATCAAACACTCACAAGATTCATACATTGTTCTGCACTCAAGAAGTACGTTGATATCTACTATAGGAGCAATTACTAGGTCAGGGGTGTCAAACTGGCAGCCCACGGGCTGGATGCATCATGTGTAGGCCATGCCCACCCCAACTCTGATAATGGGCAAAACGTCATGTGACGGCAACGTAACACAGCAAGTTTGAAACCATGCACTAGGTGATTCAAAAATTTTGAAATACATTCTTTTGAACCTTTCTTTTATATATAATATTTCCTTGTTTTCAAACATTTTACAATGCTTTTGAATACTGAAACCAACAGATTAACAAAAGAAAGAAAAATCAATTCAAATCAAGCATACAGTCTAGTTGTATTCTTTACAGGTCCAAGTCTGCCAATGGCAACTGTTGACATCAAAAATCCAGAAATCACTACTAATAGATTTTATGGTTCACAAGTCAACAATATCTCCTATACCAAAGAGAAGAAAAAAGGAAAAGCAAAAAAGAAAAAATTGACAAAGGCAGATATTGGAACTCCAAGCAACTTCCAGTAAGAATGCCTGTTTAATTTGTTAAGATTTCACTTTTACAAAAAAAAAAAAACCACAGATGTGTTTCTTTGCATTTCAGTAGAAAAACCAATCAGTTACATAATCCTACCTGCACAGCAAGAGTTCCTTGTATTAAATGTCCTACAATAATTACTCTTCAGTGCTTCATTTAAAAATCAAAGCCTTGATGGCTTATGTAGTTAGTGTTAGTATAACACTAAAAAGTGTTAGTATAAGAAAACACTATATTGAATCCACAGAAAGAAAGTGGAACAAAGAAGAGTGATGAACTCTAATAGAAGATAAAACCAGTACAGTATTAAATTATATGTCTTTCTTTGAAAGCAATTCTATGTATAGTGCTTCCCTTCCTTCCGTTGAGAGCCTCAGCATTTGCTAATTTTAGGGAGGATGAATATCAAGGTGATGGTATCTGATGAATTTATGGTTTGATTACTCCTGTCAAGAAAATTCTGAGCCATTTTTGGAGTCTGTAGAATTAAGTATAGAATTCATTTCATTATTATGTTAACATTTTCCATTTTTTTCTTAGATCAGGAAAATAATTATAGCATCTGTTTATCACTTTGCCAGTTATTTACTATATTGCAGTTGTCTTAACCTCATGTATCTAAAGCTTTCTTCTTCCTTGTTTCAGACACATTGGCCATGTTGGCTGGGACCCAAACACAGGTTTTGATGTAAGTAAGCATGGTGAAGATTTAAGTTAGTCTAATATGAAACTTAATTTCTCTGACTACTAATTCATTAGATGGACAGTCCTGTTGTTCTAGAACAAAAATAGAAAAGTAGTTTAACTGTGATCCGTGTATTTGGGTTGCAGTCTTCAACAATTTAACCCAAATTTATTTATTTCACAATTTAAAAAAATATCAGAGATTCATGTGTCTCAGAGATTTCAACCTTGTTCACTTATTTGGAATTCAGTAATTTGTGGGACATTTTTATACAAATTATGTCTCATTTAGTCACAAGAATGAATTTACAATTATCTCTGATAATATTTCCTGTAGGTTAACAATTTGGATCCAGAACTGAAAAACCTATTTGATATGTGTGGAATTTCAGAGGCTCAGCTGAAAGACAAAGAAACTTCCAAGGCTATATATGATTTTATTGAAAAAACAGGAGGAGTAGAAGCAATTAAAAATGAATTGCGTAGACAAGGTGAGTTTTCTCTTATTCATGCAGACTATTGATTATGCTTTTTAATCTCTACAGAAGATTTAGAATATTTAAATAGGGTAATTTAAAAAGTGCTCTGTTGATTTAAAAGTATATTTGCGCATTTGTTAAAATACAATTATAATACTAAGCCACACTTGCAAATATATCACTTTATACTACAGAGAATGTTTTCTATTATTTGAGCCATAAACTGTAGCCTATAACATATTGCTACAATTCATTTCAACAAACATCTTGATATTTCCCCAGTGGAACAACAAAGTCAAAAATAAGAATTCAAATTTTAAAATATACCAAGTAATGTAAAAACTTCTATACATCTTCATTCAATTATCATCATCATCAAATGTCTCTAATGGTTGAATATAATTTTTTTGGAGGACAAATAATAATTATAATATATTAGTAATAGTAGTAATATAATATTACAATACTTAACATTGTATGAGCACTGAATACATAAATACTTTATCATGCTAGAGTGAGGGTCATGCAGTATAGTATCAGTCTCATTTGGTTGAATATAAGATATGAGGGAACGTGTTAGACTTTATTATTATTTATCCCCCATTATTAACTTCAGTGAAAGTTAATATATGCTACATTTATAATTTAGGCCCACCACGCTGCAGTGGTATGTATGAATTCCGGTCTTTTTAGTTTTCATATACCTTTTTACTTAATAGGAAGACAATTCCTCCCCCCAAAATAATTAATTATGAATTAATAGTGTATACATTTGTTAGAGAGAGAGAAAGAATTAGCTTATATTTTCTGAGGAGTATAGAATACTCTTGTCAAAATAGGTGGTGGCTGCATTCATCACTATTATGAAGGGTGAATGTCTAAGTGGATGGAAGGGAAGGTTTGCTTTCCCTATTCAGTTATCTTTCCCCTTTCTTCATGTCAGTCCAGTCTCTCTTACCCTCTAGCCACATTAGTTGCTATTTTTTTCACATTTTTGATGGTAGAAAAGAAGGAAACGTAGTTTATATATGACCTTGTATATTCCTGTGTGAAAGAGAATGATTGATGCATCCACTTGGAATCCAGTTTGTTTTATAAATGGAATACCTTTTTCAGGGGGAATTAGCTTGGATTAATTAGTTTGGTTTGGGGTCCCTCCCAAGTTCCATCCACCCAATTTTGCCTTTTTTTAAAAGTGTGGATTCTGATAACATATTTGTCAAAACATATATATGTGCATATACCCATATAAACACATGTTTTGGTGGCAGGAAAGCTCCATGATATTTTCAGCTGTAATTGGCAATCTCCATTTGGAAAGGTGAGGAAGCATGGTACACAATCTTTTGTCTGGATTCATAGGGATGTCTCTGTCCATTCTTCTTTCAGAGTTGTCTTCCTTTTGGGTAAACATGGTATTAGCATTTAAGTTCCAGCTATGATTTGTATACATAACTATGCTAGGCACAGTGACATTCTAATTAATCTTGCTAAGGATACTAACTGACTTATCTCAATACTTCTCCAATTCAGTATTTGCAGACTATGTGTAAGTCTTGTGTAATAAGAAATGATCACGGCTTGAATGTTTGTATCTTGCGGTCTTGATTAAACTATCTTGTGTAACTGATTTTTCTGATGTGTTTATATGCATTCTAATAGCAAGCCCCTCTACTTACGACAATCAATACTAGTCGTAGCTGAATGAAATGCATTTACCAATATAACTTTGTGACCAAACTGTTTAGTATGTGCTCTGGACCCGGTAGTGGTGGGGATTGTGTATTAAAAAATGAGTGTAAAATATGTGCAAATTTGCTTAGGTTTTTCACTATTCTAACTCTTCTGAAATTATAAGTAGCAAAGAAGATGATAATGAAGCTTCACATTATGTCTTGCATTTTGCCTGTGCACTTCCTTGCTTTAACTACTTGGAGTTTTCTGCATATCTTACCCAAACTGATCCTTTTAGCTTCCAAGTTATGGTAATTTACTGGATCTTATCTTTGAGCTATAACAGAACATATTCCAGTGCTTCAATTGATCATTTTCTGGGGCTGGAGATATAGTGATATGTATTTTGTCTTTTGTTTTAAATTTTATTATGCTTTACATTTTTTCAGTATGACAAATAGGTAATTCTTTTTCAAAACAAATAAATTATGAATATTCAACCTCTCCATAGATAAAAACATTGGCAGCAGGATGTAACATTTAAGTAAAAATATTGCCCATTGAATATATTTACTAGATATTAAAATAAAAGTTCATGTTGTTATAAGTGGTGAAAATAGTATTATCTCTTTTTAACAGATTGCACCAATAAATGTGAGTGGCAGAAAGTTAAACACAATTTAAGAGCATCTTCAGGGAGTATGTGAAGTATGGATGAATGCTTTTTAAATAATTGGTGTATTTTGAATACTGTCAGTCTTGGTGTCAGAGAGCTGTCTCATAGTGAATAAATACTCTTCTGTGTCTTTCAATTGTTTTTGTTTTCAGCTCCACCTCCACCTCCACCATCTAGAGGCGGTCCACCTCCTCCTCCACCACCACCACATAGCTCAGGCCCCCCTCCTCCTCCTGCTAGGGGAAGAGGAGCCCCTCCCCCACCTCCTTCGAGAGCTCCAATAACAGCACCTCCTCCCCCACCTCCTTCTAGACCTGGTACTATAGTGCCACCACCTCCACCAAACAGGATATATCCTCCTCCACCACCACTTCATTCTTCTGCCCCTTCTGCCCCCCCTCCTCCCCCTCCTCCCCCATTAGGTAGTGGACCTCCACCACCACCACCACCACCACCACCTCCTGGTCCTCCTCCTCCACCTGGTCTTCCATTAGAGGTTGACCATCAGGTTCCAGCTCCTTCAGCAAATAAAGCAGCTCTTTTAGATCAAATAAGAGAAGGTGCCCAATTAAAAAAAGTAGAACAAAACAGTAGTCGTCCAGTCTCCTGTACCGGAAGAGATGCACTACTTGATCAAATACGACAAGGTATACAGCTGAAGTCGGTGAGTATCATTCTTTCTGGCTTCAAATTTCCTGATTATTTTTAAAGCCATTTTCCTCTATAGGCAGCCCTCGACTTACAATAGCAATTGGACTAAAAATGTGGTTGCAAAGCACGACTGCATCACTTAGCACTTGCAATCTTGCAGTCCTGACTGTTGTTACTAACCAAATCCCAAAGTAGTTAGACAAGACAACTTCCTGCAGGCTTCCCACAAGAAGAGGGGAAGTCAGCAGGAAGTGACAAGTCCTAGATAGACAGATAAGTGGCTGCTGCTGGGTGGGGGAGGGTGTGATGTGTGATGGGTGTGGATCAGGGAGATTGCAGGCAGATGCAAGAGTGTTTGCAAGCTTTTGAAATTTGATGATTGGTTATTATTTCCAAATTATTGGACAAAAATCTAATGCCTCTAAAATAAACCAATAATGAAAGAAAATGGGAAGATATAGCAGGGAAGATTTCCACAAACAAAACAAAATCATCTTATATACTGTACCTTCTACAAATATATTTGAATAATAACTAAATGAATTTGCCAAATAAGTAAGAGTTGTCCTTTCTGTGCTCTAGATGTTAAGTTTTGAAGTTCATTGTTCATCTTCCCCTGTTCAACTGATCTTTTCTCTAGTAGTCTTTTTAAGAGAGCTTATTTTTTTCAAAGAAGGTTCATTTTGGAGCTTTTTTCAGGGTTGCTGATGTTTGATACTTGTTTTATCTTTATGTACAAAAATCTGCATCCCAAATATCAAAAACTATTACTTTGGAAGTCTAAAATGTAGTTGATTTTAAACCTAATGCTTTTATCAGCCTGTTTTTTTTTTGTTTTTTTGTTTTTTTTTTAGAACGTCTCATATTTTACCACCTGTCAGACTTTAAGCATAAAATCTGGCTGAGTGACTTTGGTCCAGTCTTTCTTTCTCTCTCTCCCCCTTGTCTCTCTCTCCCCCCCCCCAAACTACCTCACAGGGTTTTTGTAGGGAAAATAGGAGGAAAAAGGGACATTAGATATGTTCACCCTCTTGAGTTATTTATAAAAATAATGAAGGATATATAAAAAATATATATTTCAGGCTTCTGAAAATAAATGATATATGTGCTGTTGTATTCATTCTTATATATTTAATGTTGCCTAAGGTATCTGATGGCCAAGAGTCTGTACCAACTACACCTGCACCTACATCAGGTATTGTGGGTGCACTAATGGAAGTTATGCAGAAAAGGAGCAAAGCCATTCATTCTTCAGGTAGGTCAGGAAATCAATATTTGATTTACTCCAATGCCATCAAGTAGGAAATAACTTTTTAGCTTTTATCTCTGCAGCAGTACTAGGTGCTCAGCATCTTCTGAAGCAAATTCTAATCTGTTTTATTCTCTTTGAGAAGTTTCATGAAAGGAATAACCTTTTAGCTTCGTGTCATTAAGATCCATTAAGCTGAATGTTTAAAGAAATGGTTTAAGAGTGAATGACAAAGTTCTGGCTTATGGAGATCCCAACAATAGGTCTCCAAACTAAACAATCAAACAAAGGCTTAGACATTTTGATTAGTTTTGCTCTGTCAGCTCTTCGGAAGGAAGGAAGGAAAGAAGGAAGGAAGGACGGAATCAGGACATTCTGTTTTTGAAATGAAAATAAAACATTACATAAGAGGAAATGTAAAGAGAAATGATGACTCAGGAAATAGGTTTCCTTTTCTTGAGTAACCTGTTGGCCAGAAATCATTGATTAGATTGACAAATGATTAAGAGATGCTCATAAATCTAGTGAGCTCAGTCTCCAGCTTTGGGATATATTTGTCAATGCACAAGTACTTAGCCAAACATTAAAATTTAATTAAGATTATCTCCTTTTTACATAATGAATAATTTATCACTTTAGCAGTCAGATTAACTCGATGACCCTTTTTAACAACAAATTTAAACTTTTTACTCATGGCCGTGAATTTTCACCTGTGCTTTCCTTTTTCACAATCAAAACTGAGAAAACACTTCTAAAACCGGAATCTCATACTTTGATCAATTAAACTTAAATTCAACCCAACAAGTTGACAGAGAATCACTGAAATAGTAGGGCAATTCTGAACCCAAAACAACTTCTTCATTAAGGCCTTCACTTATAAATTAGAAGTCAAGTTTGTGCCTTTAGTGTGTGATTGTTTCATCTAACACCTAGATCCTAATTTGCATAGACATTTACCTTTAACGGTACAAATGCTGGTTAATTGATACGCATCATAATAAATTTACCAATAATTGTCTTAAGTTATTAAGACTTTTAAGTTTTCTTTCCAAATAACTATTTTTGTATCTACAGATGAAGATGAGGATGAAGATGATGAAGAAGACTTTGAAGATGATGATGAGTGGGATGACTGATCAATATATTATATCTTATATATATTTTTACGGTGAAATACTAAACTTTCTGTCTATGGATTCTGTAAAATTATCATGTAAATGTTTTACCAATTTACTGTATATTTTTGTTGCCTTTTGCTTTTTTATTAATCTGTGCAATACCTCATTTAATCTGTAAAGGTTTGTCATCCTATACAAGGCTACTCCCTTCTTAATATGTAAAAGTTTACATCGGATGCCTAGTGTACATGTGAATACTTTCCATTCCATCAATAAGGGAGTTTTAACGTAATCTGTGAGATTGACAAACACACCTTAAATGTATTTAGTTATAATTGCAAGAAGGAAAACACTATTTTCATACCCTACTTTTTCTGTATCTAGATTTTCTTATTAAAACCTAATATAGCACTACATACTTTAAGCAATGCAGCTCCTAGTTTTAGCCTCTTCATCTGGGAAACTCTGCTTCATGGATGAGGCTGATAAAATGAAGAGCATTTCAATTCATAACACTACCATTCAGATTTAGTCTTCAAGCTGTAAAGCAATCACTAGAAAAATTAAGTGATCATGAAAATTTTCCCTGATCCAGAGCATTGTTGCCTATATCAGAGCTTTGATACCTGAATGCTGAATTTAAGAATAGACTTTTTGGTCAATAAATCTGATAGAAACCACCTTTGTGACTTTTCCCAACTGTCGTTCATGACAAAGAGGAGTTTTGGCAACTGCTGCAGTCGTTATTTATTTTTATATAAGGTTTTTTACTGAAGGGCTGTAGTTGATGTTTGCTTTGAATAATAATGGTTGTAAATTATTTTTTTTTAATGTAGGGCATTGGTATGCTAATAAATGAACTTAAGTAGTGTAACTCTGCAGTTTTCATGGATTATGGGACATGTCAACACAGTTAGACACTGGATCCTATAACTAAAATAAATAAAGATGGAGCCTTAAACCTATACTTGATTGATTGTGACAACACTAGATGATAAATACTGTTGCTAGAAGGCCAATGAGCATCTGGCTGTGTTTCTATTTTTCTGAACTTGGCCTCTATTTGTGTTATCCAGATCAGTGGGTGGGCAATCTTCCATCAAATACAGTATTTCTCATGGGCTCCTATGGCTATTCAAGCATGTGGGTCACTGTTGCCTTGTTTCCTTTTGACACTAAATTTCTAGACTTCAAAGCAAGAGTAAACAGAGCTAATTGAACTATTTATCTTTTGCTTTGAGGGGGAGAGATTCACTACTATAAGGTTTATAAGCCACTGTTTTTTATATATACCAAATTTGCACATTGCAGTATTTCACTAGAAATAAGGGATATGGTCTTAAAAGTTGGGTGGTCCTGCGTTTGGAATTGCATTCCAATACATGATGGGAAAATTTGAGTTTTTATTTTAATTTTTCATCTTTACTAGGAGACTTACTGTTTGGACTATCTGCTTATTTTTCATGCAGTATTGCATTTAAGATAAGCTTTATCAATGCTAATACTCTACTCTCAGTAAGAATACACTTAATAAATGCAGAAGGTTTCAAGTGAGACATACTTGGAGTACAATTAATCCCTGCTTGCTTCCTTCTTCATTTTTCTTCTATCCATGACATATTGGATGGAATTATCTTTATTAAAATCCAGTGTTGGCCTGATCTTGGCAGGCTGGACCTGCATGATTTGGCCTGGACGTTTAATGCAATTATAATGTATGTCTAGTATTTGGATTTTTAATTCTGTAAGAAGGATGGGATTTAAAGAGTATGTTGATGAAAGAAGAAGTGATAAGCAGAAGTTTATTCCAAAGGGAATAACTTTAATTTGATGCAAACAACTTGGAAAGGAACATTTTCAAAGTATCTTCATTTCAGTTGTATCTCTGGCGCTGCTTTGTGCTAGAACAACTTTTCAGTTAGCATTGCTGCTAGTGGGCTTGAGGATTGTGAGTATGTAATGATGCTATGAAGATGGGTTAAAAGTTATGCACATGACAGAAAATGTTAATCGCCTACAGAACAGCCTGTAGGCTTTCTGCTCTAGTTTCATAGAGGGGCATTTAAAGAGTTGATATTGCTCAATTGGTCTTCAGCAATATTACTTGTAAATTAAGCACATGCTTCTAAAGTTGGAAGAGTTTGAAAAGAGATACTATTTTGAGGATACTTGTATAATCCATTAATCACTTACCCAATACTTCCCCCCCTATAGAAAGTATATCTACGTTATTGCACAAACATTCAACTGTTTTGCTTTCAATAGCATATTGTATGGTTTTAATTTAAAGCATGACCGCAGTTACAATTAGATTTAAGGTCACAGCTGCATGTTTCTACTTTCTTGCTCTCGGTGTGGGCAGGAGGCAATGTTTCTTCTCATTGAATCACTACTGCTAATTCTTGCAGCCAGGGCAGCCTTTTGCATCAGTTAAATTGACTGTCCGTGTAGCCTTGCCAAGTAGTGAATGAGCCTGAGGACTGTCTCTAAACATTGCGCTTAGACAATAGCATCTAGCGACTTGTACTCTGAAAACATCTCAATCATTCAGTTTTCCATTTCATCAAATTGAACTTCTCGGTATGTGAATTTTCTTTTTGGCTCTTCTTTTTCCTCTTCTTTGGAAATGTACAGTGAATAGGATGTTGCACTGGTGGCAATTCATCATGAAGCATAATAAAATTAATTTGTCTCAGTTTAATAGTATGGTGTGACTTTTATGACTTCACTTAAAGGGTGGATTGAAATTGATTGTGTTGATCAGAAATTGTTCCAGATATTTCCTTGACTTCAACAAATAACTTACATATGTCTATAGCATTATAATGGGCTAATTAAGATGACTGGCAGTATATAAATGTTCTGATACTTCTTCCTAAAATTTTCGAAGGGAAAACATGGCAAACGAGGGATACCCTTCTCTTCCCTCCCCCCCCCTCAAAAAAAGCTGATTCAGCAGGACTCTTCTGCTCCCCATTCTCACCCTAGGACCATTGCCATCGGATGCCGAATAAGATAAGACAATGTCATTTTTTTTCTGTGAACACACTGGCACACATTAGAAAATGAAATTCTATAGAAAGGATCCAGATTACTTTATTTCATAGTAAATAAGTATCCAACAAACATTTAAAAACAATTATTCATTTTGTTTATAGCATGCTAGGGAAATATTTATAATACTAATTCTCTTAATAATAGTAATGACAATATAAATGACAGATTATTGGACTAGAATTCTCAGAATCATCAATGAAATTAGACGTACTGATTTAGAATTCTTGAGGCTGAAAACCAACGCATACAAAGTGACTGGTTGAAGAAGTCTAGCCTTAAACCAGTGATTCTTAAACGGGGGGGTTATTAGAGTGAAACACTGGGGTCTCACTCTCCCTTTACCACTTCTGAACAACAGCAGAATGGAGGCCATTAAAATGGGGGGGGGGAGAGTGTCATTCCAAACAGTAAAGTATGGAAGCTAACTGAATGTTTCTTCCAAATAAGCCACTGCAATCTGCAATTACTATAATTACTAGCAGGCAGGTTTTTTTCAAGAGTAGAAGGAACAGCTGAAATAGGATTAAAAATTACATGCTGAAAAGGATTCCACTAAGACTGATTAAATTCAAATCCTTAATATTAAATAAAAATATTTAAAGAGTTTCAAAATCTGATATCTTTAATAGAGTTCAATATACAATATTCAAATGATTTCCTTGCAATGGCTTGTGTGGCAGTTGTGCCCATTTTTGGATTAGCAGGCCCTGCCTGTAATCACTCATATCCTAATACCTTCAAATTAGATTACTGCAATATACTTTACATGGTGAAGTCTGGGCACTTATGTGTGCTCCCAGAACAGCTTTTATTACACCTGAGCTCCATGAGCTGCATTGGTTGCCAGTTTGTTTCTGGGTCCAATTCATGGTACTGGTTTTAACCGTTAAAGCTCTTCATGGGATGCGGCTGGGCTACTAAGGAACCGCCTCCTGATTTACATCAGCCTGACCCATTGGAGAAGGCATGCTTACCATTAGCTAATAATCTACATTTGGTGGGTCCCAGTGCCTTTTCTGCTGTGGCCCCCACCTTATGAAACATCCATCCCTTCACAATTAGATTGGTCCCATCCCTTTTGATATACTGAAAAGCCCTGCAGACCTGATTAGGCACTCCAGGAACTGTAGTGGAACTGGAAACTTGTCTAGATGGCTTCTTCATTAAGGGACCATTTTTTATTCCCCCTTCACCAATGGTTTGTATTTTTGGTTTTTATATTTGTATTTGTTATCTATTTTCTGTTTTTTTTATTGTACACCACCCAAAGTCGCCTTCGGTGAGATAACCATACAAATTTAATTAATCAACAAACTGCATGGAGAAATATTTCTTCCCCTTGGTCTTCTTCACTGTGATATACAAACAGCACCTACTGCAAAAATTTTGAGGAGTCAAAGGAGCATTAACTCCATGAAGAATGTATGGGCATGTATGCAGGTAGTCCTTTGGATCACAATTTGGACAATAATTTCTGTTGTTAAGCAAGGCAATTATTGAGTTGCACCTGATTTTTTGCCATGGTTGTTAAGCAAATCATATGGTCATTAAGTGAATCCAGCTTCCCCTGTTGACTGCTTGTTGAAAGCCAGCTGGGAAAATTGCAAATGATGATCATAATACCTTGGAACGCCGCATCCTTCATAAACATGTTGATCACCAATGTCCAAATTTTGATCATGTGACCATAGAGATGCTGCAATAATCATGACGGGACTGGTTATAGGTCCCTTTTATCAATGCTATTGTAACTTCAAATAGTTGCTAAATGAATAGTTGTAAGTCAGGGACTACCTGTATATCTCGTACTTTTCATTTCTCAACATATAACTTGGGGAATGATCTGACAATGCAAATTATTTTGCTTAATATCAACCTTTAGAAGTATGGTACTTATTTCAAAAGAACATTGGAATGGTAAATAGGAGGAAATGGAGAAAAAATAATAAAAGTTCTATATGGCATCCTTCATTTTAAACACGAAGTACAAGAATTCTGCAGTATTCCTTTATTTCTGTAAATGAAAGTAGTAATTGTGTCTGTTTCTTCACTGCAAGTTACATGAACTTACAGAATACAACATAGAGTTGCTTATTTTCTATTCCATATCTCCTTTTTAATGGGCTTGTAGTAACTACCTTAACTTCGTATTGATTAATAGACTACTTTGGGAGTCATTCCAGTTGGAGAAGTAAAAAAAAAAGCTGTAAAGCTAATATATTAGAAGCCAAAATGAACTGGTATCCTGGTCTCCCTGTTAATATTTTATGTAAAATGAACACAGTAATTATTTGAAATGTAAAGTTGCTGATCTGCAAGTTACTGATAGTTTGCAAGATTTGGTTACAGTTTATTTTCCAGTGTTAGTGCCATATACTGTGAACCCCACGTAAGCATCAGGAAAGGCATCCAGCCAGTAAACGCTCAGCTCTATCAACTGAGCTTTATCCATCAAATTAAGGGACTACAGGATCATAAAAAGAAAAAAAGTGGAATAAATGAAAAACGTCTACAGTAAAGTAAACTTAGTGTAATTATTTTAAATCAACATCAACACCATTGTCTGTCCACCAGGTCTCTTCCACATGTTTCCAACTAAATACGGTCCTGAGCTTTCTTTTGCCAATTGGGTCCACAATACCTGCTGATATCATTGATCCATCTTGTTTTAGGTCCCTTTCCTGGATGCTTTTTATCAAGTGGGATCCATTCTATGACTGCCTTGGTCCACCTGCCATCAGTTCTTGCTATATGACCAGCCCATCTCCATTTCAATTCTTTTACTCTCTTGATGATATCGTATCGTTTGTTCTCTAATCCATGTGCAGGACTTTCTATCTTGTCTTGTAATCCCAAGCATGTATCTTTTCATGGCTCTTTGCACCAATCAAAGCTTTTGTATCAATTGTGAGGTTCATATCCATGTTTCACCAGCATACGTTAGAGCAGGTAGCATAACTGATCAAAAACTTTTCAGACATAGAGGTTGTTCTTGAAAATTATGCTTAGCTTGCTGAATGCCTCCCAACCATATTTAACAAGCAATTCAATTTTCTTTATTATATCATCTTCCATTGAGATCTGCCGGCCAAGTTATATATAGTGGTCTTCTATGTCTAATTCTTCTCCAGTTATAAACATTTTTCTTTGGTGAATTTATGAAACATAACATGGCTCTTTGTCAGGTTTATTTTTAAGCCAAATGGTTCTGCTTCGTGCAGCTCTTGTATGTATCTTTGTAGTTCTGGGTCTTGTAGGAAGAGAACAACATCATCACCAGGCTCAAGGTTGACTCAGCCTTCCATCCTTCCGGCGTAGGTAAAATGTCCCAAATTGTTGGGGGCAATATGCTGACTCTGTAAACCGCTTAGAGAGGGCTCTAAAGCACTGTAAAGCGGTATATAAGTCTAAGTGCTATTGCTATCTGCAAATCTTAAAGTGATTTAAATAGGCACCATTGATTTTTATTCCATCTTTTGCCCAGTCTAGTTTGGGAAATACTTCTTCAAAGCAGGCTGAGAAAAGGATAGGTGATATTGTATCGCCTTGTAGTACACCTCATTCTATGTTGATTTCCATCATTAAGGCAAATTGTCACCATTGTTTTTCACATATTGATTGTAGTAAGTTTATGTAAGCAGTGACTATGCCTTGGTTGAGCAATGCATTAATTATTGCTTGCTGGAATACTGAGTCCAACACCTTTTCATAGTTGCAGTGAAAGCCATGCACAGAGGCATGGTGTAATCATGCCTTTTAATGATTTGCTAAACAACCTGGATGTGATCCATTGTGCTGTAGCCACAATGTATCCCTGCTTCCTCCTTTGGCTGTGCGTCATTTAATGTCCTCAATATTCTTTTTGCTAATCTTATTGAAAACCCTGTAGATGACTGAGAGAAGGCTTATTGGGTGATAGTTCTTTAAATCAACTTGGGCCTCTTTCTTGTGTATAAGAATCACTTTAGCATTTTTCCATGTATCAGGTATTTTTTCTTCTCTGAGGCATCTCGAGTATCTTGTGTAAACTGATCACCAGCTTTCAGCATTTCAACCATAACACAGTCATTTCCTGAAGCTTTGCCATTTTTCATTGATTTTATGGCACTTGACACTTCCTCCACTAGGATATCTGGCATTTCCTCTTTTGTGGGTGTTGTTACTTTTGAGTGATCTTGATCCTGGCCTAATTTTTTAAGTGTTTTTAATTGTTTTGTTTATTGTTTTTAATTAATGGGGCCAAATTTATATATATTTTTAATTGTATTTTAATATTTGTACTTGATGTTTTTACTTGGCTGTTCACTGCCCTGAGTCCTCAGGGAGAAGGGCGGTATACAAATTCAAAATAAAATAAAATAAAATAAATAAAAGTATAGCTCTGAATAGAATTTTCCAATTATTTCTAACATTTCTATCTTGTTCTACACACAGTGCCATCTTCACATTTTAATGTGAAACCCTTCTTGTATGTATAAGCTTGCAGTTTGCTCTATTAATCCCTTTGTTTTCTTCAATTGTCGTCTTCACAAGCTTCACATTAAACTGACACATTTCTTCTTGGATACATTTTCTTATGGTCTTGCAAAATTCAACATACTCCAGTTTATTAGGGAAACTTCCGATATTCTTCATTGTCCATCATTTTTTCATTAAATCAATAGTTTCATCAAATATTTTATCTGTATCAAGTGGTGGTGCTACAGATTCAAGGATGTTTTTGTCTATTTGTTCATTTTGGTCTGTAATGTTCATCTCTTCCAAATTTTGCAAAAGAGCAAAGCGATTTGACAGATTAATCTCAAAATTGCTATTCTCCTCTAACAGCTTTTCACTCTTTATTTTTGTTTTTCATGACATCACTATCATTTTAAGTATAAGAATGCATACATCTATATGAGGTTATTTGCAGCATATAAACATATAGGTAATGTGGCCAAAAGGAAACTGCATTTAATATTTTGGTATGTATCAACTCAAAACAAGTTGCTGGAGAATTTTTAAAATATATTTTAACCTAAACTTTTCTATTATAAATTCTGGGGCTATGACAACATGCTATTCCTCCTTGTCTTGCCAGGTGTCTGCTATAACCCAAGTCTGCTATTCCAAATCCCTGCGGCAATATATTGTCTGGGCAAGAAAGCCAGGGTGATAATGCCAGCTACCAGCAAGAGAGTAGCTGAGATGTGGAGGATTCAATGACACTGATTTACTGGAGGGATTGATGTGACCATCATTTAATGTTCCCTGCAGGCTTCTCCAAAGAGAGCTACCAACTTTTAATCCTGGGCAGCTGATGACAACCTAACCTTATCTGCTGTCTGGCTCTGCTATAGTTCACTCATATCCTGCAATCCATCAACTGCTCAAGTGGTTTCCCAGAAGTTTGGCAGAGCAGGCAGAAGGGCAAGATGCATTTATGCAGAAGAAGAAAATCTTGGCAGTCTTTGTGAGTTTGTCTGAGGTTATTTTGCAAAATTGTCCAGGGCTGACCTTATCTGGGCTTGGAAGCTAAGCAGGGCTGTGCCTGGTTAGAACAGATGGAAACCTTAGGTATGTAGTTTGAACTAAAAAATAGAAAACACATAGACTCATATACAACAGCACAAACTATTTTTGCTGTCACTCAGAAAATTGCAGTCATGTCCATGAAATCATTAGGACTAACTTTATTTTAATTTGATTTTTATCTCACCTTTCTTAGTTTATAAGTAACTCAAAGTAGTGAATTTATCTAATAGTCCTTCCTCCTCCTATTTTCCCTACAACAACCATGTGAGATTGAGTTGGACTGAAAGAGAGTGCTAGGCCCAAAGTCACCCAGCTGATTTTCATACCTAAAGTGGATTAGAATTTACTGTTTCCTGAATTGTTCTCCAGCACTTAATCACTATACCAAACTGCCTAAGTTATTATTGTGTTAGGTAAATAACCAATATACAAAATTGGCTAAATTATGATTACGTTAGGTAAAGCTAGTTATGTTTGTGAGAGAGAGAAAATAACAAGATGGTAGCTAGGGCATTGTAATCAAATTGTAATCTGCATGTCCTGTTGACCCAACGGTTATGCTTTGGATCACTACAGCACAATCCTGGGTGGGGTTTTTTTGTTTTGTTTTGTTTTTTTGTTCTTCAACAAGAACAGAGAAGGAGATTAACCCTCACTGTGGGGCTCACTTCAGAATAAGCATTACTTTGTGCTGTAATACTCCATTTTTATTGCTGGGTCAGTAAGGTTTTTCTGCTTGAGACACAAGAACCAGTTAGAAGCAATACTTTCTTGCATTTGGTTTCATCCAACCATGCTTTAACATTTATGTAGAGAAATTTTAAATGATTCACCCAAGTTATGGCCTTCTCTGGAAGTCTGCAGTCAAGGAATGATTTATTCCAAGGAATGTCTAACATTCAGCCTAGATCTCACCACACATCAATGGGCTCAGCTCCTTCTTATAAGCATAACCCTGCCAAAATGCAATTTCAATAATGGAGAAGACAGACTTGACCAACAATTATAAATTACCAACTTCTTTAGGACAGTTCCTTGACTTAGCCAGATTCCTATGATTCCCAACTTTTTCTGCAGTCTTCTTTAATTTTATGGTCTTGTTTATAATACAAACCTGCTATGCCATTACACACATCACCCCAAAGAGCCTTGGTGGCACAGGAGACTAAAATGCTGTTAAGTGCTGTTAAGTAACACCAGCTGCCTGCAATTACTGCAAGTTCAAATCTCACCAGGCTCAAGGTTGACTCAGCCTTCCATCCTTTCGAGGTAGGTAAAATGAGGACCCGGATTGTGGGGGCAATAAGCTGACTTTGTATAAAAAAGAACACCGCTTAGGGTGGGCCAAAAGCCCTACTAAGCAGGTATATACAAAAGTATGAAGGCTATTGCTTAACGCATTGTAAGCCGCCCTGAGTGTCCAGAAAAGGGCAGCATATATAAATCGAACAAATAAATAAATAAATAAATAAATAAATAAATAAAGACGTGGCGCTCCCATGTGACACCTCTCCTGCGCGAGCTGCACTGGCTCCCGGTGGTCTTCCGGGTGCGCTTCAAGGTTTTGGTTACCACCTTTAAAGCGCTCCATGGCTTAGGACCTGGTTATCTACGGGACCGCCTACTACCACCAATAGCCTCCCACCGGCCAGTACGCTCTCATAGAGAGGGACTCCTCCGGGTGCCGTCAGCCAAACAATGTCGGCTGGTGACCCCTAGGGGGAGAGCCTTCTCTGTGGGGGCACCTACCGTCTGGAATGAGCTCCCCCTGGAGATACGGAGGATCCCGGATCTGCGCACCTTCCGCCGCGCTGTGAAGACCTTTTTATTCCAGCAGGCGGGCTTGGCCTAATCTCTTCCCTTTTAAATATGTAAATTTTAATCTGTTTTTAAATTATTGGGGTGTTTTAATCTGTCTGGGCCAAAATAATTTAATTTGATTTTATCTGGTTTTTAAATTTTTTATGTCTATGTTATTTTATTGTTTGGCTGTTCACCGCCCTGAGTCCTTCGGGAGTAGGGCGGTATACAAATCGAATAAATAAATAAATAAATAAATAAATAAATAAATAAATAAATAAATAAATAAATAAATAAGAGATACTACAATAACTTTATCTTAATTCTTCCATTCTGTTCTACAGATGCATAATTTTGCCAAGAATTAGTTTATAGGAGAAAAAGCTGAGTAACCACTGTCAATCTGATTGAAGTTCCCACCTGAATAAGATCTAAGGGCAATCTAAACTTCCATTTTCAAAGATAGCCACATGGGTGGTTCAAGGTTGTATAAAATCTATTGTTTTCAATCAATTTGCTTTGCAGATTCCATCAACATTGCCTTTCTTAATGAGGCTTTCTGGCTGCAGATCAAGAGCCCATGAAATTTTCAAAGAACCCTGAACTGTACAGCTGTGAAAAAACTGCAATTATAAAAAAAAAAAAAATATTGATATGTTCAGCCTTGAAACAATAAGAAAACAATTTTTTAAAAGATCCCCTTTCTTGATTTCCCCAATAGACTCTTGTTCCTTTTTTTGCCCACTAGTGAGTTTTTTTGGCCACTTATTTCAGCTACTGGGAATGAATTCTACTTGATATATCTGTGCAATAGTCATGTAACTGATTGTTCATAAAAAATTTGCAGAACTTGTTTGTTGGAATTTATCTGCCATTAGACCAAAAAAAATTGGATATGAGATTTTATCCAAAGTGGTGAGCAAAAAAAGGAAAATAAGGTCCCCATTATAACCCTTATTAATCGTGGAATCAATCTGAATCTCTGCCAGGGTATGCTTGAACTATAGCCAGGTTGTCACAGCAGCTGTTATTTGATCATTGCTACAAGTATGACAAGTAGCAGCACTGCATAGTCCAAGAACTAGATACAGAATTTAGTCATCTTTGTGCACAATTTTCTATGAACAGCTGTGCTGTCATTTTAGAGGCTAGGAGTTCTTCCAAGAAACCCAAGGACAGCGCTTCAGATACGACCTTCCGTTTTTATTCTGCTCTAGCCAAGGTTCTAATTTTGTGCTATCTATTTTACATCATTGGAAAGAAGAGGAAAAAAGAATCTACTTCATTGCAGCCCTAATGATATACAGGTAATGCCTTTATCAATCTGGAAACTTTCCCTGTGTGTTTGAGTGAAAAAGTGGCCTGCAGAATGAACAACAAAGGGACTTGAGCTGTCAAATACTTCTGACCTTAAGATAGTCCCAAGTTCTGAGTGCAAATGAAAATGCAACTGGAACAGCAGCTGAGAAATCTTCACTGTGCACCATATCTCATTCTCATACCACACAGTATTGGCAACCAAAAGTAAATATAAAGTAATAAATATTCAATTTATATAGCTGCCCACCTCACATTCATGACTCAAAACTAATAGTCTAGCTAGCGAAGAATATGTTGGCCCAATTGGGCGGTAGATTATCATGTAACAGGTAGTCCACAACTTATGACCAAAACTGGGATCAGAATGTCCATTGCTAAGCAATGCAGTCATTGACTTGCATCCTATTTTATGATCTTTCCCCCCATAGTTATTAAGCAAATCACCATGTTCTTAATTGAATCATATAGTTGATAAGTAAATCTGGCTTCCCCCATTGACTTTGCTTGTTGGAAGCCTCTGGAAGGTTGGAAATGATGATCCCATGACTGGAGGATATTGCAGCTGAATTACCTGAATTTTGATCATGTGACCACAGGGATGCTGCAAAAACCATTAAGTATGATGATTGGTCTTTAATCACTTTTTAAAGTACTGCTGTAAGTTTGAACTGTCATTGAACAAATGGTTAAAGTTCAAGTATTCTGAATATTGCTACATAAATTACTTTTATGTAGTAGATTTCAAGCATAGAAGGACTTGCAAATCAATAAAACAAAGGTAGCAAGTGGCAGCAGGGAGCTAACCTTGGTGGAACTTGTAAAACAGGATTAGAACAGAACTTGTTAAGCAGGATTGGATCTCATTAGTATTTGGATTTAGACCCCATCAGAAAGAATTTACACTTGAAAAAAAAACACTTCTGAAGAAGACAGTGGCAAACTCCTTCCATGTTGCTGCCAAAAAAACCCTGCATGAACATGTTGAATTCAACTTGGGGAAAACTTGACTATTGTTAAAGGAAGACTAACTAAGGTTTGTTGCCCTGATAGTAAAAACCATTAGCTTGACAAATCATATTAGAAATTTTATTAAAGCACTTAAAAATTGACTCTAATGCAAATATATGTTAGAACAGTACAACTTTTAATCTATGATTCTGCCAAGTATAGTCCTTAACAATTTTTATTAGAATTTAGTATCCAAAAGTACAGTACTTTTCATAATGATGGTTAGTAAGATCATATTTCATGCACATCATATTCATTTAAATTGGATGCTGACTTTATGTGGTGAAAAACTCTCATCTTTTCAGGCTGTCTTTTCAGGCTGATATCTTCTCAGCTGGGAGTGTATTCTCGGTATAAAATGGGAATTATGACTTATCCAAAGCAACCCTCTGTGTCACGTGGCCCAAGAATATTTTTTTCTAAGATAGTTATAAGTAGTCCTCACTGGCCGCAGTAGGAACTAGTAACTCCATCACTAAGCAGTGCAGTTGTTAAGCATGATATCATATGACTGTGATTTGCAACTTCCTGCTGGCTTAGCCATTGACTTCACTTGTTGGAAGCTGCTGTGAAGGTTGCAAATGGTGATCATGTGATTGTAGGACTCTGAGTTGGTTGACAAGAACATGACTGTAGGGATGCATAAGGTCCCTATGACTGTAGGGATGCTATGACAGTTACAACTTCAAGAGCCAGTCATAAATCTCTATTTTCAGTGCTATCTAAGTATAAACAGTCACTGAACAAGTAATCATCAGTAAGTGAGTACTACCTGTATTGCATTGATCCACTATGGTGAGCAGTAAATTCCCCTGAATACACTTGGACTTAAATGTATAAATAATGTAGGAACAAGCTGATGCAGCTACTCTTTTTGCTTAATTCTGTATAAATAATGCAATCTAGATAAGTATCTGCACTGGACAAATAGAAGAATGAAAGGAAACATAAAAGTGTATTGCAATAGTGTATTCTTTAGAAATTCTTATCTTTAAAAACCGAAATGCTTTCAGTGTGCTAAACCTTCTAATTGTATGCTACTGACACACATTTTATGTTCTTTCAACAAATCATGCTGAATTTGTATAAATTTTCTGTGTGCTTAAGGGCAAAGGAGGGCAACTTTTTGTTGTAGCTTTATAGGCTACAAATATGGAAAGAAAAGGAGATTTAGATGCTTTTATTGAATTTGCAAATACTCTTCCTGTAATTTTCTCCTAATCACAGGAATGACTCAGAGAATAATAAGAGGTCAGCAGGAGCACCTCTGAAATATTTCCTCCAACCTCATTTGTTTCCAAACTATTGATCAGAGAAAAAGTACAGTGAAAGCACGTAATTTTGCAGCCTCTATGCATTCCCAAATTAGTTTTTTTATAATTGCCTGTTACACACTTAGTTGCATGCTTTTTTCCCTGGAGATTAAAGCAAACAAAATAATTCAATCTAGATAGTCCTCATGTTATGACAGCAATTGGGACTGCAATTTCTGTCATTAAGCAATACACTTAAAGCATGATGGCATATGACTGCATTGTTTAACAATGGCAATCCCAGCAATCCTGGTTCCCATCATAACTCAAAGATTGTGCTTGTCATTAAGAGCGAATCTCCTGTGATTGGAGTCAAGCAGCTGGTGGGAAGAGTTTTGAACAAGTGGGGGAGTGTTGCATGCTGGTGGTTCTCACTGCAAGTGAACAGAGAGCTTCTATGGAGTATCAGATCCCTGGGTTCTTGTACTTCATAGGGAGGCTCCTGTGGGCGGGGGGAGCAGTAGGAACAACTTAGAGAAACAACTTACAACTTTTCCTTCTGGCTTCCTCATTGATTTTGCTTGTGGGAAACCAGCAGGGAAGATCACAAATGGTGGTCACATGACTTGCTGTAAAGTCATAATCACAAGCCGGGCTCCAGAGCATCCAGATTATGATCACATGACTACAGGTACACTGGGTAGTCCGAGAACTGGTTGTAAATTGTCTCGTTCAGCAGCATTGTAACTTTGAATGGCTACTGAATGAACAGTTGTAACCCAAGGACCCATAGTCTTGAAGAATTGAAATTAAGGAAAGTTTCACAAAGTTCAAGGAGGGAATCATTTGCTAGCTTCTGCATTTTGGACATATAGCTTTGCCATTAAACAGCAATGTTTTCAATAGCAAGCATGCTTTGAATGGCAACAATGTTTTTTACATGTTTTTAGTGATGCCTAATTAACTATGGTCTTCCACCATGTATGTATTATTTTATGGATAGCAAATTCATTTTAAATATCTATTTCTCCATCTGCCTTACATGGATTATAATAATTGAGAGTTGGGCATCTTAGAAATTTAATATCATCATCATCATCGTCGTCGTCGTCGTCGTCGTCTTTTGCAGCCTTCCAAAGTGGTTAAAAGAAACTGGCATTTAGTAAACATGGTTTATTTGTTGGGCGTAATGTTATTTCTTCTTCAAGGTCTTAATAATGCAGTACTGGAGTATTGCAGTATAACCACAGTTTGATTGATTTGTTTATTATATACTTGGTTTCTCACCAAGGCTTATATGTGACTCCAACCAAAAATGACTCTGAGCAGATAAAACTCCTTTCTGGCCATGACTCCACTTGATCTTCTAAGCTGTGAGTCCAAGGTAACCTGCTCTGCATGGGGGCCCATCTATCAAAGATGGGATACTACTGTGTTCCAATGACTCCTAGAATCAAGGTCTTGCTGGAACTGATTGTAAGCCTCACCCATCAAGGTTCTTATAGTCTCCTGGAGTGGACATGCACCTGATATTACTGGCATATATCCAGTGTGGATACTCACCTCATCTTGATGGATGATCTTTGTCAGTGACTTCATGTAAATATTAACCTGGAGAGAGGAAGCTGCCAAGCCCTGTCAAACATGTCATAATGAGCAGAACAAGGAGAACCATTGGAAGCAGTATATCTCATATGCAATCCTCATAGACAGCCCAGAAGGGACAATGATATGACAGGCCACTAAATCTCATAATTCTCTCTAGGTCAAAGAGGAATAGAAAACTGGTAAAATTAACTTGCTAGTGCAATTTTATCTAGCACAGTCTACAAGAAAATAACAGAGATGTTTCGTCCATGTGCCATAAGTCACTAAATAGCCACAATATCCAATCATCGATCTTGTTAATCACTCTTGTGAAACAAAATTCTTCTGATGAAATGTGTGCTAATATGACATACTATAATAAGGCTCCACTTGACTGTGGAAATCAACTTTTGAATTTTATAGCTGCTGTTTACAACTGCTACCATGCACACAGAGCATGGCACCAAGCATCTCTAGCTTTTTTCGTGTAATGATCATAACACCACACAAATCCTCACCAAATCTTCAGCGTAGAAAGATTCTTCTCAGACTATCACTTAGTACTCCTTAACCAGTGGTGGGTTCCACCTACCTTTGCTACTGGTTCAGACCTGTGAGCATGCGTGCGTGCATTCTTTGCTCACATGCGGCGTTTTTGCACATGTGCAAAGCATCCATGATAACATCCGGTGAGTGGGAGGAGCCTCCCACCACTGCCACTACCAGTTTGCCCGAACCAGGGCAAACCAGTAGAAACTCACCACTGTTCTTAACCCATATAATACTTTTCACAACAAACCAAGACAGATACTGTTTTTTTCCACTTGGAAACTCAAAACATATTTATTGCAAGTGTATGATGCAAGCAAAGAAACACAGTGAATTGAACAGGTGCTTTTTTAATAGAAAGGACATGTTCCATGAAGTGCTATTTGATATCAACATAAATAACTACATAAACTATTTCTTCTGAGAAATCTTATTAAATTAAAAAAAGTATTCTCCATATTTACAAAAAGACTGTTGAATTCTTCAAAGTATTGCTTGAAGTTTCAAAGGCACTTTTTATTTATATCTCAAATCTAAGAGTGTACTTTTGAAGCTGTTTACATCAGCCCGTTTTATCACTGTAGAATGATTGAGTACCTCTTTGAGAATTTGTACAAATCTTCATTTCATGGCTGACTTTTACCGCAGAGCTTCCGGGATCTCCACCTAAAAAGAAAGGTGTTTTGCTTACATTAGGAACATGAACTAGAATTAAAAGAATAAATCATCTAAGTAGAGAAAACCCCACAGGTTTCAATGTCCTATTGTACTTTGTATTGTAATAGTAAAAACATATAGATGTTTTAGAAACATATTCGGCTTGATGGCAAGGATGTAAAACTGTGTGATCTCAGTGTGAGCATATGTGATCAAAAATTAGAATCTCTACTGAGAGGTGAGGCAAAGCAGCAAAATGTATATCTTAAGTTACATAGATTCACTCCTTGAAACTCATCAAGTCCTCTCTTAAACTGAGGACTTTTCCATCCATTATTGCAGAGGTCTCCAGACTTGGCATTTTTAAAACTTGTGGGCTTCAACTCCCTGAATTTCTCAGCCAGCAAGGCTGGTTGAGGAATTTTCGGACTTGAACTCCACAAGTCTTAAAGTTGCCAAGTTTTGAGGCCCCTGCACTATTGGAACAGAATGGCCTTTACGTCTGCAAAAATCATGGTAGCTATGTCACTTTGAATAACATAATTTTATTTTTCTTTATGCTTTTCAAAAGTAGGCCCCAAATTTTGGGCCACAGCTTCTACAGTGAGTTTGGCTTGGCTAATCTGAGGAGGGCATTGAAGCATTGAACAGATAAATTGGGCATTTTATACATCTCAATTCCCCTCTTCAGATTGAGGTTGATTTTTCCCATGGAAAGTTAAAGTCAAAATACCATAAGTGCTTGAAGTTGAAAGGACTTTTGCACTTAGAATCCCTCCCGAAACATACATACATACATATCTGCCCTCACACCAGATCATCAACTACACTCCCCCAGTGCTCAATAGCCAAGATAACTTTTTAAAAAATGATTTACATTTTTAAGTTAATACAAAATATTCTAATAGGTAAAATTGAATCACTGTTATATGGTTTTTAAAATATACTCGCCCATTGTTTGTAGCCTTTTCTTTTCTTATACCTCTTTTTCTTTCCTTCCATTTTCCCCTCTCTAAGTATTTTTGATAAATAAATAATATTTACCCTATAGTAAATATATAATATTAACTTATAGTAAAGAAGGTAAATATTTGGCAGCCAATAAATTTTATAAATAAGTAATTTTTTATAAATAAGTAATTTTTTATAAATAAATATTTATTACTGTTGTACTGAAAAAAAAAGTTACTCCAGGTTACAAAAGAATTTGTTCGCTCTTTCCCCTAAATTAAGTTGTTCTTGGAGCAAGTATACTTAATTCCAATGACTATTTGGATTCCTTACTTTTTCAAGTACACATTGTTCTTATCTGTACAAATGCAAACAACAAAGCTAAGTAAATGTTGGACAATTTTGGTAGAATATTATAATGTAGATCAATCAAATGTTAAAATAGACCTGATTTCTGAGCTGATTCTTTTAATGATTACATTTCCCTTAAAAGGGTAAGTAGACACCCAATAAAAATCAGATCTTCCTTTTGTATTACTTTTCTGGATATCTATCAATTACTTTAGCACATTAGAACTGAATACCTATACTTGTAGAACTCTCACTGACATATAAAGTGTTCTCTTTATAGAACTGATTACCCATAGGAAGATGGGGGTTTTTTGTTTTCGTTTTGCTTTCACATCCTGTTGCCCTAACATTACCTTTCCAATTAGAGAAGCTGGCATACATGATCTGTGAGGCATTTTCCCAAATCAATTGTGTGAGTGGTCTTACAAATACCAAATTCTATCATCCCTAATGTGGGGTGATTTACTAATATAAGAGAAATATGACTTAACAAAAATGATTTCCCCTGTACAATTTCAAAAATGCAAATAGCTTTTGAACCACAATAAAGATTACAGATTACTAATTATATTAGAAATTCAGGTCCTTCAGTAAAGATTGATTGATTATGTGCCATAAGGTCATTTTGAAGCCCATCTATTAGATATTTTCTTGTAACTGTACAATATGAATGTCATTAGAACTGTGTGAAATAGATGGAATGATCAACTCCATAGCAGTTTAAGACACCAAAACAGACTTTAAGTTGCAAAATTCCTCCCTTTGTATGATTCAGGGGGGGAAAAGACTCCATTTTCTTTTCACTGAGCGGTTGTCAGAAAAATCACGTAACCTTCACCACTGAGGGACCGGAAATGGTTTGCTTCCAATTCATCTTGAACACTGAGGTTCCCTCCTATCTTTAAATCCAATGAGGGTGCCTCCCACTTGATATGACAAGATTACACGAGTCTTGAATATCTGGCTGTAATTAAGATTTCTCTCTTGTGAACCAAAGTAGCTGTCCTATCTTTAAATGCTAGTTCACTTTAAGACAAAAAATCGGATCAAATAATAAAGTAGGATGGAAGTGGGAATCAAGAACGAATCTAAAGATGAGTAGACCTCTTATTTTGCAGAAAAAATATTTTTTAGCCCAAAGGAGAAATGTGAAAGAACAGCAATGAGAAATCAATGATTTGTAGGAGCAGTGTAATTTTGTTCCATATCAAAAAATGCCAGCTGAGAGGGTTCGAGAGGCTGTTCAGTAAGAATCTCTTTCTATGGAGTTCCTTCTTGAGGGTTCTTATCTATCAAGGTGACCTCACTGTCAGTGCTCAATTCCTACAAATTCCCAGAGGCAAGTTAAGGAAGTACTTTCTCTTTTTCAACAAAGCGATAAAAAAATTATTACCTTATAATTATCCTTTGATTAAAGTGTGATTATTTACCAACTTGCTTCCAGTTCTAAATCAACTCCTGAAATTACAATTACTTACCCGCCTTAGCTGCTTCATATTACTTCCACGAATTGCCTCCATAAGATCACTGTGGAGTGATCTTACTGGGGTAGAAGGTCGACTTGAAGGACGTGACCCTTCTTCTGATATATTGTCTGGGATGGACTTTAATGAATTTTTAATTTCTTTTAATATTGCATTCTCATGTTGTTTGTTTTTCTTGCTTTTTTTCTTCTTCTGCTTATTTTGTAGATCCCTCTTGGCACTTTCCTGCTGTTTTATAACCTCAGCAATATTCCTGGTGGGTGCTTTTTTCTCTACAACTATTTGAGGAGGAGGAGGTGGTGGCGGAAGAAGAGGAGGAGGAGGAGGTGGTGGTGGAGGAGGAGGAGGTGGGGCAGTTGGTGATGGAGGCGGCGATTGTGATGGCAATGGAGATTGGTTTTTAATAGCAGTGGCTTTCTTTAAAATCTTTGGAGAAGGCATAGGTGAACTTTTGGGAGGTGAAAGTTGGTTTTGAGGAGCTGAAATTTTCTTAGGAATCTTTGGAGAAGACCAAGGTGAACTTCTAGGAGATGAATACGGTGAAGAACCAGGAGTTCCTTTCTGCAATGCTTTGGCCTTTGGATTTAGTACTCCATCCCAACTGGACTGTTGTTCTTTCTGTTCTTGCATTCGTTTCTGCCTTTGTTTATCCATATTTCTTGTCAGAATGCCTGTCATACTCATTCTTGGTCCAGCAAGCTCAAAGTGATAGCCTAGTTTCACAATAGCAGTATTGTCCCTTAAAAGTTTAACCATGTCCATTTCAGCCTGACTGCCCATTATGTGCCTTTGGTTATGGAATCGTAATTCTGTTAAAACTTTGTTGTTCTGTAAAGCCCTCATGATCGCAATAATCCCTTTGCCTGTGACAAAATTAGAATCTAGATTCAGACTCACAATATGTTCATTCTCCTTTAGCATACCTGCAATAGCCATTGCAACATTGTCATCAGCATGAGTGTTAGCCAGATTAAAAGTCTTCACTACAGTGTTATTCCGTAGGGCCTGAGCAAAATGTGTTAGCATCTGTGGTGTGATATTTTCAATATTGTTTAAATTGACCTCAGTAGTTTCAGTATCATTGTTCCTAACTTTTTCTAATGCATCTTCAATCACTGTTGGATTTCCACATGGATGCATGGCTCCCATCCTGTAGTTCAAATATTCTGCTTCCTTTTCATTGTGACCATTGGTAACAATTTCATTTTCATTGTAGTTTTTAAGTTTAATGTTAAGTGAAGTTTGCTTTGTAGTATTTGGAAGTTTTTCACACTCTTCAGCAGATTCCTCTTCATCATCTGTACTACTTGCTTCTTCTTCTCTGTCATCTTCTTCATCCTCTTCCTCTTCCTCATATTCCTCATTGTTCTTCTCATCCTCTTCATTCTCATCCTCTTTGTCCTCTTCATCATCTTCTTCATTGTGTGCCTCTTCAGAAATTTCACTGTTGGTTCCTGTAAAATATTCTTCTTTAATTTCTTCTGACTCATCACCATCATCATCATCTTCTTCTTCTTCTTCTTGCTTATAATCCTACAAGGGAATTAATCAAAAGTAAATGATAAAAATACATTTTATTTATAAAGGTCCTCAAATTTCATTTCAGTGAGCTTTCATGATGATCTTTCCCAGATAATTATTATAGAAAAATTATGCACCGTGATGAGTTTTGAGAAGCAGTACTCTCAAATTCAGTTTTGCATAAAAATACTCCATGTATGTAAGCATCTGATCACAATTTATTGAAGATGTTTGAATTTAAGAATGTTGTGATTATGTATCATAACATCTATTAGAAAGTGTTCACAATATTACTGAGGGTTAATAGCATAACGAGTACTACTCTAACCTCCATTTGCCTTACTTGGATATTGGATATTTTCAGCGAACAGCACCCTGGGAAGTGACAGGTGCATTTTAAAATCCTTCAAAGAGAGAAAGTTAGCTTCCACCATGTCCACCATGTTTCTGATCTTGAATGAGGGAAATAAGAAATGACTGGTAATTGAGTAATTTCTAGAATGTTTTACTTAGCATAATGTGTAATTCAGTTATTCTTCTATTCCAAAAGGGGATAGCCTGAAATTTTATCCTGCAGAAGATCCCTGTAAGCACTGTAGAAAATCCCCAGAGAGCTAACTCAGTGGGGTGTTTTTTATTATTATTTGGTCCTTTCGAATCAGTCTTGATAGCTGATGACTACATGGAGAAGTCTTTGTAGTTTTCCTGGCAACTTTTGTAGAAATGGTTTGCCATTGCTTCCTTACTATGGCTAAGAAAGAGTGACTGGCCCAAGGCAACCCTACTGGTTTTGTGCCTAAAACAAGACTAGAACTCACGGTCTCCCACTTTCTAGTCTAGGCCTTTAACCCATTATATTGGTGTTGGTTGATTTTGTTACCAGACTATAATTTTTAACAAGAATGAATTTATAGAACACAATTAATTGTAAATAAGTATGAATGTAAATACATTTGTTTTTATTTGTGTATATGCCCTATTTATGGATTTTTAGCATGCCACTCGAAGTCCAGGTCAGATTTTGGGACAAGAAAAAGTTGCTCATCCCTTTCTAATCTGTCTGGCTGTCTTCTACACTATTAGAACAGGACAAAATCAGTACACACAATTTCAGTATTGACATCTCACATAGAGATATGTCAATGAAGAAAAAAAAAACAGTTGATGCTATCAGTTTTGTTTCTTCAGTGAGTGCTTCCTAATTAAGTTATTTGGATCCCTTCTTTGCTAAACTTGCATTGACCACAACACCTTTTTTTTTTTTTGCTTGAATTTCACCGAAATACTCATTGTTCCCTCCTCTCTACAAAAAAAGCATCAGGATTCTAATCCAGCCCTCTTAATTGTATAAGCAGAAAAATTGTATAATTGTATAAGCATAAAAAATCCTGGAAGAATACAAATATCTATATTAATAACCAAGGTCATAAAAAAACTCTGATATTCAAATTCTGGATCCAGCAATTAAGCACAGAGGATTTAGACCTCCCATTATTGCATATTCCTCTTTCAAGCTGCTACAATTAGTTTTCTTCCAACCATGTGAAGGTCCCCGATGAAAAATGGAGTATCAGCAGTATACTCAAGGCCATTAATTATGCCTAACCTGTTATTGTTCTCCTTTTGCTGTTACACAGGCAGACACCCGCAGAGTTTGTGTATTTGTGCGTGCGTGCGCGTGTGCATGTGTGTGTGTTGGGATAGGGAGCTAGAATACTGTTGAACTGTAAAAGAATATTATCCAGGCAGCCTCCATGCCTGCAGTGTTAGTGCTTTGTCTTTAAAGTTTGAAGCTTGAATTACAACCATTGGGCTTGAAACACAGAACAATTTCAGAGAAGTGCCAAACAGTGTCAAGTGTAGGTTGAAATTAAGTCTAGAATTAACTGTGCTTGTACATTCCCAGTTCCAGACATAATGACTGTTGTTGCTATTTAGGTATACCGTTGAATTACATAACTCTAAATCCTACTCTTTTCGTCATTACTTTTATTTGGATTATAATTGTTTATTATTGCTTGTTACTGTTATTTCATTCTGCCCTTGGAAAATCGGGATGACCAGTAGCTATTAGTATTGGACTGCATACCAACACCCTGGCTCAAGCACCAGGATAAATTCCTTCAGACGGGTTCTGATAAGAATGAAACACGACTCTGTCACTTCAGAGTTAAATAAAGACCTGTAATCTGGATGCTGCTAGGAATGTTATTCTCTCTTTACTGGTTGTCATGTTTCATTCCAACTTTCTGCTCTAGAAAAACAATGTTTTGTTATAAAAGAAACAAATATATATATGGGGGAAAATGGTAATATTTGGCTAGCTAGAGAGACCGTCTTACCTGTAGTTATTTAGACATCTTTTTCTTCTAGTTTAATTTATTATTGTCCAACCAAGTATTTGTAATTTTCCTTAGATTTTGCTTCATCCCAATCTTTTGATAGACATAGGTCAATTTCTTTCTTTTCTTATTATGGCTGTTAGGGTCAGCACTGTGTTGTTATGATGATATCACTGATAGAGACTGGGCTGAAATTTGAAATGTATGGCCTTTGTTTAGGAGGTTAAAATAGGAAGAGGTGAATTTATGTCCATTTTTCTTCTTTAAGGCACAGTTTAAAAAATCTGTTGAAAGATAGATTTTCTAATTAGAGTCATTTAAGCTTTCTCGCTCTTTCTCTCTATTGCAGGGATGTCAAACTGGATTTCTTCGAGGGTCAGATCAGCATTGTAGTTCTCCTCCATGGGCCGGGGGGGCAGGGAGCGGGGAGGGGGAGATGGGACGGACACCTCCTGCTGCACCCTGGCGGCCAAAACAGGAACGGCAGGGTGCTGCAGGCCAGCACTCTGCTGGCCAAAAATGGGCCATATGGAGGTCTCCCAAGGCCCCTGTGTGGCCTGTTTTTGGCATCCCCAGCCTCCTGCAGCACTCTGCCGAGGAAAAACAGGCCACCGGGAGGCAAAAAACGGGCCATGGGGGAGGGGGCGCATGCAGCCTGTTTTGGCCAGCAGAGGCACTGCGGACTGGTCCTTCGATATTTCCAGACAGGCCCCATGGGCTGGATTTAAGCACCCCATGGGCCAGATCCGGCCCGCCAGCATTAAGTTTGACACCCCTCCTCTATTGCTTGCTCATTATCTGCTTTCTACCTGTAGTCCTCACTTATCGACTGGTTACTTAGTGACAGTTCAAAATTACAACAGACTTCACAGTTCCAGAACTCCGATGGCCGCACACACACTGTGATCATGTGATCACATTTTGGGCAGTTGGCAACTGGCTTGCATTTATTTATTTATGGCCATTTGCAGTGTTCTACAGTCATGTCACCATGATTTTTGCTGGTATTTACTTCAGGTTTATGGCAAAAAATGATTTTAGATAAAATGGATTTGTTTAACAACTGTGGCATTTGCTTAATGACCACCACAAAATTGAGCATAGAGACAGAGTGATCCACTTAACAATTTATAGCTGTTATTCTGGGCTCACTTATGGTCATTAGTTGAAGACTACCTCTATGTATCTCTCTATCATTCTCTCTATCTTCTATCTACTGTATCTACCTACCTATCTACCTGTCTCATCAATCATCTACCATAAATGTCAAGCAGTCATTTGTACGATTTTTATTTATTATTTATTTGATTACTATAGTTGCCCATCTCAACAAGTGACTCTGGGTGGCACACATGTTTTGATTACAATACTTTTTGTACGTGTTAGAAGCTGCAGTGCTCCTTCCCATCCCAACCTTTTTTTGAGTTTATAAAGCTTGTATTATGAACTTTCTTTAAAAACTTTAAATTTGGGGAGTTGGAGACAGAATGGAAGGGATAAGGGGAAGGAGAAGGGATGGACAGAAAGTTGATAGAGACTTGTTGATACATCAAGAAACAATTTTCAACAAATCAGTAAAGAACTTCAATTACCACCATGTGTAATACTTGTGATGAGATTTATGCCTGGCCTTATTCAGACAATAAATTTATTCTGATGATAAAAAAAGAAGGAAGTATACTTGCATTGTCCTCACTTTGCTATACGTTCAATATGCCAGAAGCAAATATTTGAAGTGCAGACTTATGCATGCTACTTTCTTAACTTCTACCACTTTTCTACAATTTGAAATCTTGGAAAATGTGATGTACAAAATAATAGAAAGAAGTAGATTGAAGTTAGCATGCATATTGCCACAGGCCCTCATCACATAAATTATTTGAAAATCTAAATAAGACTCTTAAATATTCGGTCCTCTCCATGTATATAATAATACATGAAAGGCAACCAATAATTAGTATCTTCCCTTGAGTTATTTTGTACTAGCTTCTGTTGCTGGAATTCAGTTTTCCTTAAAGCAGATTAAATGCTATGAGTCTGAAATGTGGCAGGACACATCTGTTGTAGCACAATGCTAAACAGAATTTGATATTATATGTGTAACTGAACCTGAGATATGAGTGAGACATTTAGCAAAAATACATAATCATTCCAACTGTGGCTATGTCAGTACTTCTCAGCTTGTGCTTTGATGACGTTTTTGGATGTTCCTTCAAGTAAAAAGAATATTTGTATATAAAAAAAGCTCTTCACAGGGGGAAGCAGAGTTCTGAAGCAATGAACTCATTGGGATGATAATTTAATAGCACAGAGGAAGAAAATGTATATTACTCTACAATTTCTATACGTTACTAAAGCTTCTGCTCTTATTTATTTATTTATTATTTATTATTAAAATTTATATGCCGCCCTTCTCCCGTAGGACTCGAAGTGGCTCACACAATAAAAACCACAACAATAAAATACTAAAAACCAATACGAATTTAAAACCCCCAAAATTAAAAGCCTCATAGTCGGTCAGGGAATTTGCTGGAAAAGCCATGTCTTCAGGCCAGCGCGGAAAGTGCGGAGATCAGGAGCCATCCGGAGCTTGGTGGGTAACCCATTTTTGATCAATTTGCTTTTAGTTTGATGGAAAATACAGAGCAAGGAAACCATTCTACTGAATATGAGTCATTTCTGGGCCAAATTAATGCAGTTATTCTCCTACCTGTTCACATGCCCCCATTCTCTCTTTTTCCAGAAGTTTCTTAGTCTCCCTTTCCCAGTAGGCCATCAGTGCTTCCCGGCTAAAAGTTCCTGTGGGAGTTTTTTCTGTTAGACTCTTTTGCCTATGCCCCACAGGAAGGCTCCGGTCAGGCTCAATATCCTCCAACTCTTTCTCCAGCTCCTTCAGCTCCTCATCGGTAAGAGAAGCAAGGAGTTCATCTTCATCCAGCTCTTCATATTTACTAAGCTCTCGCCTGTAGCCAAAGCCAGACATGGTCCCTTCTGTTATCAGGCTGATGTAAAGCTGAAACTACAATGCAGCATTCACAGAGACTGAATCCAAGGCACCCACATATGCTTTGGTTGGCAAATGTTCACCCCCCCAGTAACTGCAGTACCTTTTAAAAATATTCCTAGGGGGTTGCGACAATGCACGGAAGGATGAAAGCATAGTCTGTTTTAAGCATCAGACGTCAGCAAGAGTTGAGCAGAAAGAATGTCCCAGTGCACCAGTGTCTTATGTCTCTTAAACACAGGGATTACTGACACATTGACAAGAACCATATTTAGAGTGGCTTGATAAAAGGAAAATGAATGCTCATCTGTAGATTTAGAAGCCCAGGAAGATAGTTGTTCATAAAGCAACAAGCACACTTACTTTGACACACAAGAGTTTGTGGTCTACCCAAGCAACAAAGACCAGGTAACAAAAGGGGTGCTTCGTTCAGCATGATTAGGACCATTCCAATGTGGGACAAAATATTTTCTTAGCTGGGACATCCCTTCTTTTCATGGCCCCATAGTGAGAGAATGGATAATAACTGTTCAACTTGAGATTTACTAATTTTGATCATTTTAAGATGGAAATAGGTACATCTTGAAAATAGGAAAATCCAGGTTCCCCAAATTATGGAATATGCCACTAAATTAGGCAAGGATTTAAACATAAAAATATAGTAACTCAGCTATAATATTTTCTTTTCTTTTAAAAATATCAAGATATGGAAATGAATCTGAATTTGACAACAAAAGCCTTTTTTAAAAAAAATGTTAAAGATGCATACTGGGACAACAACAGTGGTGGGTTCCTCCCGGTTTGGTCCGGTTCGGCTAGCGGTGACGATATGACATCACCGAACCGGTTCTCCCCCCCCCGCCCTCCCACCCCCCACCTTATTCTTACCTTTTATTTGGTCCCACCCCCAATCTATTGCTGCCTCCTGAGTCCCAGCTGATGACTAGAGGGAAAAAAACTGTTTAAACTCTTGCCGCGGGGCTTCAAAGGGCCGTCCTACAGCTGATCAGTGTTAAAAGCAAACAAATGAGTCGGGTTGTAAGTGCGAGGACTGGTCATAAGTGTGAGGACCTTCCAGAAATGACTCTGACCAGCTAGCCACGCCCACCTAGTCACATGACCTCCAAGCCACACCCACAAAATAAGCCATGCCCACAGAACCGGTAGTAAAAAAAATTAGAACCCACCCTTGGACAACAATATCGCTATGATAGAAATTATCTTGTGGGGATGGACTTTGATCTTTGTAAACTCTTATATGAAAGGACATAATGTGCATTTTCCTGCATTAATCTGAAGATTAAAAATAAGGGGGAGGGTTGGAAATGCCTACATTTCTGTGGATATTTTGTTGTTCTTAGATTGTAAGCATAATCAGTGAAATAATTAAATACAAGTTTTGAGAAAAATACCTATAGTTTAATTATTTCAATTAGTTTCAAGCATGTTTGACTCTCAGCTGCACTGTGTTCTAAGTCTGCTTGTCAATCTTTTTCATACAAATATAAATATAAGGCATTGGTAATAGGCTAAATGATCTTTAAATCAAGGGTCTCCAACCTTGTCGACTTTAAGCCTGGTGGACTTCAACTCCCAGAATTCTGGGAGTTGAAGTCCACCAGGCTTAAAGTCGACAAGGTTGGAGACCCCTGCTCTAAATAACACTGAAAGGGTTGCATACATTTAATTAGATTAAGCAATCATCTGTAGCAGCAGTATTAAATGATGGTTCAGTCTACACTTGATTTGTTTATAATGACTTTCATCTTTCTTCTTTAAAACATACATACAACAATCTATCTTTAAACATGAGGTAACCCAGGGCTCATATACATTACTGAGTCATTTTTCTGACAGCTGACTCTCACAATCCGATATTTGTATTAATTCAATCATTTTCTGTGAAGTTTGATTAAAACCAGATTTTAAATGGGCATATTTTTTGGTCCATATAGTTCACAGACAGGTTTAATTTTTATTCTGTTATTTTGTGCAGGTATCTGGAGGCCTAGAATTGGAGAGCAAAATTCTAGAGAAACAAGGTATTGGCAGTGTGTAAAAGAAAAGACGATGAGATATAATAAAATGATTAAAACAATACAATAACTTTTAAATGACAATAAATATGTTAATGTGCTCCAGCTAGAAGAATGCTAATAGTAGTAAATGTTCCTCTGTTTATGGGTAAATTCTTGAAACGTACAGGCTTGTTGGCATCATTCAAACTGGAGTTGTTAAGTATAACAGTTACCTAAGGTGGTGATGTCTTTTTAAAGTACTAAACATAAGTCTAGTCCAAAATTGTAAAAAAAGAAGAAGCTATTTCTATGTTGACAGATGGTGTTCTGGAGATAGCTATTTATGTGTTGGAACAATGAGTATGGCTTCTTCGTGCCTTCCTGGAACAGACTTCCCTTAAGTTGGCAGAGTGATCTGGTTTCAAAAAGATGAATGCAGTTTTAAGATACATTCAAAATTCCTTTGCAAAAACTTCAAAAGAAGCAATAATCACATAACCATGCTTTCCTCTGCTTCACACAGACCTCATCTGGAGTTTTAACACAACCTTCTATATTACAACTTTCATAAAACTAAACACAAATAGGCACATCTTTGGAGAAAGAGTGACACTACAGCGAACATATGGAGAAAGGTTGGAGGAAGAGGTTATAGTCAACATGTAAAAGAGAAAGATGAATGAGGCTCTGATAAAACTGTCCAACACTGATTTTGCTTGTTGCCGACAATGAGTGAAAAGTAGATCTAATGGACATATATTCTCTGAGGGCAATTTTCACTTAAATATTAGAAGAAAGAAAGGTGAAATGTTTCACCTGGTCATTGTGGACAGATCAATTTCCCCAATCAAGTAGGAACACGCTCTCTTGATCAAGAAGCTAAAGTTGACCTTCAGATGAAAAACAGAATTAGATAGGCATCTGAAAAAGAAATACTAATAGTAATGAAGGCATTCAATTATCTTCACATAGACTAGGAAAATGCATGTCCTTAACTTGATATGGAAACCTGATTTCTAGATATACTTAATGATTATTCTGTGAAACATCTACTCTGAAGCCAACACCAGATTGATCAGAAATAATGTCCTGTGATGACTCCCCCAGACACCTCCCCAGACACCTCTCCAGATGTCAGTTCAGAGGAGGATGAACTAGTCCTGGGCACGTCAGGAGGGGAGTTGGTCAATGGCTCCAAGCAGCCGTCTGAGAGGGAATTGGCTGAAACATAGGTGCAGCAGGACAGCCCTGAGACTTCAGGTGGGGAAAGTGCACAGGTGCAGCTGGTCAGTGATGAGGAAGAGGAACTGCCTTCTGCACTTGAACTGAGAACACATAAGGCAGAAAAAAAGGCAGGAGCAGCAAAGGTCAGCTTGATTACTCACGAGGAGGCAGCCTCAGCCCTCTTGATGGGCTGCACCAGAAGCTGGCTATATGTTTCCTGATCGTTGTGATTCCTGCTTTGCTTTGGATTGACACTGTGCCTTGACTTGGATCGTGCTCTGTGAACATTCATGTATCGTGGATTTAATTTTACCTGGTGGATTTATCTTGTTTGGAAAACTTTCAAGTGCCTCGTATATTCATTGGCCATTGGCTCTACGGACTAGCATTAGTCTACTTTTGGCTGGACTTAATTGGGACAGTTCTGGATTTTTGGTGAGGAGAATTATTGTATAGTGGGTTTTAACCCACTATATTATTATATAGTGGAATTATTGTATAGTGGGCAAGAACCAGACCAGCATAGCTGCAACAGAACTTATTGACTCAAAAAGGGAACTGAGAAACTGCAGGCAAATGCCTGTTATTTATACTGTAGGCCCACAGGGCCTTAACTAATCATAGAAAGAAGAAGAACAAAAAATAAAATTAGTTCTGACAAAAAATGTATCAGTTGATCAAAAATGCAAAAGGAAAAAAAATGATTAACACATGACAATCAACTAAACAATATTCAAATGTAACCAGAATAGGAAATCAACCAAGGAACAGCTTGAAGGAAAGAGAGAAAAACAGATAGCAAGGGCATGTATGTAAATGTAGTGTCTCTCCTGAAAGGGCCATTAGAGTCCGGATTCCTCTACCCCCTTTCTATAGGTACCCAGGCTCTTCCTTGCTGCACAGTCATTCACCGGGTGTCTCAATGTCCATCATTCTGGACGTCAGTCTGCTCTGATCTCTCACCCAGGTACCCCCACTCACCCAGCTCATGTCATTTCCATTGTTCTTGGGGGGGGGGCTGGTGCCCCTCTGGTCATTCGCTTGTTCACTTGCCTCAGTCAGTTCACCTCCATTGCATTTGTCACCCCCTCTGGTTACCCACTCACCCAATCATCTGGGTCAGCTTCCTTCATTGTCTCCTCTCCCCTTTCCAGATTCTAGCCACCTCTCTCCTCCCAAAATCTTCCCACCAAAACCTGATGGGAAACCTGAACCCCTTCTTCTCTTTTTCCCACCTCTTCCTCCCTCAGCTGAAGATCCAGGGCTCTAGATCTCTCGCCACTACATAGATATTTATGGATGGTGATGTTTGTGACTATACACCCTTGAATACATTCAACTAGCAGGTGATAAGATGGAAAGCTGTTGTCATGAACTGGTAACTGGATAAAAGAAAAGATGAAACAGAGTTGAAATAAATGGACTTTCTGGCATGATGTCAAAGTGGAGTTCACCAAATTTCAGGGCCGGTGCTGGTGTTTTTTTAATCTGCTATGGTTAACTAGTGAAGATCCCCTGTTTGTTGAGGGTACCAAATTTTCAAAGTAGTAAAATCAACAAGATATTGTGAAGAACTCCAAAATACCTCTCCAAACTGGTAAAGTCAACTTTATTATGGCAAATCTAGTTTATTGTGAACTAATATGTATACATATGTAGGAGCGGTATGGTGGCCTAGTGGTGAAGATGCTCACCTTCCATTCAGAAGATTGAGAATTTGATCCTAGTAGCAGCAGATGTTTCTCTGCTAGGGCACAAAGAAAAAATATCTACTGTGAACTTTGCATGGCATCAAGAAGGGCATCCAGCAGGTAAATGCTCAGCTCCATCCAGTTGTCCTGACTCTACCCTGAATTAAGGGATTACAGAATCATTAGTATGTGTATGAATGGGTCCACTGCACTGTATGTATATATAAATAAATAAACTAAATCCATCAAAGAATCTAACCAGAATGTTGATCTTGGAGTCATCATCAGCACTCCCATAAAAAGGTAAAAGATAGTGTGCAGTTACTGTTAAGAAGTAATTTCTATGCTTGAAGTTCTTTAGGAAGAGAATTGAAAATAGCTATTGGTGCAGTTATGCAACAATCCTCTTTAGAACAATCCTTATATAAGATCATGATTCGACCACACTTGGAGGACTAAGTTCAGTTCTGGCCATGACAATTTTAAAAAGATATTATTATAATGGGAAAAGGCACAGCAGGAGATTTGGGACTGAAGCATGCCTTCCATAAAGATAGATAACAGCAGTGAGGGCATTCTAGCCTGAAGTAGGAGACTACCAAGAAATGTGACTAAGGTAAATAAAATACTTTATAGCATAAGCAAGTTGGTTTCTCTCTATCTCAATACTTTTTTACACATACTGTATCATAGTTAAATTGAGGAATTTGCTGCCAGCAGTTGTAACTGATCTTAAATGGGGACTAGAGAGGTTTATGGGAGGATCACGCTTCCATGGCTACTAATATTGATAGCTGTTTACTGCCTCTTAAGCACGCTCACTATGCCTCAAATGCTGTTTGCTGGGATCCAACAGTGAAAAGAAACGATCGCCCTTCAGTTCAGGCTTATGAGCTTCCCAAGCTTGACCATTGTGTAATACAACCACAATTGAGCCCAACATTTCTGTTGCTAAGTGAGACAGTCGTTAAGTGGGTTTTGCCCCATTTTACAACCTTTCTAGGCACAGTTATTAAGCAAATCTCTGCACTTGTTAAGTTGCAGTTGTAAAGTGAATTTATTTATTTATTTATTTATTTATTTATTTATTTATTTATTTATTTATTTATGTAATTTATATGCCGCCCTTCTCCCAAAGGACTTAGGGCGGCTTACAAGAAGGAACAAAAAAATTACATAAACATCAAAGTCAATTTAAAATTAGTTAAAATTAATTAAAAATTAAAAATTTAATTAAAATTATTAAAAATCACCCCTACGGATTCAGATCATTTGGTGGAAAAGCCATGTCTTCAATTCGCAGCGGAAGGAGAGGAGGTCAGGGGCTGTCCTGAGGCCGGTGGGCAGCCCATTCCAGAGGGTTGGCGCTCCCACAGAGAATGCTCTCCACCTGGGGGCCACCAGTCGACATTGTCTGGCTGACGGCATCCTGAGGAGGCCTGCTCTGTGTGAACGCACCGGACGATGGGAGGATGGCAGGAGATGATCCTGCAGATACCCCGGGCCTAAGCCAGTGGTTTTCCCACTGATTTTGCTTGTCAGAAGGTTGCAAAAAGTGATCACATAACTCCAGGATGCTGCAACTGTCATAAATATGAATCAGCTGCCAAGCATCCAAATTTTAGCCACTGACCATCAAGTTGCTACAACAGCTTTAAGTGTGGAAAATAGCTATGGGTCACTTTTTTCAGGGCTGTTGTAACTCTGAACAATCACTAAATGAATGGACTACTTGGACCAGACTGGACCAAATAGGTCCATTGTCTAATCCAGGAAAGCTTTTCTTATGTTCGCATATTTTTAACGTCAAAAGCAGGTTAGTGTTTTGTTGATTGCTGACCTACATGTGACATGGGTTTTACATGTATTTTTTCAGTCCTGAGAAGTCTCAAGATCCAGACATTTGGAAGTTTAAGTCCACAAGTCTTAAAGCTTCCAAGAAACTTGGATTTATTATTAATCATATTTTAGAATTTAGAATAATGTAATTATTATGTTTCTTCACTTCATGGACTAACACTTACATAATGCTGTGACAGTCCTTGTTTCAGAGCACTAACTCTCAAGAGTTAGACATACCTTTCTGGAATCATGCATAAAACATTTGACTGGGATTGGGACACCCATATTCAGGTCCCTTCTCACCATTGGTAAATAATTGGGTTATTTTTGGCTAGTCATACTCTCTCATACTGTACAAAGTAGTGTTACAAGAATAAAATGAAGAGAAATCCCATGTAATCCATCTTGAGTTCCTGGAGACAATAATTTCTGACATATAAACCATATTGAGGCAGATGGAACAAATTATATAGACTTTTTTTTTTTTGAGTCAACATGAACGTCAAACATTGTGCATACTGGATTGTCTTTGAAACCAACATGTCACCACCTACATTTAATGCTCACACCAGTAAACCAACTGGATAAAAACACACATTGAAAGTATGTTGTGGAATAACTTTTCAGTCAGGTTACTTTGCCAAGTAATTCGATTGTTTGGGTCAGCTACAGCAGTGACTTTGTAAATTCAAAGTCAGGTGAGAATACTGGCCTTTTCTCTTCTGAGATAAAAACAAATGGAAATTAGCCAGTAATTCTATACTTGCTTACTTTGGAGAAAATCGCATTGAGTTCAGCTGGTTCCCTTATGAATAGACAGAAGCAGCTGTTAGGTACAAAGTACTCCTTGTGTAATGCCTAGTTTTCCCCGTAGAAATTCTAGCATTTCAGATGCAAAATGAAGAGCATGGCCAAATGAACTCTAAGTAGGACAACTGGACTCAATTCACACAGCAGGTTCTGGAATATCATGAAAGGGAAGCAAAGTATTAATCACTGTATTCACTCTTAATGTGCATTAAAAAAAAAATCTTATGCTGCTGGAAGTTCATAAAGCCATTATGTAAATGATCAGCAATAATTTTACAGTGAGATTATTTCATTGTGTTCAATTGAGCATAAAGAATATAAAAAATACCAAATACAGTACACTCAAATTTCATGTTAAAATCCACCCACATAGCCATATTATGGTGGAAATTCATCTTTGTGGAATATGGGAATAAGGATATTGTGATAAATTGCATCTTTTGTCATCCTAGAACTGTTAAATGAGCTCTTTCTCTTGCCTATAGGAAACCCAGGCCTGTACAGAGAGGCTGATACTTGTGGGGGATTCCTGACTGCAATGTTATGTTTGGGGACGAAGGTTTCAATAGCAACCTGGCTGATACTTCACTACAAAGTGTCTTTGGCAGGAAATATAAACAAACAGCCTTTCCTGTATGTCAGCCAAAATTCAGAAATATCATATCAGAAATCATATTACCATCCTTCATCTCTCTCTATTCCTGGAAGAGAATCAAGTGCCAATTTCAACTAGTTTTGGGTTTATCCCGCCTCCTTTTGAACAATGTTATGTTTGTCCCAAACAACCTTGGAGCTGGATACTTTGGCCTTCTCCACCAGCCAAATTCACTCCAAAACAGGCAACAAGTCAACAAGAGATTATGTCCACATGCTTCGTCTGTGGATCATCCAGCTAGATGGCTTCTGCGGCTGTCAGTAAGGATAATTTAAGCATATGTCAACAAGAAAGGGCCAATATAAAACCTACAAGATATATTGTGTATTCTAATTTTTTTACTTTGGACGCCCCAGAAATACCTTACTGAGAAACATATAATACAAACTGCTTTCCTTTCTTTCCAGGCACATTTATAGAACAGTGGGGTTATTATGGTTAGTTGAACATCTAATTACAGATTACAGATTAACAGAGTTGGAAGGGACTTTGTAATCATCTAGTCCAATCTCTCCCCCTCCAATCCAAGCAGGAGACCTTACACGATTTCTGACAAATGGCAGTCCAATCTCTTCTTGAAAGTCTCAAGTGATGAAGCTCCCAGAACTTCCGAAGGCAAGCTGTTCCATTGGTTGATTGTTCTCACTGCCAGAAAATTTCTCCTTATTTCCAGGTTAAATCTCTCCTTGTTCAGTTTCCATCCATTATTCCTTGTCTGGCCTACAGGTGCTTTGGAAAATAGGTTAACCCTCTCCTCTCTGACAGCCCCTCAAATATTGGAAGACTGCTATCATGGCTCCCCGGTCCTTCTTTTCACTAGACTAGCCATGTCCAGTTCCTGTAACCGTTCTTCACGTTTTAGTCTCCAGTCCCCTAATCATCCTGGTTGCTCTTCTCTGCACTTTTTCTAGAGTCTCAACATCTTTTTTATAGTGTGGTGACCAAAACTGGATGTAGTATTCTAGTGTGGTCTTACTAAGGTTTTATAGAATGGTATTACTACCTCACTTGATCTTGATTGTATCAGGGGTGAAATTCAGCTGGTTCTATCCGACTCAGGTGAATCGGTAGCAGCGGCTGTGGGAGGCTCTGCCCATCCATGCGGACGTCATGATATCACTTTTTTGTGATGATTTTAAGCCTCTGTGCATGCACATTTGTGAACCGGTAGGGAAGGTAAGTGAATTTCACCCCTGGATTGTATTCCTCTGTTAATGCAATTTAGGATTGCATTGGCTTTTTTGGCTGCCACTGCACATTGCTGGCTCATATTTAGCTGGTTGTCCACTAAGACGCCAAGCTCCCTCTCACAGTTACTGCTATTAAGCCTGGTTTCACCCAGTCTGTACGTGTACTTTTGGTTTTTCTTGCCTAAGTGTAGGACTTTACTTTTCTTTACATTGAATTTTATTTTGTTAGATAGGGCCCAGTGTTCAAGTCTGTCAAGAACCGTCTGGCTCTTGAGAGTATCCTCTAGGGTGTTAGCTATTCCTGTCAGTTTAGCGTCATTTGCAAATTTGGTAAATTCACCTTCTATTTCCCCATCTAAGTCATTTATGAAGATATTGAAGAGTACTGGGCCTAAGTGTACCACACTGCCTACTTTCCTCTATGTAGACTTAGACCCATTAAGGACTACTCGTTGAGTACGGTTTGTCAGCCAGCTGCGAATCCATCTGGTGGTGATGCTATCTATCCCACTTTCTTCTAAGTTTACTAAGAAATAGGTTGTGGTCTACTTTGTCGAATGCCTTGCTGACGTCTAATCCCTTTTAGTGGGATTAACCATAAAATCAGTATGAGTTCTTTTTTCCTTTGAAATGTATTTCAATAATTGCGTTTCTTTCACTGAGCTAGAATGTCTGCAGGCGCTGGTTAAAAAAGTCAGGATACTGCTGCAACCATGTAATCAAAACTTTTGTTGTTTTTTTAGGTGTTGCACAGAACAAACAAATGGAGTTTTGATTGCACTATTTGATTGTGTGGGCCACACGTCCGCACATGTACACACACTTACACAGAGCAAACAGTTTGCAGTCAGGTAACAACAAATTGGAAGACTTCCAAGGGGGAAAAAAAGTAATCACCTCAAACTTGAACATATTTTGTGAGGTTAAATATGTTAAATTGTATCTTCTAATAATATCAACATGGCAAATCCAAGAATGTGTTAGTACCTAAGTTGTAGTCTTTAATTCTTATATAAGTTCCCTTCAATTGGAACATGTAAATACCATGAAAAGACAGAAGAACTAAACACGTCTTCAGTAAAATTCCTAAACGTATCTATGAAATACTGCATGGAAAATCCAAATTATTGGATGGACCAGTTTTTACATTGTCCCGTTTCACATGAACGGATCCAAAGCTGGTTCTGCAGGAACTTGTCACATAATAATCATAAGCAATTAGATCTGCTCCTTATATAGGGTAGGACTGCCACTGACAATTTAACCATTTAAAAAACAGAAACTGCATTTATTAACCTTTGAATGGTAGAAGTACACTCCTCAAAATTCAGAAAAATAAATAAAGTTAAGTTCATTTACATTCAATAAGAATTCATTATAGTTATTATGTAATTAATAGTACTACTCTCGTTATTGAATTTTTTTCTGCCTCATTAAAAATAACTGTTTGGTCACTTTAGGAAATTGTTCAGGGTGTGCCTGAAGCTTTTAATACACAGCTAAGCCTCCGGATTGTGATACCCATGAAAATCCAGCAGGCATCCATGAATGCCAGAATTTCAAAAAATTCAGTATGCATGTTGAAATTAGCATTCTCTTTTTAGAACAAGCGTTTTGTATGTTCAGTGATAATCTACCTGTAAACAAACAGGCTTTATATAAGAACAGTTTGTACATATGTACATGTTTGTGTGCACCTACACATATTTATATATGTATACAGAAGAAAACTGAGATGTGCAGATCAAATCAATAGAAATCTATGTTTGTCTTATTTGACAGGTGATAAAATATAGTGAATTGCCCTGCAAAATAATCCTAAAACAAAATGAATTATATGAATGCTATGTTTCTAATCTGCAAGCCGTGAAAAATAGAGGAAAATGCAAAAGAAAATTCTTGTTTAAATAAAATCCACATAATATTTAACACATCTTTTAACTCTTCCAGATTTAATGTTACAGGTTATATTGCATAATAAGAAATATTTTCTATTAGAATATATCCAGAATTTAATTATGATTTGTGTTAAGAAAACAAAACTATTTTTTGACAATTGAACAATCTCTATTTCAAACGGAAATGGAAAAGATGATGGGGAAACACACTAAAACCAAGATACATAGGCAGGAGGGAAAACTAGCACAGTTCTGCAAATACTGTATGTAGGTATAAAGTTGATATAAGAGTTCCCACATGTAAAGTCTCTATGACACAAATGGAAATGAAGCAATGGAGCTGGTGTCATTCCCCCCTCCCCCCCCAAAAAAATGCAAGCGTCAGGTATAAAAAAAATCTCTTCCGTGGGCCTAAGGAAATCTTTAGAAGTCATCTCATATTTGGCAATTTAGATATTCTGATCCAAAGCTTAGTTAACTTCAATAAGCAAGGGAATGTGTCTAGGATTTTGATCATTCCAAATGTAATTCTCTTCCATAAAGATCGTATTCTTTGAAGAGGATAAATTCCGTTAAAATTGGGGGGAGAGGAAGATTCTTCACAGATGGAGTCGTCTCTCTTCTCACTAATCCTATATATTTACGTATTTTCAGGCGGCACAAATGTTTTAGTGGACGAGGATTCTCTGAAAGATACAAAGGAAAGAAATGGAATGGAAAATATGTCTGATTAATTTAGCACTGAAGTATCATACAGTGGGCGGGAACCTTAGAGATAATTTGGTCCAATGCCTTACTCAGTGCAGGATACATTAGAGCATGACCATCCATCCAGCCCATTTGAAGACCTCCACTGAAACCCAACTGACCATGTCATATGGCAGCCTGTTTCCCTGGCTAACAGCTCATACAACCAGGAAGGTTCCCCTGATGTCTATTTGTTTCTACTTTTTGAATTCACTGGTTCAAGTCTTGATCATTGGAGCAAGAGAGAATATTTTTATTTCTCTTTCCATGTGACTTCATATAGTTGCTGCTATTATATCCCCCTTTAGTTATCTTGTAATTACACCTGATTTCCAGAACTTTGTAGCTTCCCTTTGCCCAATTTTCAGTGTTCTTTTTTAACTGTAATGCCCAGAACTAGAAACAACACTCCAAATGAAATATGAAAAGTGCAATATAGAATGGAATATAAGTTCCCATGATCTGAACTCTTTGGTCCTATTAATGCATCCCTAAGACAGAGTTCATCTTTTTACAGTTGCATTGTACTCCTGGCTCATATTTAATTTGTGATCAATGGCAGTATCCAAATCCCTTTCACATGTACTTTTGCTTTTCTATCCTAGTGCCTTTCTTGTTTTCTACTGAAATGCAGAATGCTACATTTCTCCCTAACAGACATGGTAAAATCCAGAGGTAAAATCAACATGATGTGATATGTTGACCAAAATGAGACACACTGTTGCCAGCTGTCAACACTGTTTTTAAAAAAAGGTTCTGTAACACAAATGAGTAGTATTTCACTTTACCATACATTTCAAATTTTATTATTTCTGTGCTGGTATTAGAGAAATGATATCACTTAAATAAGTATTGATTATATCTAGACTGGCTTTCAGATGCTAGAAATCCTATTCAGTATTTCAAATATATCAGTTTGGAAGGATAGCCATTTATTTATGACGCCATCTAAACCAATAATTTAATCCTCATTTATTCACAAGGCTATAAATCCTGTTCATCTGAAGATGGTAAAAAACAGGGCACACTGTTATAATAATAACAAATTATTTGATATTTTCAAACACAAATACGTTTTACTTTTGTTTTCATAGATTAAACAGCTAGCCTAATTCTAAGCCAACAGTATTCATTTACCTAATATTTGCTGGATTTCTGGCCATTCTTCCTGAGTCTCCAAGACAAATTTAAGTTTAGTGCAGAGAGGAACATAATCCATATAATCTATCAAAATGCGGACAATGGGTCCAACTAAATGTTTCATCCAAGGAAGTGTAATAAAGTCACAGAACTGAAAGGAAATACAATCAGTGTTATACGAAATTATTTTCTAAAATGTATTATTATAATATGGTGCAGAATTCATGAATAGATCACACCTTAAAACAAGATACATAAATCCAAACATTTATTTAAAAGGCAGGAGAAGCTTGTTAGAATTCTTAAAATATTACAGTGCCATTTCATAGTTTCTGTAGTTCTCTATATCTCTTTGAGAAGAAATTGAAAAGCTATATTCTGAGCTGAAATACTTGAACTTTACTGGCATATATAATGACTTATAAAACATTAAATATTAAGCTTGTTAACAGAATAAATCATAGACCTCTTCTTTATCTGTATAATACAGCTGAAGTTCATATGACACCTTTTGTTTAAATAGGTAGCCTAATAAAGCCTAAATAATGAAATAAATAAATTTGATAACCGATGTAGACTTGCAACAGTTTTGCAGGGAATCTAAGTGACCTCTTATACCAGCTAATATAAGTTTTCCATTGGATTAACTTGTTCTTCCTTTCTTCCCACATAGCACTGGGAATATTGCTGGCACTGCTCTATCAATAGTTCTTCCCTTGGCTCCACTCTTTTGAAGAAGGGTAGAAGGGTACATCGAACAGAGCAATGTAATGCTTGCATCTCTAAGCATGCTTATCAGTAGGAGAGACAAGGACATGAACATGTGCCAGTGTTTTCTTTTTACAACAGCTTCTATCCTCACTCTACACTTGGCCTTTGTCATTATACCTAAAAATAGAAGGAGGAATGAGCATTATTCATACAGCTCTTAGTCACGATTTTCTTTAGGGGAAGAGGTACAATCAAAGTGAAATATCTGAGATTTTAAACCCAACAATAGTCAACCCAACACATTCTCCTTAACAAATGCTGATTAATAATAATATTGAATAGGATTTTTAAAAAAATATCCTTACGGGGTTATCTTCAATTACACAAGATGTCCAGCCTGGTAATATCTCTTCCTCTGTTGTTGGCCACAAAAAAGAATTTCCAAAGATATCACCATGCATGCAGTCAAAACAGAGGTCCACATTGTACCCATGGTTAAGCAGCAACCTTAGCATGACTTCATCATTCAAGGCATATTGAATGGCACTGGGAAAATGAGTGTCATTCACAAGGTTAAAATAACAGTTGACATTTGCTCCATAAGAAAGAAGCAACCGTACAATTTCATGGTTGTTTGCTCTCACGGCCACAAGAAGGCAATTGAGAGGATCTTTATTGGGGTCTGCGCCAGCTTGCAATAATATTTCAGTGGAGAGAATGTCATTGTTGGAAACTGCAAAATAAAGTGCCGTTTTCCTTTTATCATCATAACTTTGTGAAATGTGTTCTGCCAGAAGAACATTGACATCGAACCCATTTTCAATTAGGAGTTCCAGGCACTGTGGATTCTGGCCATCTGCTGCTGAATGGATGGGACTCTGCCCACTTTTCCGGATTGCACTTCTGGATGTAACTGGAATCAGGAATTTCAAGGCCCTGCAAAAATAGGGAAGATGAATTTAATATGGTGGCTAAAATACAGATAATACACAAGTTACAAAGTTAAAGCTTAGCTCTAAGTTATAAAGGCAGGCTATGTGTACTTTTGTGTTCAGAAGAGTCAGGTTCAGTTGCTGATACCTATAGATTATCAGAAAACGTGAGGACTAGGACATTATATAGATAGCTAGATCCCCAATGAAATTGGACACTATTAAATGGCAGTATTTAGCCTACATTCATCTTTGTGTCTTGGCTTGAATTGGTGCACTACCTACTATGGAGACTATAGGCAACTCTACCTGTCTCCCGTGCAACAGTTTTACATGTTCCTGCTCAGATACAGTAATCCACTTATTGCTGCCTTGCCCATTATACCACTCATGGAGACTGGCATTCATAAATCTGATTATCAAAAAGGTTAGCTCTCTTTCTAATCAATAAATTACAATTTAATGTGTTTTATTAGTGCTTTCTGTGTTTTTAATTCTGTGATTGTGTTTTATTGGTCTGTGACTGTAAATAAATCTACTTCCTTCACCTTGCGTTGATGTGATGTTTCTATGATGAAAAATAGCTCTATTCTGTAAAGAACCAATTTCCCCATAACAACCTATTGCACTTGAAAGATGTATTGATGACAGTACCAATTTAGTGACAATCATCTGTGAGTCAAAACAATTTCACTCTTAGCCTATAACTTGAAAGCAAGTACCTGCACTTTCAATGACTACTAAGTACAATGGTCAGGGGCCATGCAATTTAGCTGCCTCAAACTTTTACAGATTTATAGCATTATCACTAATGCTAAGTGTTAAGAATTTGCCCTTGGTACTCATGCATCCAAGATAATGGAATGACTTGTAAGAAAGAGATCTAGGAATAAAGTTTTGCTCACTAAAACTCTTTTCATTTCAAAATGTTCATTGTCATGAAAGAGCTCAAAAGTAGGAACTAAATTTTGTCACCTAACTTTTGAACATGATTTTCCCCCCTTGTAAATAAATCCGGGGAAATGTTTGATTAGCAATTTAGGAAGCAAGTCTGAACCATTTGTTACCCCTCCTTGAATGATGATGAAACCTAACTTTGGAGATTTCTGATATCAAAACTAGAGAAATATCCAATTCATCATCAAGTTCATCTCAGGAGACAGCAAAACTGCTCCATGTTTTAAAGAAGGAATTAATTTAAACCAGTATTTCTAGATTGAAAACCTAGTGGAAAAAAGTATGTACCTTGTTATCTGTTTCTAACATGCATTTCCTCCTAACTGTTTCTTAGTATTCCCATCTTCACTGTTCTTAATGTCAGAAAGAACCAAATAAACAATAACTGATAGGGAAAGCAGTCAATTTTTTCAGCATTAAATTTTCTTCTCCATTAAATCATTTGTCATAAATAATAAAGACCATAAGCTACCATGCCTGGGGTACATAATTCTGCCTGATAATTAAACTAACACTGACCCAAACCTAAAATTGAAGAAGAAGAATGAATGATACAAAACAAAATAGATCCTTGTATTTTTAAGATAGTTTCCATAAAGTTAATATGCTTCTAACACTAGAAGAACCACTGCAGATGGCCTATAAGTATTGTAGAAAACAATTAGTCAGCATTTAGATGCAAACTCATCTAAGATGCTGGAGGGAAGCAGAATCGGTGAAATTTGTCTTGGTTCATTTTTTTTTTTTTTGGTATACAAGAATATGCATGTTTGTTTACGTAAAGGTAAAGGTTCCCCGTGCACATATGTGCTAGTCGTTCCCGACTCCAGGGGGCAGTGCTCATCTCCATTTCAAAGCTGAAGAGGCAGCGCTGTCCGAAGACGTCTCCATGGCCATGTGGCTGGCATGCCTAAACGCCAAAAGCGCACAGAACGCTGTTACCTTCCCACCAAAGGTGGTCCCTATTTTTCTACTTGCATTTTTACATGCTTTCAAACTGCTAGGTTGGCAGAAGCTGGGACAAGTAACAGGAGCTCACTCCGTTACGCAGCACTAGGGATTCGAACCGCTGAACTGCTGACCTTTCTGATCGACAAGCTCAATATCTTAGCCACTAAGCCACCGCATTTAGATTTACCCAAATTCATGGACATCTTGGGGGGGAGCAAGGGGACGAAATGACAAAGCCCACATATTTACATAAGGAGCAGAGCTTACATTTCAATATCACAATGCAAGTTTCATCATTCTGAAGAGACCTTTGGACCCAGCAGATATTGAGATTCCTACAGATTTCTCCCTCTTGTTTATATTTATAAGATAGCTTTCCAAGAGAAAGGAGAGGAAGAAATTGCTTAAACCTTTCCTTTCAGCATTTGTCCATTCAAAATTGTGCCCCCTACTATTTCACATTCTTTAGGAGAAAAAATTGCAGAGATGTATAGTTTTTTCCTTTTGGAGCTAAGTTATCGGTAGCAAGGTACTTAGGGAGTGTAGAAAGTTAGCACCTATCCCTCTCCAAGAAAAATGAAATATTTTAGGAAACATTAAAAAGGCAGAATATTATATTTCCCTAAATATGCTCTTGGAGACAAAAAGCAGACCCCACCTTTCTTAATAGCCCTCAGCAGATGTCAGCGCTTAAGAGATAAGGAGATAGATAGCTCTATTCATAAACAAATACCCTCACCCAAGATCCAACAAAGGTAGGATTAGCCCTCAGTCACAGTAGGAATTGCCCAAAGCCTCTTCATTGCATCATCTCAGCAGTTCAAACTTCAACCAAGCCGGGAGCTCAGACAACCTCAGCTATGACCCCTACATAACCCCTACAAGGCCCCATGGAAGTCTGACAACCGCCAATAGAATATATGTTCTTGCACAGGAACAGGAAGCTCAAGTGCAAAACCCAAGAGAAGGTATAAATACCCTCCACTCTCAACTCCATGTGGTCAGCTGCACCAAAACCACCCATGTGGTCCTGCTTCATCATTAAACCATCTTTCCAATCAGTCTCCATGTTTCCAGTGTCTTTTCCCCAGCTTGGAACTGAACCAGATGGATATTTCTTCCAACAGGAGAGCTTTAAAAACTTATTCTTTGAATCCAAATATTACTTAGCTTGTGCTTACAGCATCTTGAAATCACTTTCAATTCGGAACAAAAGAGAGTAGCATGTAATTTAAACAGAGGTGGTTCGGACCGGCTTGGGCGAGTAGGTAGCGATGGTGGCGGGCAGTTTGGAGAACCGGTAGCAAAAATCCCTGCCCCCGCCCCCCATGCCCAGCTGAGCTGTGCGATCATCAGAGCCTTTTTTTTCTTTTAAATGGCTCTGACCAGCCAAGCTCTGATGATCCCAGCTGTTGCCTGCTAATCGGTAGCAAAAATCCCTCCCCCTTCCCCCTCAGCTTGCTTACCTTAGCTGCTGGTCGCAACACCTTGCTGTAATCCCTGTAATCGATTGCATCAGCAAGCAACTGTATCTTCCTGCCTGCAATCAAGCCGGCAGAGAGTTGTGGACTTCAACTCCCAGAATTCCTCAGCCAGCAAAGCAAAGCTGGCTGAGGAATTCTGGGAGTTGAAGTCCACAAGTCTTAAAGTTGCCAAGGTTGGAGACCCCTGTTCTATTGGGTAAGTTTTTTTCCCCTTTGGGAGCTTTAAAAAAAATAGTTAATTGGGTTTTTTTTTTAGTTGTTCTTTTTTTTTAGACCTAGCCATTTAAAGTTTAGGAAGTTTTAAATTTAGCTGCTTTTATATAAAAATAAAAATAAAATAAAATAAAATAATATTTGTGCAGCTTTCTGAGATTTTGTGTGTTTTTGTAGTGTTTCACTCTAACTACACAAACACACAAAATCTCACAAAGCTGTATATGGAATTTTGTGTGTCTAGCACAGCTGCTTTTACATTGTGGGTGAGCCAGTTGTGTTGTGTTGTGTTTTGTAGGTTAAAAAAGGGCAAAGAAGTGACATTGACTTGGCCACGCCCACCTGACCAACAAGCCACACCCTCCCAGTTACCTTACCATTAAGCCACGCCCACTAATTAAGCCACGCCCGCAGAACCAGTAGCAAAAAAATTTAGATTTCACCCCTGAATTTAACCCTACCTTAACACGCACAGAGATCCCAACTAATAAACTGGAATACTTGTATCAGTTTTATTTAATTTGATTGTCTGACCAACTGTACTGTTACAAGTAGGTAGACTCGGCAATGAAACTTGGAAAAGTCAGTTACTCTTGCAGTAATGCAATGAGATTATAGAGCGATATATAACCTAAGTAGAACAATCGGATAAATAAATACTAAAACAAATTAAAAAGGCTGCAATTGTAGGTGGGGTTAGGTTAATCAGATTTCTACCTTTAAAAAAAGAAGGCTCTAAATTTAGAATGGTAACCCCTATATCAGAATCCTCTTTTATCATAAGCCAGTTTTTGATCACAAAGTCTAATGTTGAGGCACACTGAGAAAAAAGCTGGGGATGGGGAAGGATTTGTGGACCCAGTAGATTCCAAGACTTAGCCATTCTCTGTCCCAACATTCTGTATCAACCACAAATCAGGAAAAACTTTACTGTAATTTGGGGGGGAGGGCATTTAAGAATGACCATCAGTTACAGAAAGATGCAAGCATGTATGATATTCCTGACCATCTAAAGGCAGCGCACTTTACTGTTCAGCCCTGAAATGCACAATCCTATTTATTTCTTAAAAAAAAAAAAATAGCAGGATTCAGTGGAATGTATTCTTAGGAAAGTTTGTATACAAATGCAGTCTCAGTTTGAAGGCACCTCCAGGAAAACTCCCTCTTTTTTATTTTTTTGCATATGCTGTTTTATAACCCTTATTTTAAGGGTTTTAAGGGGTTCTGGGGGTGGGGGAGGTTATGTGGGTTTGGGGGAAAACCCACGGGGGTTGCAGACCAGTCCGGTTGTTATTAATGGTGCCGTAGGGGGTGCGGACTCTGGGGGAAAGGGGACTGTTAGAATGCCCTCTAGTGAGGGCTTCTCTATTAACACACTGAGTGGGAGGGGCAGGTATGGCGGGAGCAGGGGGCCATATCATGTGGTGGGGGCTCGTACTCGCTATCTTCGAGCGATTGCGTGCCCCGGCCCCCTTAGCTCTTCCCGTTCCCCAGGCTGCTTAGAGTCTCAGCGCCCGAGTCTCCGGCTGATGTTATGTAATGCCAGGTCCGTGGTAAATAAAGCCCCCCTCATTTGTGATCTTATTCAGGAGGGGGGAGCGGACCTGGCAGGTATCACGGAGACCTGGTTGGGCCATGAGGGGGGAGTTCCCCTCGTGGAGATGTGCCCATCAGGCTTCCGGGCATTTCATCAGCCGAGAGCTCAGGGCAGGGGCGGGGGGGTGGCGGTCATTCTAAAAGAAGGTCTTGATCCGAGGGAGACCACTGTACCTCAGATAGCCGGATGTGAGTCCCTTTTTGTGAAGTGGGGTCGCGGGGTGCAGATGGGTCTGTTGATCACGTACCTGGCTCCCTGCCACGTGGCAACGACCCTGCCCGAGCTCCTCAATGTTATAGCCGAGGTGGCGGCTGATACCCCCAGACTTGTGGTCATGGGGGATTTCAACCTGCCATCCATCGGTGAAACATCTGAGGTAGCTCGGGAGTTCATGGCTTCCATGACGGCCATGGACCTGACCCAAGTAATTCACGGCCCTACTCATATGGGGGGACACACTCTGGACCTAGTTTTTATCTCTGGTCAGTGGTTGAGTGGCCTCGATATAGGGGATGTAGATATCGAACCCTTGTCATGGTCTGACCACTCGCTCCTTCGACTTGACTTTCTGACCGCCGTACCCCGTCGCAGGGAGGCGGAACCGACCAGGTGGTTCCGCCCCAGGCGCCTGATGGACCCTGATAGGTTCCAGATGGAGCTTGGGCCATTTCCTGAGACTCTAGCTCATGACTCGGCTGATGACCTGGTGGCCGCCTGGGATAGGGCGGCTGCCGGGGCTTTGGACCGGGTCGTGCCTTTGCGGCCTCTGACCCGGCACCGAACTCACTTAGCTCCTTGGTTTTCCGAGGAGCTGAGGGAGATGAAGCGCCGGAAAAGACGCCTAGAGAGCAGTTGGAGGGCCAGTCGTTCCGAGTCTGACTTGACACTGGTAAGGTCTCATATTAAGACCTACCTAGTGGCGATAAAAGCGGCGAAATCTAGCTATTTTGCCGCTCTTATCGCGTCATCAGATAACCGCCCAGCCACCCTGTTTAGGGTGACCCGCTCCCTCCTCCATCTGGGAGCGCGGGAGGACCCCTTGCAGGGCCGAGCTGAGGATTTTGTACAGTATCTGGATGATAAAATAACTCAGATTCGGGAAGACTTGGCCGCCGACTGGGTTAGTTCAGACGAGATGACTGAGGCAGGCCTTGAGAGTGTTATCTGGGAGGAGTTCGATCCTGTGGCTCCCGAGGACATGGACAGGATCTTGGGACGGCTGAACGCAACCACATGTTTATTGGACCCGTGTCCCTCCTGGTTGGTGCTGGCTTCCCGGGAGGTTACACGAGGCTGGCTCCAGGGGATTATTAACGCTTCTTTGAGCGAGGGTGTCCTGCCGGCCGCCTTGAAAGAGGCGGTGGTGAGGCCTCTCCTCAAGAAGCCATCCCTGGATCCGGCTATTTTGGCTAACTATCGTCCAGTCTCCAACCTTCGCTTTATTGCGAAGGTTGTTGAGAGTGTGGTGGCGCGACAGCTTCCCCAGTACCTGGATGAAGCTGTCTATCTGGATCCGCTCCAGTCCGGCTTCAGACCTGGGTACAGCACGGAAACGGCATTGGTCGCGTTGGTGGATGATCTCTGGAGGGCCCGGGATAGGGGTTATTCCTCTATCCTGGTCCTATTAGACCTCTCAGCGGCTTTTGATACCATCGACCATGGTATCATGTTGCGCCGGCTGGAGGGACTGGGAGTGGGGGGCACTGTTTTGCGGTGGTTCTCCTCCTATCTCTCCGACCGGTCGCAATCTGTGTTGACAGGGGGGCAGCGGTCGACCCCAAGGCGCCTTGTTTGTGGGGTGCCGCAAGGGTCGGTCCTCTCGCCCCTCCTGTTCAACATTTATGTGAAGCCGCTGGGTGAGATCATCCGTGGTTTTGGGGTGGAGTTCCATCAGTACGCTGATGACACTCAGCTGTACATTTCCACCCCAGACCATCCCAATGATGCCTTGGAAGTGATGTCCCAGTGCCTGGAGGCCGTGCGGGTCTGGATGGGGAGAAACAGGCTTCGACTCAACCCTTCCAAGACCGAGTGGCTGTGGCTGCCGGCGTCCCGGTATAGCCAGCTGACGCCATCGCTGGTTATTGGGGGCGAATCATTGGCCCCCACAGAGAGGGCCCGCAACTTGGGTGTCCTCCTGGATGCGCGGCTGTCCTTAGAAGGGCATATGACAGCCGTGGCCAGGAGGGCTTTTTGTCAGGTTCGCCTGATACGCCAGTTGCGTCCCTTTCTGGACCGGGACTCCCTACGCACGGTCACTCAAGCACTCGTCACTTCTCGTCTGGACTATTGTAACGCTCTCTACATGGGGCTCCCCTTGGGGTGCACCCGGAGGCTCCAACTGGTGCAGAATGCGGCTGCGCGGGGGATTATGGGAGCGACGGGGCGCTCCCATGTGACTCCTCTCCTGCGCGAGCTGCATTGGCTTCCGGTGGACTTCCGGGTGCGCTTCAAGGTGTTGGTGATTACCTTTAAAGCGCTCCATGGCCTAGGGCCAGGGTACTTACGGGACCGCCTTCTGCCACCAATAGCCTCCCACCGGCCGGTTCGCTCCCACAGAGAGGGTCTCCTCAGGGTGCCGTCGGCCAGACAATGCCGGCTGACGACCCCCAGGAGGAGAGCCTTCTCTGTGGTGGCACCTACCCTATGGAACAATCTACCCCCAGAGATACGAGTGATCTCCGACCTCCGGATTTTTCGTCGGGCCCTAAAAACTCATTTTTTTCAACTAGCTGGTCTGTCCTGATTTTAGGGTTAGTTTTAAAATTTTTAAAATTTTAATATTTATTTTAATTGACAAGTTTTAAATTATGAGCCAAATTTATAAATTATCTTAATTTTATTTTAATTGTGATGTTTGTATAGATGTTTTTTATCTGGCTGTTCACCGCCCTGAGTCCGAAAGGAGAAGGGCGGTATAGAAATGCGAATAAATAAATAAATAAATAAATAAATAAATAAAATAAATTATGTCCATTTATAATGTAAGATAGCTGGATACCTGTGCTTCGCTACGAAATTATTATGATGGGTCTTGACAAATTGACACTTATAGCTTGAAAATTAATGAGTAGTTACGATCAGCCTTTCCTCTCCCCTTCTCTCCCTCAGCCTTGCCCCACAGAAGCCTATCCTATTCTATCCCCCTTCTCTCCCTCAGCCTTGCCCACAGAAACATCTCCTATCCTATTCTCTTCTCTCCCTCACGCTTGCACCACAGAAGCCTCCCCATCCTATCCCCTTCTCCCCCTCAGCCTTGCCCCAGAATCCTCCCCCATCCTATCCCCTTCCCTCCCTCAGCCTTGCCCCCACAGAATCCTCCCCTATCCTATCCCCTTCTCTCCCTCAGCCTTGCCCCACAGAATCCTGTGGTGAGAAGGGGATAAGTTAGGGGAGGATTCTGTGGGGCAAGGCTGAGGGAGAGAAGGGGAGAGGAGAGGCCAATCATAACTACTCATTAAGTTTCAAGCTTTAAGTGTCAATTTATCAAGCTCCATAGTTTCATAGCGAAGCACAGGTATCCAGCTAGTAATAATATAAGAAATACTAATGATCTGATGGTCATTTCGAAAAATCCTTTCTTAGTGAGCACCTAGAGGCCAAGAGGAACATATGTGGCAAATTTCAAGTTTGTAGGCTTTACGGTTCTGGAGATTACGTGATTATGGCATGAGTGGTTTTCACTTTTATATATATAGATAAATAACAAAACAGTCATCATTCATTATGTAAAGTTGTTGGACGAAGAGATATAAAAAGAACACACTCACAGATAGTGTCCTTCATATGCTGCTCTGTGTATTGGAAGATGCCCTGCCTTATTAGGCAAATTGCCACTTCCCCCGTATTCCAACAGCAAAGTTATACAATCAGGATTGCCACCACCAGCTGCTTCAAAGAGTATTGATGATCCATCATCAGCTGTTATGTTAATATCACCACCTAGTGGTACAAGAAAAAGTAGACTTATGTCTCAATATTTACTTATTCATCACAACTTTGGAAATATATGTACAGTATCATCATGCTCTAATCAATTGCTTATTATCCAAGTTGCAGACAATCCAAGCATTTTTCCTTTGGTTTTCCTATTCTGAAATATTTTATGAATTGCTACAGCCTTACAGCCTCCTGCGAGTCCCTTGGACTGCAAGGCGATCAAACCAGTCAGTCCTAGAGAAGATCAACTCTGACTGCTCTTTAGAAGGCCAGATCCTGAAGATGAAACGCAAATACTTTGGCCACCTAATGAGAAGAAAGGACTCACTGGAGAAGAGCCTAATGCTGGGAAAGATTGAGGGCAAAAGAAGAAAGTGACGGCAGAGAATGAGGTGGCTGGATGGAGTAACTGAAGCAGTAGGCATGAGCTTAAATGGTTTCCGGGGGATGGTAGAGGACAGGAAGGCCTGGAAGAACGTTGTCCATGGGGTCCCGATGGGTCGGACATGACTTCGCAACTAACAATAACAGCAGCAGCAGCCTTACAGAGGAAGGGAAGTGTTTATTCATTGAATCTGCTCACATTAACAAAGTAGTATGAACAGTAACTTCTAGTTACTAGTAAATCTACGCCACAACCCTATGTATTAAATTCAGTGGCTTTGTGATAGTTAATGTAGATGTGGGAACTGTACACATTTCCAAATATATACCTTTCAAAATGTTATTGAATTATAACTCCCACCCAGCCAGTGGGGAAGAAAGATGGGAATTACATTTCAAGAAATAATCCCCTTCTTTTCAATCTATCCCGTTTGATGTTTCTAACTACACTTCTCTTATTGTGACCTTGATAGATGTAAAAAAGAATCAATCTTTAGTAGCCCTTGCCTATGTCATCATAAAAGCCATATAATCAGTTACTGACTTCTTTAATACCCATTGCAGCTTTCCGAAAAGTAGAAAATAAGTGGATTTAAGTAAATCTGAGTTGGGCAGCTAAGCATGTATTTTCAATTGTAAATTGAAATTAAGGAAGATGTTCATAAACACTTTGAAGGCAGTGAAGAACTATTCAATTCTTGTTACAGCCAAAGGTCATATTCCTTGCAGTACAAATATTGTTGTTAACACACCTTTATGAATTAAATACTCCAATACATCACAGTGTCCATATTCAGCAGCCACACCTAAAGGTGTTACTCCGTATCCATCTTTCTGTTGTACATTTCCACCATTCTTCACAAGAAGGGCAACAATATCACTGCAGCCCCGTTTTGCAGCTTCATGCATTGCTGACCATCGTTTAACACATGGTTGGTTGATGACACAATTGTAATCAATCAGAATGGAAACCATTTCATGTGATTTCTGTCTTACAGCTTAAGAGTTAAGACAAAGAAAAGAGAGGGGAAATGTTTAGATCACAGGTGGGTTTCAGCAGGTTCTGACCAGTTCTGGAGAACCGGTAACGGAAATTTTGAGTAGTTTGGAGAACCGGTAGTAAAAATTCTGACTGGCCCCGCCCCCATCTATTATCTGCCTCCCAAGTTCCAGCTCATCGGGAGAAAATGGGGATTTTGTAGTAACCTTCCCCTGCCACGCCTACCACATCATGCCACGCCCACCAAGCCACGCCCACAGAACCGGTAGTAAAATTAAACCCACCACTGGTTTAGATGTCATATATTTCAAAATAACCCACTGCAATCTCTGTAGAAAAATACTGTATTTTCATGGAATAAAAATAGATGATGACTTTAGCTTAGTTTGTAATGTAGTTCTAATTCAAGCTGTTATTCACATTTATATTTGCATTTGATTTTGATAATAATTAAAAATATTTTAGAATTAAGGATATTTCCTCTGCTTTATTTGCTGAAGAATGTACAACAAATATTCAACTTAACAGACCGTTGAAGGCAGGGGTTCAGCTATTCTCTACTGGCTATTCATCCGAAAAGGATGGCATCTATGCTGATGTCATAATATTATCAACATCTGCTAAATCAAAATTTCATTGTAATTACAAATAAAAAAGAGGGATTAAAAGCATTCAGGAATTGGTGGCATGCAAATAAAGGAAATATATTATTTCCTATTGTCATCATTCTTCAATCCCGGAAACTAAAGGAAACCCAACAGATGCTCCAAATGTTTTTTTAAAAAAAAATTTACAGTGGTTTTAGTGCATAAATTCTGTAAAAAATACAGGGACCAAGAATAATCTGAAAGTGAAAGAAAATGAAACATAATTGAGCAACTGATAATACAGTCTGCTACATTTCTATCTATCCAAGTGGAAATCATCTCAAATGTACTTTCCCCTTCTCTGACTTCGCTTAGCACCTCTTCCTCAGGTGCTGAAGGCTTCCCCTGGAGCTATGCTATCAACACAAAGGGGAAATTAGGCCGCTGCTCAAGAGAATACGCCAGAAGCACAAGAATGACATGAACTTTGGTGTACCCCTTCTGGTGATCAATGGAGGGAGGGGGGCTTATTTACAAAGAGACCTAAGGAAACAGTACATTAAAGAAATTATCATCTGTCATGAGATCAACTTGCATGTGTAAGCAAAGTTATAAAGGCAGGCTATGTGTAGTAGAGCTTAATGAGCTAAACACCAGTAACTCGTATGATTAAAGGTTTGCATAACCAATTTCCAGGTTCTACAGTGTTCAACCTCTGATCCTACAAGCTCTAGCAACAGGCTAAAATCCCCAAAACGATTTACAACATAATTACCAATCAGAAGAGGCGTTTCTCCTTTTCTGTTCATGGTATTTGGCCAAACTCCCTTTGCCAACAAGGTCCTGACATGTTCCACGTGGCCAGATTTGGCTGCCAATGTTAATGGTGTCTCTCCATCACACGTCTTATATTCCCACATACTTTTATAAGATGCTAGGTTGAGTTAAACATAAATTAGGTTTTCAGTGCTGCAATTGTTCTATACATATACTTGCTTTAAGAATTTTTAATACTAGATCATGTTCAATCAAAATCTCATAACACTTGCACTGAATAGATGCTTTTGCCACAATCTAAACTGGCTAAATATAAATTAGTTTGTAACACCTAATGAACCCTCATCACTGAAAGTACATACCGGTAGATGTACCAGTGAACACACCTGAAGCGGAGCTCAAACTTAAATAAGCTTATTGGTGCACTTTTTGGAAACAACCTTGAATTCATTCAGCATCCTAGGTGAACGCTGACTGGACACAACTCTGTATTCTTCAAACGTATTGATTGTAGCTTCAAAGTCTGGGCCAACTTACCATCCAAGATTACTTCAAGTATTTGCTGAATTGGCTGAACAGCAGCTTCATGTAAAGGAAACCAGCCTCTCTCATCAGCCTCATCCAGAGAGTATTTGTATTTTACATAGTTTTGAAGATCAAAGACTACTCCTAAAATAAATAATCTAAGGTGAAATGAAGCAAACATTCAGGACAGGCTACTGTTACCTTTAAAAAGGCAAGAAAGGCTTGTACTAAAGATTAACACATTTTGTAAAACCACAAGCTTTTATTGATAAATATATATGTGAGGTTTTGCTTTGCTCAGGTAGGAGATATACACACCCATGAATATATGGGCAAACAGTTGATCCGGTGGGCTAGATAGCAAAGAAATGAAAAAAACACAATATGTGACAACTCCCAATGAAAACAACTGTAAACAAAACAGGCCCACAATAATACAATTAATTTAACAATGCCTTTTGGCGTATATACCTTCTCTTATGGCAGCTACAAGTTTCTTGTTCTGATCACTAACAGGTACAAACCTATAGAAAAACAAACAAACAAAGCATATATAGAATCTCACATTTTGGGTGCTATTGCTGTAACCTTATCAAACATACCTACCGATATTTTCTTGCTTCTGCAATACTTGTTTCCTTCAAGTCAACCTCAAATTCTGGTGACTTCATGGACACATCCACATAGTTTCTTCAGCAACAATCCAGCATTTTCTTCCAGTCTATCCTACCACCCTGGAATATTAAGGTGGTCCTCCCAACAAAATGCTAATCAGCCTTGCTTAGCTTTTCAAAACCAGCAAAACCAGATGCTATTAGTTAGTTGTGTGTTGTTGTTTTCATAAGTGAATTGGAAAAACTGCATAAGTACTTTAGTTAGAAGTGAATTTAATTGGAATGATTACTATATTTTTTTACAGTCAGATTCATTGTTTCTCCAGTCTTTTTCTTACGTCTCATGTCTTTATTGCCCACCTAAGGTAAGTGATTTGTCCAACTTGAAGACAATGAAGTGCAAATATAAGTTCTTCAGGAATGCTCACTGCTTTCAGAAACCTGGTTTTTTTTAAAAAAACCAATGTTGAATCAGGAAACAAAAATAGCTCAATAAGAATGTTAATTAACACTACGCTCCTTCATTATTTCTTAAAATATCTGTTTTAAATAGATTAGCATCATTGTAAGTCATCAAAGTAGTATAAGTAATAAACACATCTACAAGTTACCACAACTTAAACTCCTGAAAAATGAGTGAATATCCTCATTATGTTCCCAACATTGGCCTTTAAAGCAATAAGTGAAGCACCACATATGAAAAGGCTGAGATACTCAGAGATTAAATCAGAGAAATTCAAAACAGGGTTTGGCCTACCACATCACGTAGTTACCTTGTCTCATTACTGGGAGAAGTCCTTTGCTGATTCTGTCCAGTATTGAGGGACTCCTGGATACTAAACTGAACAGCATATTCAGTGAGATCTTCATCAGACTCCTCATCTCCTTCCATTCTTTTTTATGGTGTTTAGGAGCTGTTCCAAGCCATAAAAAAGATGATGCTAAGTGAAAAATATGCCAAGACATGAGACAAGCACACATTCAGTAAAGTTTAATTTCATTCTTCAGATTAAGCGCGAGAACTGAAGTATAAAAAAATAAAGCAAAACACATTATACTTTAGCATTCATTATATACATTCCATTTTGTTAAGCAGTCAGAAAGTTGCAAAGCACAGAATTTACTCAGAATTGGTTTCCTTTGAAAAGAAGTGAGTGAAAGTTTATTATTCAGCAATGTAAAGACTAAGCATCAGCAGAAGCAAAATTTAAATTCATTGAAGTCCACTCTTCCTATGCCAAAGGTTTAAAGCAATGCTTCTCTAAATTTCTGTAATTAATTGCAGCTGTTTGGAAAATGTGAGTACTTCCATGGTTTTTTTTAAAATTATTCTATCGTAATTATTTTTATGAACTCAAAGAGGCGAATGCAGGGGTGCTATATAGCAGGTTCTAACAGGTTCTGGAGAACCGGTAGCAGAAATTTTGAATAGTTCGGAGAACCAGCAATACCACCTCTGGCTGGCCCCAGAGTGGGGTGAGAATGGAGATTTTGCAATATCTTTCCCCCAGGAGTGGGGAAGGAATGGGGATTTTGCAGTATCCTTCCCCTGGAGTGGGGTGGGAATGGAGATTTTGCAGTATCTTTCTCCTGCCACGCCCACCAAGCCACGCTCACCAAGCCACACCATATCCACCAAGCCACGCCCACAGAGTAGTAAAAATTTTTGAATTCCAGCACTGGGCGAATGTATCCTAATACTCTGTCCTCTTGCTATTTTCCCCACAACAACCACCCTGTGAAGTGAATTGGGCTGTGACAGAGTGACTGGTCCAAAGTCGCTTAAGTGGAACTAAAATTCACAGTTTCCTGGTTTCTATCCTGTGCTGTAACCGCTTTACTAAACTGGGTCTTTTTTATACACTTTTGTTTTTAACGATATGAGTGTTAAATGTTTTTTGGTAAATAACAATTAGGGTTTCATCTGTACAGGTAGTCCTTGTTTAACAGTCCTAATTGGGACTGGAATTTCCATTGCTAAGTGAAGCAGTCACTATGTAACCGAACTGTTTAGCAATGGTAGTTTCAGTACTTCTAGCTGTGGTTGGTAGGCAAGGATCTCACACTTCTATGCAAGCTGCCTATTCTATCCAGCTGCCTCCTTTCCAGCTGGGCCTGACGAACTCCGTTTGCCAGACCAGGTTTCACCACCCTGCCATGCCCACCTGCACTTCCAAGTCCTCCCCCTGCCTATCTCAGCTATCTCTGCCCTTTTGGATCCCCTACACTCTGGTGCTCTGCTTCCAGCTGACCTTCACAATCTTCTTCCTCCTACTGCTGACAAAGTACACCTGTTGTGGCCCGTCAGTGGCCTGCGCAGATCGTGGCTGATCCCAACGACGAGGAGGCTGGTGTGGTGTCGCGCCAGCAGCCTGCGCAGCCGGCGCTCGTGTCGGACAACGAGGAGACTGAAGAGGATGTAGTGCCAGAGGCAGAGACTCAGCCAGGGCCTTCAGAATCTCCAGAGGCTCCTTCAAATGGAGATAGCGAAGTGGAGGAGCCTCTCCTCAATGCTTGAGCACGCAGGGCTGCCAAAAGGCAGGAGTGGCTACTCAGGAGGAGGAAGTCTCCTCGAGAGTAAGGCTTGAGGATAATTGGCCACTCCCTTAGCCTATTTAAGTCACACGCCATTAGTATGTTTCTTGCTAGAAACAACTTGTAATTATCATCAGAGCATTTTTGGAAAAGTCTTATCTTGTTTTCTGGGCTGGTTGCCAACCTTTGGCGGACTTTGGTTTATTCTTGCTACTTAATGAATTTGATAAGGACCATTGGTGTGTGTCAATATCCTTGGGAATCCGGAACTGGGACAGAACAACACCTGGCCAAGGCAGTTACTGGCTCTTCACGAGGAGAGTATTGTGAGTATCTGTATTGGGAAGGGTCAGTAGCTGCCCTGGCCAGGCACATCTTGTCAGCAGTGGGAAGAAGATGGAGAAGTTCAGCTGGGGTAACAAAGAGATAGTAGGGACAGTGGAATGCAGGATGGCAGGGGTGTAGGGGTGTAGTGCAGAGTGGCAAGGAAAGAGGAGTGCTGAAAGGCAGTAGAGAGGTAGGTGCGGGCAGTGGTGAAATGTAAAATTGGTTGCTACTGGTTCTGTGGGCGTCACTTGGTGGGCGTCGCTTGGTGGGGGGATCATTGTTACTGGGTGGGCGTGGCCAACTTTGTTTTTTACTTTTTTAAAACATTTTTTTACTACCTATTCGCTACTACCTATTTTACTACCGGCTCGGGTGAATAGGTAGCAAAAAAATGCTTTTAAAAAGTAAAAAAGGTTCCGACGATCACAGCTGTGCCGCGCGATTGTCGGAACCTTTTTTTTACTTTTTGAAAGCATTTTTTTACTACCGGTTTGGGCGAATAGATAGTAAAAAATGCTTTAAAAAAGTTAAAAAAAAAGTTCCAATGATCGTGCGACACAGCTGTGATCATCAGAACTTTTTTTTTTTATTTTTTAAAGCATTTTTTTATTACCGGTTCGCCAAAACTGGTAATTTTTATCACTACCGGTTTGCCTGAGCCGGAGCGAACCGGTAGCATTTCACCCCTGTGTGTGTGTGTGGGGGGGGGGAGTTGAAACACACACTGCAGTATCTTCATTGTTGTTGAACAAATGGCTCTAAGTGAGGACTACCTGTAGGCTTCCACATCCCTTCCATTTTTAAAAAGCATTTTAAAGCTAAATTTTGTTCTAACATTTTGAAATCCAAACTAATCTTTTTATTTACCCGCTGGATTAGTTTTTGTTTTACCTTGCGTTGTAGTAACCACTGTTAACAGAAACCTGATAGAAATCTCAAAGGGTGAAGGGCTAAAAATAAGTGGTTCTTCTATCTCAGTTTTTCATTTACATCTCATTTTGTCACATTTCTTATTGATATTTTCCTTTCTTTCTGGATTGTTTATGCAAAATCACTATTCAAAATATGTGGTGCGTATGGATTCCTAGTCAGCAACCCCACATCAGTTTTCTGAGTTTTACGAATTCCATTGCTACTTGACTTATTACTGAAATGCTTCAGCAAACCAGTTGTCAGCCCCCATTTGTCAGCCTGGGTCAGCTGTGAACTTGCTGATCAGCACTAAGCTGAGGAAGGCAGGAATTGGGGCAGAAAGCAGGTTCTGACTAGTGACTAATGAAGAACATGGTGGACCTCCATAGATGACCAATGATCTGTGAACTACAGTTTGAAAATCACAAGTCTAGGGAGACAGCATGTTCATAAAACCCAATCTCAGATTTCTATCTCGCCTGAACCGTAGTGTGTTCTTTCAGTGACCTCCTGATCAGTGGTGGTATTCAGCCGGTTCTATTCGGTTTGGGTGAACCGGTAGGGGCGGCTGCGGGAGGCTCTGTCCACCGGCCCGGACGTCATCACGTCCCAGTTTTGACACTCTGCGCATGTGTGGAAGGCCCTGTGCATGTGCAGAGGTGGTGCATGCGAGCGCTCACGTTTGCGAACCGGTAGCGAAGGTAAGTGAATACCACCCCTGATCCTGATTAAAACTATCAGGGGGTAATAAAGATTTGGAGTCATCTCTTTCGACTGTCACCTAGCTTTCTCTGCTCCTATTGATACACATCACCAGAAAAAAAAAAACCTATCAACACTTAGGTGTTACTATCTCAGAATGATCCACATTTATAACCCTGTTCCCAAAAAAATTGACAGCAAATTCATTATATTACTATTTAATTTTCACATGAAAATAAAACTGAAATTACTGCCACTGATTTATATTCCTGAGCTCTAAAACTAAAATGAAACATTTCAAAGTACACAGATTTTACTAAAAGTGGATATGTTGAGCAATTTTTCATATCCAGGAATGGTGATTGCTTGGTATTTAAAAAAAACTAGAAAAAGGATATTATTTGTACCAAAGCTTGCTTAAAATCAAATTACATACATCTTATGGTAGTTAGGCATGGATCAAATATTTATTTATTTTTACTCTACCTTTATTATTTTTTATAAATAATTGTTGATGATTTAACACACTAACAATGTACGCACATCAAGTTCCCCACAATAACAAAGGAAGGGAGTAACTACACAGACATAAATTATTCACAGCAAAACCATCTGTCATTATTTCCAATCTCTGTCTGAATTTATTCATAGCATAATATTTCTAGTTTTAAGTTAACAATCTGTAAGTAAAGGTAAAAAAACTTACCTTTCAAAAGTTTGTCATTGTTTCATTGGCCGCTGAATTTCAAACATGTAGACATAGGCCTTGGGAACGGCTGGATCATGTGGTATTTCTAAAATTAAATACGTACTTGATAGTTAAATTAAGGTTTGACCTCAGACAAGTGAAATACAAGCAGCCTACAGGAAAATATGACACACAATTATTTCAAAGTCTCATCAAAGGTTATCTGAAGTTTAACAGATAAAATACAACTATTTGCCTCACGATAGGCAAGGTCTCGATGGTCATTAACCAGAACAATCAATGTTTAATGTTATTATTCTGCTGCAGCATGTAGTAGCTTAGCATTTTTTGCAAATCTAACCACTTTGGAATTTACTATACTGTCAGTTGTAGCTTAGTAAAAAAAAAAACATGGCTAAATAAATAATGGCAGACTTCAACATGTAAACTTAGTGTTTGCACAATATAGAATAAATACAGGCTACCAGGTTATGACTTAGTATGTTATATGTTATATATATCAGCTGGTATGGTAAATTTGTGTTCAGTATTGTGGGAACTCAGACCTGGAGTCAGTCAAAAAGTTAACCATGAGTTCTGCCTCGATACAATCCTACAGTGAAAAATAGCATCCCTTTCTTTAGGTAAACGGAAGTTGGAAAGAGCTGCAAATTAAATGAATAATATTAATAAAAAATGAATGCTGCTGGAGAAAAATGGAAGGAGTTGGATATATGTAGAATAACAATTTATCTTCCACAATGGAAGTTGCTCTATAATGTATGATATAAACGCGATCATAAGAACAGTTAAAACGTTGTTTACAATTTTAAGCAGCTAACTCAACCAGCATTTTATCCCACAGTGGGCCACCTGGTGTTTATAAGAAGTTACAGACATGATAGAAGCACAGTAGCAGCACATTTACAAATTTTAAACCAATGACTCCCTATCAGTGGAACCAACTACAGGAGTACAGTTAGGAGGTTGACAAAAGCACCATTATGTCAACTTTTGGAGAAAAAAAACATATAAAATCTTCTTTAGGTTAAGCACAACTCTTTGGATTTTCCAGCAACATGGAAGGGAGATCACACTATTTTTCTATATTTCCACATTTTATTTCCCGGTCTAATTTACAGCTCTGGAGTTCCTTAGAAGACTCTCATATGTATACTAAATATGCCAGACCCTTCCAGACAAACATGGCTAAGTAGATGGTGCCATTTGCTGAGATTCTTCAGGAAGAAGATTCTTTTTGTAAAAGAAAAAGTTATGGTACTTGTGAAGAAGCAGGGCACAGAGATAATAGTGCCAGCTATATTAAAGATAAGGAGTCCATTTACGATGTAATTGGCTCATCCTATATTGACTACAAATAATCCAAATTGTAGCCCAATTACTGGTACTTCTGTAGAGCCCCAGATTGTGTCATTTTTGGCCTATATATTCAACTTAAAATATTACATGCCCATCATTAAAGGAGAAACATTACCTGAAAAACCATATTTTATCCTTAATGATATATGCCTGTATTAATGTATGACTTTACATAAACATATACATATACATATACATATACATATACATATACACATACACATACACATACACATACACACACACACACACACACACACACACACACACACACACACACATATATATGCTTTTGGATTGCATTCCAGTTGCTGTTGAAAAATGTGTTAATCTGATTTGCCAGATAGCATATGCAAATTTTAAGCACATGCACAAGACTGTATTGACAAACACTATTAAATTAGCATGTTCAGCATTCCTCAACAAGAGATCTCTAGACTTCACCTACCCAAATTTTGGTGTTTGGACCACACATATAGAACAATCCTCATGCTGTGGTGTGCTATCCTATGCTATTGAGTTATGGTTGACTACACCTTACTTGGGGAATTCAGCTATTTTCCAAGTGTCCAATGTCCAGAAAAGTCTCCATGTTTTATTTTCAGGCTACAAACCAGTGTAGGGAAACAATAATATAGAATATAAAATACTGATATACTAGATTTAGTAAAAGCTTGTTATTCTGTAATCATTAGGTTCCTGTAACATATATATTGTGCTTTTGTATCACATATATTATTCCTTTCTATTTGTATCTCCTGTTACAAACATATTGTCATTAGGCCTCTGAAATGTATCTGGTATTTGTCAAACATATGTCCCTGCCATTTGACCTGCTCGTATCAATCTCTTTCTGTGCCACCTAAAAACATGGTATGTATCTGTTGGAACTCCAGCCATCAACAAAGGGGTAATTTACATCTCAATCCTAATTTATGCCTGATCTGGATAAGATCTGGTCTTCAGGAGCCAGGGGCTAAGTGGCCAATTAAGTAAACAAAGATAAGACTAATTGGAAGTTTAGATTCCTTTGCAGGGCAACAAAGAATACACAAACATAAATTAAGGGGCCAGAATTGGGGATCTAACTGATGCTTTAAAGGTATAAAATGTGGTTACATCTTCTCTGAAGATGTGAACCCTCGCATATACATATCTCTTTGTATGTGTTTGGAATGGTTTTACCCAGCCTTTTGTCTTTGATCAAAGATTAAATGTTGATTCTTATTCAAGCCTCCGTTTAAGTCTTTCTTTTTGGTTCACTGAGAGCTTAAGCGTATAGCAGGACCTTACACCAGAAGACTGTGATTTCTAGTCCTGCCTTAACAAAGGCAGTTGGGTGATCTTCGGCCAGTCTCTCTTTCTCTCTTTCAGTTCTAGCAAGCAGGCAAAGATAAAACCACTTCTGAAATCCTGCAAAGAAAACCACAGGGATTTGTCTAGGTAAGCGCTAGGAGTCAAGACTGATTTTGCTCCCCCATTGCACTAGACGGGAATGAACAGAATAACAGAGTTGGAAGGACCTTGTAGTCATCTAGTCCAACCCCACACCTGCCCAAGCCGGAGACCCTACACTATTTCCGACAGATGGCAGTCTAGTCTCTTCTTGAAAGCTTCCAGTGATGAAGCACCCACAACTTTTGAAGGCAAACTGTTCCGTTGGTTGATTACTCTATCAGAATATTTCTCCTTATTTCTAGGTTGAATCTCTCCTTCATCAGTTTCCATCTATTCTTCTTGTCTAGCTTTCAGTTGCTTTGGAAAATAGGTTAACCCTCTCCTCTCTGTGACAGCCCCTCAAATATTGGAACACTGCTATCATGTACGTCCCGGTACAGCCAGTTAGTCCCATCACTAACTATTGGGGATGAGTCATTGACCCCCGCAGAGAAAGCTCACAATTTAGGCATCCTCCTGGATGCACGACTGTCTTTAGAAGATCATATAACAGCCGTGACCAGAGGAGCTTTCTATCAGGTTTGCCTGATTCGCCAATTGCGTCCCTTTCTAGACCGGGACTTATTACGCACAGTCACTCAAGCCCTCGTCATTTCTCGACTTGACTGCTGCAATGCTCTCTACATGGGGCTCCCCTTGAAGTGCACCCGGAAGCTCCAACTGGTCCAGAATGCGGCCGCGTGAGTAATTATGGGAGCAACATGGCGCTCACATGTAACACCTCTTCTACGCGAGCTGCACTGGTTTCCGGTGGCCTTCCGAGTGCGCTTCAAGGTGTTGGTTCTTACCTTTAAAGTGCTCCATGGTTTAGGACCTGAGTACTTACGAGACCATCTGCTACAACCGATAACCTCCCACCAACCAATACACACTCACAGAGTAGGCCTACTCATAGTACCATCATTAAAACAATGTCATCTAGTAGTTCCAAGGGAGAGAGCCTTCTCTGTGGGGGCACCTACTCTTTGGAACAAAATACCCCCTGGAATATAAATAATCTCAGATCTTCGCACTTTCCGACGTGCCCTGAAGACCCTTCTGTTTCAACAAGCAGGGCTAGCATAAACATCTAAATTCTATGCCAAGGTCTTAGCAGATACACTAAATTGACTCAATTTATTATTTACTGTTTAAAAAAATATTTATTATTATATGTATATGAAATCTTATTCTGTTCACCGCCCTGAGGCCTTCGGGAGAAGGGCGGTATAGAAATTCAATAAATAATAATAATAATAATAATAATAATAATAATAATAATAATAATAATAATAATAATAATAATGTGTCCCTTGATCCTTCTCTTCACTAGAGTAGCCATGCCCAGTTCCTGTAACAGTTCTTCATGTTTTAGCCTCCAGTCCTCTAATCATTTTGGTTGCTCTTTTCTGCACTTTTTCTAGAATCTCAACATCTTTTTTTAGTGTGGTAACCAAAAATGGATGCAGTATTCTAGGCATGGTCTAAGGCTTTATAAAATGGTATTAGTACCTAACATGATCTTGATAGAATCCGTCTCTTAATGCAATTTAGGATTGCGTTGACTTTTTTGGCTGCCGCTGCACTGTTGCCCCATATTTAATTGGTTGTCCACTAAGACTCCACAATCCCTCTCACAGTTACTATTAAGCCTGGTTTCTATATGTCTACTTTTGGTTTTTCTTGGCCAAGTGTAAGACTTTTATTTTTTTCTACAGTGAAGAGATAATTTTGCTATTTTCTCATGACTGTTCAAATTGTTGTAACGCAGACCGAAAGTCCTAATCTTCTATTAAAATCAGTTATTATTTGCAAAAGCTTATAATAAAATTGTCAGCCTTTATCAAGTTATCATACATTTGTTGTTGCAAAATCGCTAACGCAATCCATGTAGATAAAAATCATTTTTAAAAAAACTCGTGATACAGCATCAATTGCCCAGTTTTTTTAAAAGGACTACTACTCAATATTATTGACAATGATGATAATGAGGTTCCTAATAAAAGCACATTAACCAATCTCCCAGACCCAGACCAATCTTCTCGATTTTAAGTAGTGCGGACTTCAACTCCCGGAATTCCTCAAGTTGTACTCCACTATCACTTCCTACTCCGCGCCCACTCTGAAACCCCGGACCAATCAGCAGGTTCCCCAACAAAAGCAAACACAATCCCTCTGTCAGCCCCGCCCCAAAACACATTCCCCCACGCACTGCCGGTGGGCGGTGCATCCCGGCCTCAGCTCTGAGTGACGTTCCCTCAGCATGTGCGGCGAGCATAAATCGGGAACCAATCCATGTTAAGTTGCGTTCGCTTCCTGTTTCCAATGTGGTCGGGGCGCATGCGCTTTGCGCTGTCCTAGAAGTTGCCCTCTGTCACTACGCGAGCAAGAAGACCTTTCAGCTCCCGTTCCTCGATGCTGGCGATTGAGTGAAACTGTTTTTTTTTTTTTGCTCCTATTCCTTAATAGAGTGGCAATGGCGGGAGTCCTGAAGAAGGTGAGAGTCTAGAGGGCGGGGGGAGGGGGAAGGACTCACAGATACGTTAGCCAACATTTATAGTTCTCAGCCTTCCTGGCTAAAATTAGGGGATGCGCATCTTCATGCATCAGTGTCCTAGAAGAAATCGCTGGTCTCCCCAGAAACATCCTAGCTCAGATTTCTCCACCCACCCCCCAACCTTCCGTATCCAGGCTTTGGAGTTCTGTCCTCAATTAGATTTTGCTAACTTGACGTCTTCCTAATTGCCAGCTAAGCATGGTCCTACTGAACAACATGGAAGAGGCATCTTCTCTCTCTCTTTTTTTTATTTGTGTAAATTTTCATTCATAAACATTTTTGAAAAACAGTGCATTGTCAGAGTATCATTTACAAATAGAACAAAACCAACAAGAGTTGGTAGTAAATCTTAGCACACTAACTAATAGCAATAGTAATAATATAATAGTAATAATATAACCAAAAAATTTAAACTAAGTTTCTTCTTACATTAGCTTATTTACATTTTTATCAATTAAAATTGATAAATTTGATAGGAAGAGCCCTGGTAGCGCAGCAGACTAAAGCACTGTTATTAACATCAGCTGCCTGCAATTACTGCAAGTTCAAATCTCACCAGGCTCAAGGTTGATTCAGCCTTCCATCCTTTCAAAGGTAGGTAAAATGAGGACCCAGATTGTGGGGGCAATAAGCTGACTTTGTATAAATATACAAAAGTATGAAAGCTATTGCTTAACGCATTGTAAGCCGCCCTGAGTTTTCGGAGAAGGGCGGCATATAAATCAAATAAAAAAAAATACTATGTTTATAGTTATACACCTCTTTACTTTCAATACTTACAATATTAACATTCATAATCTTACTTTCTCTAGTTTCTACCTCTTTTCTCTATCCAATCATAAAATTTATTCCATGTCCAATAGTATTCTGAATCTTCTTTATCTTTAATTTTTAAAGTTGGTCTGTCCATTTCAGCACAGTCTCAAATTTTTCTAATTACAACCTTATCCAGTGGGATGTTATATTTTTCCAGTATTTAGCATATGTAATCCTTGCTGCCGTCAGTATGTGTAACACTAAAGATATAGTCACTTTATCATAATCCTCTAATAATATACCTAAGAGGCATGTTTCTGGTTTAAACTCAATATTTTATTCAGTTATCATTTCCAGCCAGTTTTGTATGTTCTCCCAATACTTTCATGCTTTATCGCATGTCTACCACATGTGGTAATAGGTGCCTGAGGCATTTTCTCTTAAGGGAGCTGCAGTGATGGTGACTAGGTTTTGGCTCCTTTCTTAAGCGTGGGAATTCTCTGGGGGACTTTGAGCCAGTTGTTTTCTCCGCTCAATCTATTTTACAGGATTGTGGTGGTGGGAATGTGTGCTACCAGGAAAAATATATGCCAGTTTCATAAATGGCTGCTCTGACAGGCATCCTCCCCATCCTTTATCAAACTTTTAGCCTTTACTCCCAGTCTGTGGATCAGCACTGGTCTGCAGCATGCCAGCAACTGGGCCACGCAAACAAGCAAAGTCCCATCTGTGGTATGCAGCCAGTATGCAAAACCACGCCTCCTCCAGTCCACGGAAAAACCTTTCTCCACGGGAAGGTTGGGAACCACTGCCTTAAAGGAATGCAGAATATCTTATGTTAAGTTTATCATTGCATCTTATTTTGACCGGATACTTCTGTAAATGGTGTAGTTTTCACAATTTCACAACTGTGCTGAGACATGTTCTAATTAATCACCTATAAAGCCTTACATGGCTTAGGCCCGGGGTATTTGGCGGACCATCTGCGGCAAGTGACTGCTCCCCATCACCCGGTGTGTTCCCACAGGGAGGGCCTCCTTGGGGTGCCGTCGGCCAGACAATGTCGGCTGGCGACCCCTAGGGAGCAGGCCTTCTCTGTGGGTGCACCTACCCTGTGGAATCAGCTCCCCCTGGGGCTCCGCGTGGCCCCTGACCTTCTCTCTTTCCGCCGTGGCCTTAAAACATGGCTATTCCGCCTGGCCGGCTTGGACTGAAGGGGTTTTATTTATTTTATTTATTTTATTGAATTTGTATACCGCCCTACTCCCGAAGGACTCAGGGCGGTGAACAGCCATAGAATAAAACATATAAATACAAAATTTAAAATAGATTAAAATGAATTAAATAATTTGGCTGAGGAGATTTTAGAGGGGATTTTAATGGTTTTTATAGTTTTATTGGGTATTTTTTTAAAATTGAACTTGTTTTATTGTTGTGAGCCGCCCTGAGTCCTTTCGGATATAGGGCGGCATATAAATTCAAATAATAAATAAATAAATAAATAAATAAATAAATAATTGCATGTTTTTGCATGTTTTGAAGAGAAATGTTCTTTGTGTGCACACAGAGGTGCAAACATAGAGATGACTTGTTTTTCAATCTGCTATTTGCAGCCAGTGTCATTTTTCTATTGTCAATTATTTTATTGGTTCACAGGTGCATCCTTTACCTTTTGCTCAAAGAAAGGGAAATATGTGGCCTATAAAGATGCCCAGTAGCTGCATCACTTTACATCCATTCCTTTAGGCACAGAGATGGGCCTAGATGGGGCATCCTAGCCCACTTGGAATCCAGACCTTTATGCTGTCTGCAGCTACTCCCTGTAATTGCATTAATACCTCCGGATAACTATTTCTTATGGACGTAGAAAGTAGTTAATCCACATGACTCTCTAAGCTAAAATTATAGAGGAATTTTTACACTTTTGATTTAAATGTTTTTTTGCTTAGTACGCTAAAAATCTCAGCTTTTCTCTATAATGGTACATTCTCAGGCTCAAACGCCTGGCATAAGTTTTTGACTTTTATTATGTTTTCTTTTTCTTTTATCTGTGTTCTGTTTTGCTTCTTGTATTTTTTTAAATGTACCTTAACTTCATAAGTATATAATATCCATAAATAACATGCTTTACAAAAGCAGATTTAACCATATGCAAATGAATTGATCAATAAATCTGATATCTTGATTTAGACTGCTGCTCAACTTAATATATGTTTCTTCATACCTACAGACTACTGGGCTTGTAGGATTAGCTGTATGTAACAATCCACATGAAGTAAGTATAATATACTTTGCCATGTACCAATAAAGGAGAATATTTGTAGCTCAGAGTTGAAGCCCACTTTTCCATGTTTCAGTGAAGTGATAAAGTTATTTTGTTGGGTCATTAACTGGGTCTGGATGTATATTGGAATTCCTTTTCTGTAAAGTTGATTGATTTTATTCATAATGGTCTTGTCTCATCCAATCACATTAGAACAGGGGTATCAAACTCAAGACCCAGGGGCCAGATTTGGCCTGCGGGGCCACTCTAGAAACAGTGAAGGACTGGCCTGCAGTGCCTCTGCCAGCAAAAATGGACCTTGTAAGGGCTGCATGCAGCCCTCCTGAGCTCCGTTTTCACTGTCAGAGAGTTGCAGGAGGCTGTCCCAGCCAAAAATGGAATTCTGGAGCCCATTTTCGCTGGCAGAGCGCTCAGACCACCACAGATGCCCCCGACATGAGTGATGTCATGCTGGCCATGCCCATCCCGGACCCCTGAGGTCAAACACAAGCTTGATGCGGCCCTCAATGAAATCGAGTTTGACCCCTGAATTAGAGGTTTAGGGTATCTTAGAATTGTTAATTTAAATATAAATTGTATCTGAAGGATGAGGGATGATTGGATAAAATGCAAAGAGTGCACAAGGAAAGATACGGTATAATCGTACGAAAATATTCAGTGGGTAAGAAAAATAGACACATTTGATTTGGAAAGTTCTTATAATCGAACATTAAAAAAAGCAAATACATGGCTGAATTAACATTTTTGGATTTATGAAAAGAAAACGTTTGTGTGAAGCAGTTCCTCAAATCTAATGTGCCTTGAATGTACTTGCTATAACTTCACTGGAAAGTTTTGTGGTAGAACTCCTTTTCTAAGTACAATCACTGAATCATTTTTCTTGTTTTAATTTGCAGTACATTAATTTACCAAATTTCATTAGATTTTAAAATCTTGCAGTAGCTTACATTCAATATATTCACTTTGCCTGACTTAAAATTACTCTTTGCTCTGTGCCATGTGATCTTTTCAGCGCCTCAAGATACTATACACAAAAATTCTGGGTATTTTAGAGAGTATGCCTCAGGATGCAGCATATAGGAAATATACAGAGAAACTTACAAATGAACGGTTTGATATAGTGAAAGCAGTAAGTATAAATTGAATTCATTGACTTTTCTTTTGTCAAATTGCACTTATCAAATGATAGTTTTTGATACTGCTATTTAGATGTGTTTCTTAATTATGGTTTATATTACTATTTCAGTTAACTAGGTTTCTTAAAGATCAGATAAGATTTAAGTTCTCAATTTCTGTAAGGAAACAAGCTTTTTTCCCCAGATAATCACATGTGAAATTTCTGATGAAAACAGAATAAATGATTGAAAACAAAAGTATGGGCAGGGAGCCCATATGATTGCAGATAGTCTGAAAAACATTGGTACTTTAAAGTTGAGCCTGAAAATTGGCTGCTATTAATCCCTTATCCCTTCTCCATCATGTTTTCCCCTACTTTTGCTGTTTCTGCATGAAAAAAAATGAGGAACATACATGCACATATTTGTATGTTTTTGTGCAAGAATGGATTATGTGAGATAAATGTCTAGTGTATAGGAGAGAAAATAATTACATCTTATTTAAATAACTCTATCTCCTTTTTGAGATTTTTTTCCTTTTATATAACTTCTTGTATACATGGATATGTGGCATGAGTCCATATTTTTTTATGAGGGGAAAATTTCCAGGATTTATTTCAGTTGGAGCAGGCAAACCGGGATTGACATGAAGGGAATATTTAATATTTTGCAGAAATGTTATTTAGTTGTGTGAGCAACTTGACTCTTGCTGACTTGATAGATGTGCAAATGTAATCCCTAGAATAGTCTATTATTCTGATATTGATTGTTTCCCCTTCAAATACTAGCCTCACCCAACATAGCTTCCAGGCTCAAAAGGTGACCTTAAATTCAGAGTCAACTTTATTTCAGCAAATACAGGATGTGTGTGTGTGTGTGTTTGGAAAGAGATATGTATTAATAAATACTTTATTTCCAACAAGCACAGTCAATCCTAAATATTAACTATTTGATTATTGTTTATAAATTTTAGTCCAGTAGGTATTGGATAGCAACTTAAATTCTATATCGATCTTGTGTTGCTTCAATTACATTTGGCTGCATAACTTGAGTTGTTTAGAAATAGCTGAGTATTCCCACAAATATATCAAAAATCAAAATATGGAACTATGATAAAATATAGCAGTCATAATTTAACAACTCCTGATCAAAATAACAGGATCAAAAACCTCCATTTCTGTTGAGTTACCGTTCTATAACTTTTATTTTTCGTATTAAGTTAAATAGCAATAACAATATTTTAATTTTTTAAAAGTGACATATCTAAGATGATGATCTGTTGCTAATTGAAAAGATGTATGAATAAGGCCAGAATCTGTAGCTTTTCTTTTTCTTATTCTGAGAAGGCAGAATTACAGTGTTAGCCAGTATTCTGAATATTCTTCATTCAGTAACAAAGCCGTTTTTCTGAATCTTGGCAACTTTATGATATATGGATTTCAACTCCCAGAATTTCCCAGACAGTTGAAGCCCTCATGTCTTAAAAGTTGCTGAGGTTGAGAAACACTGAGATAGTGGAATATGCTGCACCAGAGTTTCTCATTTATTTTTGAATTTATTTGCAGGAACCTAATGTACAAAGGCTGGAAAACAAACTAAACTCTGGACAGATAGAAGAAGTGATTCTGCAGGTATTTAGCAATGATTTAGTATATCAGGTATAGAAGCTTTGGGAGAATGTCCACTAAACTGAATTTGTAAACTTAGCAGTGTGGCCTGGCAATTCTTTTTTCCTATACAAACTGCAATTTAATTTAATTTTATTTATTTATTCAAAAGTTATAGCCACCCATCTTTCAGCCAATTCTGGGCGGCTTCCAAACAAAGATTTAAAAAACATATAAAATCATTTTAAAATTATTTTAAAACTATAAAATGCAACTAGTTAAAACATAAAAGAAAAATGTGGTACCAATCTATGCTAACCATCATAATGAGATCTGGTATTTTAAGTTCTCTTTGATTTGGGAAAGTAACTCTTATGTATGCAAATTAGTTTTGGAGTGCCATCTTTCAGAGAGTTTTAAAATAAAGTCTATATTTTGTCAACAGGCTGAAAATGAACTTTCCTTAGCCAAGAAAATGTTGAAATACCGTCCTTGGGAACCTTTAATTGAAGAACCTCCAGAAAACCAGTGGAAATGGCCAGTGTAATTAACACTATTTCAACCTTCAGTGTAAACAGAATTATTTCATTAAATGAATGCTGGACATGACTGAAATTGTCTTAATGCTATTTATGCAAACATTATCTGTCTCAATAAAATGGAGGGTCTTTACGTTCATCACAGAATAAGAAATGTTTTTCAGGGTAATGTTACATTCTTTGAATAGCTACATATATAAATATCCCTGTAGAATAACATAACTTTCTTTTTTGCTGTTGCATTCATATTCTTAATTAAGTGGTAGAACAAAGTTTAAAAAGTACAAAGGATTCTGTTTTGCTGAACTCCTCCGTCAAAGTACTGTGAAAATATACACATCTATTCAGAATAAAGGACAGTAAACAGTTTATATTAAGAGTACAGTACCAAAAATATACTATCTGCATTAGTCCTAACTAATCCTTCGGGACTAGTCCTTCGGGAGTAGGGCGGTATATAAATCTAATAATAAAACTAACTATATTCAAAGGGGAAAACAGATAAATGTGTGTTACACTTTATTGTTATGCTGTGCATGAATTTGTTCTGGTAACGTTCTTGAGAATGAATTCTTGAATGAACTATGTATTTTGTATATTACATCCATATGTATACTCTCTTGCACTTTTATTACAACTTCCCCAGCTTACAGATACACATACTTTAAAGATTAAGATCTCAACATTTTTAGAGGATAGCAATTACTAGATCTGTTTCAGTCTGTTTCTCTGAAAAGACGAGGAGTATATTTGAATGTATGCTTATATTATTTATAAAATTTAAGTGTGCTGAAACATTTAATATGTTTCTAAAAGGGAACGGAACTTTTTATTTTTTGTAAACTGGCCTCTATTTTTTCATCTTGGAGAAAGGATGTTTCAGACCCAACTCCGTTATCTCGGATTATGGTTTCAATAATCTATAGTTCTCAATCTGTTAAACAAACTCTGAGTCAGCCATGATTGCAGGCAGGCGAATAGAGCACAATTGCAGATTGATGGAGTAGGAACTCCTACTCCTCAGTTCAGAGCTGAAGAAGCTTCTTGGATGAGAAGCGAAACATCTTCAAAGAAAAAACAAAGTTCAGTTGCCTCATGAAAAAGCACCTTTGGGACAACAATGACCTGGATGACTGAGAATCTCCATAGAGATAATGTGCTGGTATTTTTCTGCAATTGGAATTAGTTTTTACACATTTATAAGGTTTAAAATCTATGTGGTCACTAAGAGTCAACAACTTTATGGCATGTAAGCAGTGATCTCTAGAAATATTAGTATATTCTGTAAAGTATTGTCATTGTAATAACTATAGATTGGGTTTGGTGGGATTAATTGCTAAATCAAGTTCACTCAGTTGTGTGGGGTTTTTAAAGCATGTCTTTTAGCAAGCCACAAGAGGGCCCTGTATATATGGTGAATGCTGTATTTTCAGGATGTGGATTGGTTAAAGGTGAGAATTAAGCTCTTGAGCATTTAAAACCACTATTTGCTAGCTGTAAATTTACAACTGCATAGAATTTTACTGTTAAATAGAACTGGCTTTCATTTACGTATAGCTGGCGTACTTGTTTCTACTGCTTCACTTGAAAACAGTTGATATTGTGAATGTATTTTCTATCACTATATTCAACTTTTGGAGTTGAGTTTTAGTGTGTTTTCTGAAACTTAAATAAACTGCAAAGTATACCAGACGAAATGGTATTACCTGCAGTATTTGTACATTTTAAAAACATGTATTGTGATTTATGACAAACATTTAAACCTATCAAAATTAAAAACGCCCTCAAGTTTAGCTAAATCTCCTGTGATTACATAATTATAGTATCCTTGGAAATGATTCACCAGTTTCTTTCAGAATGTTTTAATTTTCCCATTCTAAACAAGTATAATGCAATCTCCCCGTCCATCCAAGCACTAATCCTAGTCTGATATTGAATCCAGTTGGCGAGATCGTGTTACTAGCCGACATTTTAACACTACTTTGCTCAAATGCAGCCTCAATAAATTGCGATTTAAATACAAGATCAATTCTTGACAATGAAGTTCCGCCCTCTTTTAACAACGGAATGAGGCTCCAAGCCAGCCTGTAAGAGGTCACGTGGCCTCATCGGACTTCAAAGGCATGGGTTTTTTTTACAAAGTCTTCAGGAACCCGAGTTCTCGCGAGAATCTACAATGTGGTTGCTATGGATACATAATGCTGTTGTCTCTAGAGTTAAGATAGGCTACGGATCACTCCGGGGAAACTTGCGTTGAGGTAAAATCCGGGCCGACTTTATTTTTATTTTATTTGATAAATAGAGACTTTGAGAGAGGAGTAGGCATTGAGACGAAATTATGCTTAAAAGAAATAGCGACAAAATAGGGTATGATTCTTCGAGCCCGGGACTATAATTCCCAGCATGCTTTTCGTAGGGACGCGGTTTAAAGCGTTCGACAATGGCGACAGCAGCGCAAAGACTTTTGGGAGGGTAGTCAGCCGATGAGGTGAGGGCCTCCCTCGAAAACGATATGGGTTAGTGTGGCATTCTGGGAATTGTAGTCTGAGTACCGTAGTGGCACCAGGAGAGGAGCTGGAAGCGATACTTTCATTCTTGCAAGGACAATCATGAATGTAATATTAGTGCTTTGAGATCTCAACGTTTGAACTGTATTGTGTTATCGTACACTTGGCTTTTTCCCTCTCGTTTATAATTTCCTGTTTTATTTTTGATTTCTTCTGTAGTCTGCCTGTTCTTTTTTCCGTTTTTGATTTATAATTCTGCGATTAGTTTCTTATAACTCTTTAAGAGTTGAACTCAATAAGAATTGAATTTGATTTGCTATTCTTGTTCTTACTAGATTGCATTTGTTTAAAACTTCAATAAAGATAATATTAAAAGAAAAAATCGCAATACTCTTTCCCTTCCTTCCCCCCCCCCCCTAATTTGGGAAAAACTTTTTGATGAGCCAAAAAGGAAGAAAAGCCTTCTGTATCCACTATCTGTTAGTAATCCAGATCTGGTAGTTTTGTGAGCATGAATGATGTATTGGAAATCCTTGCAGTAATCAGGAGCAGAGGGGTGTCCATTGGAATCCATTCCTTTAGTAGCCTCTCAAAACAGTCAGAATATCCTGCAATCCAACAAGACCGACACAGACTTCAACGGATAATTAGAACTGCAGAAAAAACAATTGCCACCAACCTTTCTTCCATTGAGGATCTGTATACCAATCTGTATACGAGTCAAAAAGAGGGCTGTGAAAATATCTACAGACCCCTCACATCCTGGACATAAATTGTTTCAACTTCTATTCTCAAAAAGATGCTATAGGACACTGCACACCAAAACAAAACAACTGGACATAAAGACAGTTTTTTGCTGAATGCCATCAATCTGCTTAACAACTAATTCCCACAACACTTGTCAAATAATTTACTAAGATTATATTACTATTATTCTTCTCTTCCTTACTAGTATCTATCTCTTCCCACTTATTACTATAACCATGTTGCTTATATCTTTCAATTATATTGTTTTTATTTGTTTCCTAGTAGGATTTGATAGCTTATTAGTAACCTTGTCTATCACTAAGTGTTGTATCTTTTTATTCTTTATGAATGTATTTTATTCTCCTTATGTACACTGAGAGCATATACACCTAAAACAAATTCCTTGTGTGTCCAATCACACTTGGCCAATAAAGAATTCTATTCTATAAAGAATTCTATATATTTAAGATGAGAAGCATACTTGGATTAGTGTATCCTTTTAGTTATGCATGTTGTTCCTTAAATGAGCATAACATTTTAAAAGATCAAAATAGGCTTACCTTTGAGTTAAAGGATCATGCAGAATATATGTTGAGACTAATAGGACACGTCACCCATTTTTACATCACAAGATTGAAGAAATTGATTTGGGCACTGAACTGGCACTGTAGGGGAGATTCCAACAGGATCATCACCATAGGTTTTTTTTTTTTTTTACTTCTCAATGATATTGTCCATGATCAAGTTTACAGCTTCCATTCTGAATTGCACTCTCTACAATGCAGGATTGATAAATAGTATTTAAAGCTTCATTGTTATTTCTGTCATCACTTTCCTGTAAATAGCTAATTTATCTTGAATTTTGTTTAGGATTTTCAGACAAATATATCATACACATTTTCAATTTGTAACAAAGATCATAATATTTAGCACTCGTTTTTTTTTAAAAATAAAAAACAAGGCACCTGCTGTTTGGAACAACATCCCCCTCCCAACTGGCCCTGATCCTATTAATCTTTTGGAAGCTTTTTAAATATGGCTCTGCCATGGGCCTGGGAAACTGGTTGTCAGCTTCGAAACGTTGAAACCTGACACTGGTGGAGATGTAGGGCCTGTGAATTAGTTGTGTTGTCTGTCAGGTATGGATTGCACACTCTGGCAGACAGAGTTTTATTATTTTATTTCTTATTGTTTTATTGGTTTTAATTGATTTCTTGTTTTGCTTACTTATTTCTGTTTGTTTCTTGTTTATTATTTTTACCTGAATTGTTAAAAAGGTAAACTGAGTCACGTATGTGAGATGGGTAGCTATATAAATTCAGCAAAGAAACAAAGAAGAATGAAACAAGATAGCATTTAGTAAAAATGCTATCAGGGTTTGTGGGAGAATGTATTACTGTAACCAATTTAAGCCATTTCCATATGACACTAGGATTCAAAGGAGATATTACTGTAAAATTTGAATTAATACAGATATTTTGATACAATAGTGTCTACCTTTAGCATTTTGTAAAATTTGAATGGTTTTTGATTATTTCTTTTATCATTAGAAATTCATAATGCCCTATTATCTCCCAAGGAATAAGGTGAATAGGCGGCAATATAAATTCAATAAATAAATAAAATAAAATAAATAAATAAATAAATAAATAAAAATGTTCTTCTAAGGTATTTGCCTAAAACCATAATACTTTCAGAGGTTTTTTTTAAAAAAAATATTTCCCTTCTTTAATTATTCACCCTTAATTAAAAATTAAGTGGAAAAAATGGTCTGCTAATGCCTTTCTAAAATGTACTAATGTTAATATAAGGATAGTTACTTCTCAGATACTATTTATGAAAAATGGGCTTAAAAAGAACTGATTCTTTATAAAACAATAAAGAGTAAAACAAGAAATGAACAAGAAACAAAACTATGCATAGATAAAATTATAAATCAATGTTTTCAAACTGATAATCTCCAGAAAAGTTGAGCTTTGGGGAATGTTAGCAGGATATCATTTGCAGGCCATTATATTTTGAAGGCAATATGTTACAAGCATTATCAGTTTCATTTCAAATGGTTAAATTGTGATACTGAATTTTAAATGCACAAGTCTATAGTTAAAATGACAACGTTCAGATGTGTTTGGTCTGAAGGGTTTTTTTGGGGTGGGTGGGAAGGGGGTGTTGAGTTACAGCTAGTTTCATAGTCTGTCTAAGAGTATGAAGACAATTAGTCAATTGAGACTGCATACTGACAATTTGCTTAAATTTAAAATCTCGTTTCCTGTACATTTTGCTTTTTATGTCATTCCTTTCAGGCAAATGGCTGATTCAGAAAAAGAGGTGATTGATCTGGCTGAAGGAGATGTGGAAGTCACTTCTACAGAAAAGCAAACAGAAGAAATTACAGATGTTGCAGATTCTAACAAGGAGCAGACAGATAGCGTCCCCTTGAATGAAACAGGTCTACCTTTAAAGCAGGAATACAACATAGATTCAACAACACAAGAATTGGGTATTGCTGAGGAACCAATGCAAGAACAGGATGCTGCTGTAGAACAAGTACAAAGGCCAGATGCATTTGAGAACCTGAACATTAGTCAGGAACCAGTACAGGATGCAGGTATTGCTGAGGAGCAGTTACAGAGGATAGATTCTGCAAAAGATCAAACCACAGCCAAGGAACCAGGCAGAGAGGAAGAGGTAGTTGCGGGTGTGGCTGTTGCTGAAGAATTGGCATTGGAGTTGGACACAGCACAAACAGAATTTGATGCGAAACTCCCAGATTTTCAGGAAGATGTTTCACATTTCCAAGATTTTGATCACGAAATTAAACCAACCGGAATTGAGACGGATGCAACAGCATCTGAAAGTACAGGTGCCAGTGAGGGTGTTTCTGAACAGCATCCTGATTTAGCAGCTGTTGTTCCAGAAGGCATAAACATGGAAAATTTGGCAGCTCAGCTTTCAGAAATGATAAAAAGTGCTATCGTAACAGGTATATATTATGTTTGATATAGCAGTCAGTCTTCCCCAATTCATCTCACTGGAAATTCAGGCAATTACAGGCTGAACAAATTAGAGAACACTACTTTGGGAAAAGTGTTTATAAATAATTCTTCCTTTACAGGTAATCCCCAGGTTATGAGCATTAGCGAACGTTCAAAGTTACGTGATAAACGCCCCGTAGCATTTACGAACAAGTCCAGAAGCTACAAATCTTCCAGCACCATGGCAGTTGTTTGCCCTTACAAACAACCGCAGAGGCTCTACAACATTCGTCCTGAACATGGCCAGCCAAAATGGAGCTTCCAAGGGGTGGATCCGCCCCTCGGAAGCTCCATTTTGGCCTGCAATGTGCTGGGCGAGGTCTCTGGAGGCCCGAATGGAGCATCGGAGGGGCAGTTTCTGTCCATCCTTTGTAATCCAACAAAACAGGCCTGTTCTTGCTTCACTGCTTCTATGACACAATCTCATTTTATGGAACTGAGAAAGCAATGTACATTATCTGTTATGGCTCCTGCCATACTGAACAGCCTTTCCCCAAGATTAGGACTGCCCTGATCTTGTTGGTTTTTCAGAAGTCTTTGAAAACTTAATTCTTTTCTCAGACCTTAGGGCAATGATGGCTAACCATTTCCGAACTGAGTGGCCAAAGCGCACACATGCACCCCCAAAATGCAATGCTCATGCAGCCCCAAGCATGCGCCCTGTGCACACGCACATGGGCCCCCACATGTGCCCCTCCGCCTGCATGTGCATGCCCCCAGCATGTACCCCCCTCAGTGCATGCATGCACCCCCCGCACGCCCTCTGCATGCGCACATGGCCCCCAGCACATGCCCCACCCCTGTGCATGCGCAGCAGAGACCTGAATACCAGCTGGCCAGCAGGAGAAGTGTGCGAATGCGTAGCAAAGCTGAATTCGGGTGATGGCTCGCGTGGCCACAGAGAGGGCACTGTGTGCCACCTCTGGCACGGGTGCCATAAATTCGTCATCACAGCCTTAGGGCCTGGATGTTATGCGGGCTTAGTCTGTGTTTGGTTTGCTTGATTAAGAAATGTTTATTTTTTGTTTTCACTATATTTGTCTTTTTCTATTTAATTTGGTTTTATGCTTACCATCCAGAGCTGATTTGCATCATATAACTGCATATTAAATAAATTTTACTTAATTTTTTGCTTTAACAAAATGATTCTAATTCTTTTGAAGAGGCAAAAATATGCACAAGCAAAATTTAATTCTTACTAATTGACTAGAAACTAATAATGAAATTAATGAAGGACCATAATAAGAATTGATGTATTTGTTTTTCAGTTAAATTCATGCTGCATCCTGATATCCAGATTTTCACGAAGTCTTTTAACATTAATCAAAATGTGGAGCAAATCAAGCAGTACTTTGTAAAGCGATTAAAAATACCGCTGGATGTTTTACAAATTCGGTTGCTAGGTTTGTATCAATACAAGGGGTTTGGTTTTTTCATGTATATAAATATAGACAGGGCTCCAAATATGGTTGTAACATTTAAAGAAGCAATTATTACTTTGTTAAATAACAACAGAAATCCATGTGTACATAAAGAATATCCTTAAATTAGTTTACAAAAATGCCTCAATTGGGCCTTGTTCAAACTGAATATAATGTACTGAAACCCACCCAATTGTTATGAATATCTACCCTGTTTTCATTTAGTAATCACAATACATTCCGTAAATAGAAAATGAGAGAGAGAGAGAGAGACTCTGTGAAGATCACTGGTTGCTGTTGTCTCATTTAGATAAAGATCTCTTCCAGAGTATCCAATATCTGACCCATTTTCCTCCTTTTTTTTTTGTCCCTTTACAGAGCAGAGAAATTGCTTAAACAATTTTTTCCTGCTTTCTGCTGCTTTTCTCCATAGCATTCACCTAAGCGCAGACTGCAAGTTAACAGCCACAGCTCTGTGGCCTTAATTAGTTGATCAGAACCCTCTGACCTGCTGGTGCTGCTGTCTGAAATTTATCAGACCTTAATCCTATTCACACTGAAGGCTTTTTTTGTCAGTCACACAAAATTTGGTCCTAAATATGTGCATTGGTCAGAAAACGGTATTTAAAAAATTATTGTTTTTGTATTTACAAACAGTTGCTAACCAAGGTAGCCATTAAATGAGTAGTGAATACTGATTTTGGCCTTCAGGTACTATTCTCATATTGAGATTTACCACCACTGTATAACATTATGTTGTCATTCACAGCCCATTCCTTCTTACCGAAGCATAATCGTTTGAGAATCCCCAGGCTATTTTATAGCAGGTATTTCTGGAAGAGGTGGAAAAGCAAATCTTTGTAATTTTAAAAGAAATTTAGTTGCTGTAATAGTATGTTCAAATCACCGGGGGGAACGGGACGGGGGGGGGAGACATCCCTGCAGTTGCATAATGGGCAAAGAAAGTCAGAATGGGCCTTGCCTAACTTTTCAGATTGTAAAAAAAATGTTGGGAAGTTTGTACCATCTGACTTGCAAGATTCTTTTTATGCAGCTTTACAATAAAATAAAATTAGCTCACCTGATTGTGATTCCTGCCTATCTACTTGAGAAGGTTGAAAGTTGCCTTACACAAAATGGTTCTCCTTAGTCTTTTCTTGGGATTTGTCACATTCCTCAAATGATCAAAGAAAACAAAGCTAAGTGACCTCTTAATTCATTGTGAAAACTATTTTTTTTTCTTTTTAGGGAGAATAATAGAAAATTTTGAAACTCTCTGGAATCTTGGTGTGCAACCTAAAGGGACAATACAGTTTGATATGTACTCATTAGACAGTGAAAACTTTCCACTCAAAGCATACAAACTTCTGCAAGAATACTATATGCCTGATGTTATATCGGTTCGAGTTCAAATAGGTAAAGAACAATCAGGTATATAGTCTGGTTAAACGTTGCCCAATGTTGGGTCTAATTTAATAATGCTGTTTTGTCTGAACAGAGCCAGACACTTTTCAGGATGTATGTATAGAAATTAAAAGACCATCATTTGAAAAACCATTCTTGGGTGGATTTAGACATAAAGAAACGGGCACGGAATATCATAATGCAGGATCACAGACAGATCCCAAAAAACGTCCAGACAAAGAATATGAAGAGTTCTGTAGATCAACACAGGTATGTTCAGAAAGAATGAAGACCCTGAGATATATGCAAGAAAAATTGATTTGGAAATTAAATCTATTTCTGTATATTAGAAACTAATATTTAAATAATTTAATTCTTTAATTTTATATATTTATTGCATTCATAAATTAGTTTTTGATCATTTTAATTAATTTATACAGATAATACGAAGCAGTAGGTCAGCCCAGATGTGTTCATAAAGAATGAAGACCCTGAGATACATGCCAGAAAAATTGATATGGAAGTTAAATATGTTCCAGTCTATTAGAAGATGATAATTAAATAATTCTATTCTATAATTCTATATATTTGTTAATTTAATGCATTCACAAATTAGTTTTTAATTCATCTTAGTTTATATAGAGAATGCTCAACCTTCTTAAAATTAATATTTTATTTAATTCTAGACAGTGGTAGAAAGAAAAAAATTACAAGAGACCACAAATACAACTTGTACACAAATGACAAAAATTGGTGTTTATGTGTCAAATATCACTGATAAACTTATAGAACCAAAGCCATATGTGACAGCTGAAGAATATCATGCACGACGACTTAAGGCGGTAAGTATACAATCAACTAAATTATTATCATTAAAAAATATTGCAGTTTTGCATACTTTCCTGTGATTAAAGCCCTTAATCTAATTCGGGTTTATGTATATATATATATATATCCAATTTATTTTAATCACATTCATATATCACTGACTCTACAAGGATTCCATTTTTATTGTCACTTGAAATATTCTTGCAAATAGCTCAGCTCCAAATAAGCTCAAACTAAATTAATTAGTTAAACAAGTTATGTGGGTTGGTTAAAGGAACAGCATATCTCCTACCTTCCCCCAGTTTGATGTTTCATACCTTCCCCTGAGTATTTTTGTACAGCTGTGTCTTTGAGATTGTGTTTCAGACATGTGAAACTTAACGTGTGAAATTTGAATCTGGCATTTCAAAATAAGTTCCAAATTCCTTTCAATATACATTTTTGTCTAAATATTTTAAAAATGAGAAGTAGAGAGGTACATTTGAGAGTATTTGTATATAGTACTAAAGTTATGGACAATTTTATTTATTTGTCAAAGAACGTGCAAAGCCCAATTAAAGCAATTTATAGTTTTGTTTGTTTTCCTTGCAGACTATTTCAACCTTTCACTGATTCTTAAACCAGTCTATGAATTACTGGTACTTTAGGATTTATTTTCAGTATTCCATAAGATTAAAGTAATCAGAAAATGGTCAAAAACTTTTCTACAACATTATGATATATTTATTTCACATTTTCTACCTCTGAAATATTTATTTTCATTTCCTTTATGTTAGTGAGATACATCATTTAAGATGCTGCCATTCAGGATCTCTTATACTTTGGCACAAGAGGCATTCACATATATAACAAATAAAATTCCTTTCACCCTGCAGTGGGGAACTGAGCACAATATATAATTTCATTGGAATATATAAAAAAGTAGTTCAAATATACAAGCATTTCCAGTGTCTCCTCCTTAAACCTGCAATTCTTCCACAAATTAAGTGTCACTGAACATAGCAGAGGTTGTACTAAAGATCAGATTGTAACAAAGTTTTCACAGAGTTGAGAATTTATTTAATAAATGGTAGTGGTTTTTTTCCCCTACCACTTCACAAATCTAGTGACTATCATGTTCTGGCTCAGGGTGACACCCAAATCAGAGGCAAGTTGGGATAGATTTTAACTTACCCAAGGTGGGACTGGATCCATATTTAGAATAACAGAGTTGGAAGGGACCTTGGAGGTCTTATAATCCAACCCCCTGGCTCAGGCAGGAAACCCTATACCAGTGATGGTGAACCTTTTTGCTGTTGCGTGCCAAAAACGGGGGGAATGCTGGGGGTCGTGCACATGCGTGCCCACACCCATAATTCAATTCGCCATCCCCCCGCGCATCTGCAAGTGCGACCCCCCTGCTTTCCCCCCACTTTTGGCATGCGATGGCCCGGTGGGCCTGGTAGGCCCATTTTTCGCCCTCCCCAGGCTCCAGAGGCTTTCTCGGAGCCTGGAGAGGATAAAAAAAGCCTCCCCCCGAGGCCCTCTGAAGGCCGGAAACAGCCCATTTGCCAACTTCCGGTGGGACCGGAACCTTTCTGGGAGCCTGGGGAGGGCAAAAACAGCCTTCCTCACCCCCCCCCGGAGGCCCTCCGGAGGCCGGAAACGGCCCGTTTGATGACTTGTCGGCAAACAGGCTGTTTCCGGCCTCTGCAGGGCCTCGGGGGTGAGGGGTGGGGAAGGTCGTTTTTGCCCTCCCTGGGCTCCTAGAAAGGCTCTGGAGCCTGGGGAGAGCAAAAAATGGGTCTTCCCCACACACCCCAGGGGCCTTCCGGAGGATGGGACCAGCCTGTTTCCCGACTTCCGGTGGGCCCGGAAAGCCCAAAAATCAGGTGGAGCTGTGAACTAGGGCAACACTTGTGTGCCCACCGATATGGCTCCGTGTGCCACAGGTAGCACGCATGCCATAGGTTTGCCATCATGGCCCTATACCATTTCAGACAAAAAAATATCTTCCTGTTTTGATTCAAAAACCTTCAGGGTTCTGGCTCCAAGTTAATAATTGGGTGAAATCATACCAGCTATGCAGAGGTGGGTTCTAAATTTTTTTTACTACCGGTTCTGTGGGCGTGGCTTATTTTGTGGGCATGGCTTGGAAGTCATGTGACTGGGTAGGCGTGGCTAGCTGGTCATGTGACTGGGTGGCCATGGTTATGTGTATAGGGACTACTCAGAGGGCTGAAAAAAGTCATTTCTGACAGGTCCTCGCACTTTTGACTGGTCCTCACACTTATGACCATCCTCACATTTATGCCCGTGCAGCATTCTTAACAACCATGTCACTCATTTCACAACTGCTTCTCTTCACCATGGTGATAAGATAGGGCAAAAAACGTAAAATGTGTGTCCACTTGCTCCTGTGTTTGGAGCGAACGAGAAGAAAACGCTGGGGACAGCAGTTAGATGCTTCAGTCGTTTAATCTGTTAACGGCAACAGCAAGCGGTAACAAGTGGTACAAGATGCGATCAGCATAAAGTCGGCGTTAAGATCAAGCGTCTCTCCCCTCCTTTTAAATACGCGCGCCAGCCGCTGTAACGCCCTTCCGGTTGTGGTGATAAAGGGCGCATGCGCACAGCGTCTCCGCCGCAGCCACAACCACGGAGGATAGGTGACAAGAACCCTCCCTCTGCCGGCCGCTACGTGACCAACCGCCTAAAGAAGAACACCCCCACCACCAAGGTGCATATACATTGCCAATCACCCCCCCATCCAGCCCCTATCAAGTCCTTTGGTTTTGTTAGATGTCAGCCAGGGAGTCATGTCTTGCCTCTACGGATCCTGATGTCGAGGGGATCTCGACAGGCGGCTCCCCCTACCAAGGCTGCTCCTGGAAGATACAAAGGAACATGTGAACATCTGGTTAAGAGTTTTGACTCCCACCCCAGGGACCAGGTTTCTGTGGATAGCGTCTGTGGAACTGTTTAAGAAGTCGGTTAGCATGTACATCCTTAGCTCCCACCCAGGACGCGTCCTCCAATGGGTACCCTTTCCATTTGATTAAATAGCGTAACTTACCCCTGCTAATCCTAGAATCTAACACCTCCTCTATTTCATACTGGTCTCCGTGTAGCGGGCCAGGTCTTTCCAACTGTTCACGTACATTCTTCACTGGTTTTAATAGGCTACTATGGAATACAGGGTGCGTCTTGCCTAATAGTGGTGGTAATGTCAACTCCACAGTTACCGGGTTAATGACTCTTATCACAGGAAAGGGTCCTATATATTTGGGTCCCAGTTTACGACTAGGCGTTTTCATTTTTAAGTATTTTGTAGACAGATAGACACGATCTCCTACAGCAAACGGTTTGTGTTCTGCTCTCTTCCTATCGGCTTGCGTTTTATACGCCTCGGCTGCTTTTTCTAACGCTTCCTTTATCCGGGGCCACTGGTTGCCAATACGAAGACCCCATGTATCAGGAGACACCGGCTCTTGATTTTGTATATCTAATTCGGGAATAGCAGGAAACTCCTTTCCTGACACGACCTGAAAAGGAGTGGCTCCAGTACTACCATGGACCATATTATTATATGCTACTTCAGCGAACGGGAGTAATTCCGACCAATCGGATTGTTGATACGATACATAACTGCGTAAGTAGCGTTCTATCATGGCATTAGCCCTTTCAGCTGCTCCATTCGTGCTTGGGTGAAAGCCTGAACTCAACCCCTGTGACGACCCTATCATCCGAATAAACTCTCTCCAAAACTTAGCAGTAAATTGAACCCCCCTGTCAGAGATGATACGTCGGGGCACTCCATGTAGGCGATAGATATGCCAAATGAACAGCTTTGCCAGCCGTCGAGCCGAGGGTAGGCCGTGACAGGGAATGAAATGGGCCTGTTTAGAAAACAGGTCAACTATGGTCCATATTACAGTATTCCCGTTGCTTTCTGGAAGGTCCACAATAAAATCCATACCAATCTCATCCCAAGGCCTTGTTGGGTCTGCAACAGGCTGTAAGAGTCCGAGAGGTTTTCCTGGCCGTGGTTTTGACGTGGCACATATCTTGCAACTGTTCACGTATCTTTCAATTTCCTTCCGCATGCACGGCCACCAAAACTGTCGTCGTACGAGATGCAACGTTTTGAGGAAGCCGAAGTGGCCGGCTGTTTTTTCATCATGACATCTAGTCAAGACGGCCTGTCGCAATGATGCGGGAACGTATAATTTATCTCCAACCCAAGCAAACCCGTTACGGTGTGTGACCATAGTTTGATGTTTTAATAGCCACTCATCTGCAGCCAAGGCCCTTTGTAACTCTTCTTTCCACGTAAAGGACGGACCGGTCTGCGATGTCCGGCCCACCTGTTGCTTTCCTGGTACCATTGCCTGCACTACCTCTTCCCGTTTACTAGCATATTGCGGTAGCCGTGACAGTGCATCGGCCAGAAAGTTCTTCCCTCCCGGCACATATTTTAAATCGAAATCGAAACGCTGAAAATACTGGGCCCATCGTACTTGTTTAGGTGATAGTCGCCTAGGATTTTGGAGAGCTTCTAAATTCTTGTGGTCTGTCCACACCTCAAATCAGATACCGCTGCCTTCCAACAGATGCCTCCAGGTAAGTAACGCCCATCGTACCGCAAAAGCCTCCTTTTCCCAGATGGCCCAGCGTCTCTCAGTTACTGTGAACTTACGGGATGTATAAGCACATGGGTATAACGTACCTTCCGGATCTTTTTGCAACAAAACTGCACCTACCGCCACGTCGCTAGCATCTGCCTGCACAATGAATGGTAACGTGGAATCGGGATGTCGTAATATAGGAGCTTGTGAAAACATAGTTTTCAAACCGTCGAAAGCCTTTTGACAATCTGGAGTCCAGAGCAGTACCTGGCCTGGTCGTGCCCTTAAGCCCGTTGCCTTTGTACGTAATAATTCGGTCAACGGGAGGGCTATATGGGCGAATGCGGGGATAAATTGACGGTAAAAATTGGCGAAACCGAGAAAACTCTGTAGTTGTTTTCGTGTTTCCGGCGCCTGCCAATTTAATACCGTATCCACCTTCCTCGGGTCCATTCCTATACCAGTCTTGGATATACGATAACCTAAGTAATCTAGTTCGGTACGATGAAACTCACACTTCGAGAGTTTCACGAACAATTTTGCACGGAGTAGTTTGAGTAACACCTGTCTTACTAAACTTATATGTTCTTCCATTGTTTTGGTGTAAATCAGAATATCATCTAGATAAACGAGCACACCTCGGTAGAGGTGCTCGTGTAACACTTCGTTTATTACTTGCATGAACACGGCCGGGGCACCCTGTAAGCCAAAGGGCATCACACGAAACTTATAGCTTCCTAGAGGACAGTTGAAAGTGGTTTTCCACTCATCACCGGGCTTTATCCGCACCCTGTAATATGCCTCTCGTAGGTCCAGTTTGGTGAATACTTTCCCAGTTGACAAGGTAGACAACAGGTCTTTCATCAGAGGCAGAGGGTATAAATGCTCGACGCACACAGCGTTCAAGTCCCGGAAGTCCACACACAAACGTAGACCCCCATCCTTCTTTTTCCGAAACAACACAGGAGCAGCCAGGTGTGAACGACTCGGTTGGATAAAGCCTCTAGCTAGGTTCTTATCTATATACCGTCTGAGTTCCTCCAACTCTGCTTTGGTCATGGCATACATACGGGGCTTGGGCAATGTGACACCTGGTTTTAGCTCTATAGCACAGTCGGTGGCTCTATGAGGAGGCAATACTTCACATTCTTCCTCTTTAAACACGTCCGCTAAATCCTCATATACATCAGGATACCCTAGTTGGGAAGGGCTATTGGGAACCTCACATTGTACGGCTGCTTGGTCTACATGGGCCTCTGGCTCTGGTTCCGGGCCAATGCTTAGGCGGAGCCGCCTAAAACCCCCCTCCCACCATATCCTAGGTCTCCATTTATCAAGCCACGCTAATCCTAATATCACAGGCTCAATCATATCAGTCACCACCACAAAACGAATACTTTCCCAATGTTCGCCTATCTCTAACCGCACCAGCTCAGTTACCCGGGTCGCCGGTTTACCCCCCAAGAGGGACCCATCCATCTGTTCAAACCTAATAGAGGTCTGCAACTTCAGTGTTCGCAAACCCAATTCTCTTGCTACTGCTTCCCTGATGAGACAGCGGGTACAGCCCGAATCTATCAATGCATGTTGTTGGACTACCCTCCCTGTTTAGGTATGTCGGAGTACGATGGGGATAACAAAAGGGCGTATCGGATCGCTCACCATAGGGTCTACTGAAGCGTCCTCTCCACTGCTGTCGGAAGCCTCCTGTACCACGTTATGCCCAGCAGGCATCTATGGCTCCGTCCGTGGACCACGGGCCATCGTTGGCGTCGATGCTCTGGACCAATCCGACGAAGACCGGGCCCTCTCCCGTCCTCTGCCCACCGATGAAGGACCTCGGGATGTGGTGGTAGACGCGACAGCTGGTGCGGGACAGTCAGCTGCTCGATGGCCTAGCTGATTACAGCGAAAGCAACGAATTGCCCCTCTCCCTACAAGTACCAACGAGCGAGGTGGAGATGAGCTCACCCCGCGCTGAGGCGCTGGCCTCTCTATGTTACGTCGCGGAGGGGCCGGATAGCTAACCACTCCGCGGGCACGGAACTCTTTTAAACCAATGTCCAGGTCTACTGCGGCACTAAACCACTCTGACAGCTTCGGTGGCAAGCCTCTGTATACGCAGGCCTGTCTCAGCTCTCTATCCAGCCCCATCCGGAATTGGTGAACTAAGAGGCGTTCAGGCCAAGAACGTAAGCGGCCAGCCACAGTACGGAAATCTTTCACATATTGTCTAGCAGGACGTCCTCCTTGTCTCAATGCTACCAACTCCCCTTCCAGAAGTTGTGTTCTCGACTGGTCCTCGAACCGAGCTCGTAGTGCTTCCAGGAACAGCCCTACATTTGCCAACTCTTTTGCATGATCGCTGTGCAGATCAGCGACCCAATCCGCTGCTTCACCTGTGAGGACAGTAGTGATGGCAACCACGACCGCCCACTGGGATGGGTATAAATGGCCATAAACGTCCATATAACTCAAAATCTGACTGAGAAACAAGGATACTCTATCCGCGCTGCCGTCAAACGTCGCTTGTATAGGGGGAGGGCCCCAGGCCAGGTGCTGTTGGCCCACCCCGGTCAACCCCCACTCCGGTGGCCCCGCCCCCCGAGCATTTGGGACAGCGCCCACCCCGCCAGCCGGCGGACCAAAACGGGTACGGACAATTGAGGGACCCATAAGGTGGGGCCCCTGCCGGTGCTCGGTCGTTCCACGTAAAGGTGCCCCCCCTGATAAGGGGGCTGATCCAACAGGGGGATTATCCCGCCTTCCGGGGCGACTTACTCCCCTCTCGACACGGAGCTTCGGGCTGGCGAGTTGGAACCGGGTCTCTGTACTGCTCCGCGTCTCCCCCAGCCCCTGCCAGGCATCCTGCCCTGGCGCCCACGGTTGCCATGAGGGAGCGTCTTTAAAGCTTGCCTCGCCGAATTTCTGCCGTAGCACGTCCAGGGTGGAGGCTCCCACCCCCGTGGAATAACTCCAGTCATACTCGTCCTCTTCATTCCACCGCCGCTCCCTCCAGCCCCGAAACGAAGAACCGCTAGACTGGGGGGGTCACCTGTTTAGTCCCATCAATTGCTGGACTCTGCCACCACTCCCCCGCATCAGGCTTCCTCTCGCTGACCGGTTCAGTTTCTGTGGAGAGGGTCTCCTGCAACGGTGGTAACCGCTCCTTGGGACGCACCACCTGCAGCTCCGCCTCCCCTGTTGTCTGGACCGGCTCCACCACGCCTTCCTCCGCCGCCGCGTCCTCCAACCCCGGCGTACCGGCCATAGTACCTTCCGCCATACTAATCCTGGCGCCAGTCAAACCGGGTTTCTTAACGCCGACTTTCTGTCCACTTGCTCCTGCGTTTGGAGCGAACGAGAAGAAAACGCTGGGGACAGCAGTTAGATGCTTCAGTCGTTTAATCTGTTAACGGCAACAGCAAGCGGTAACAAGTGGTACAAGATGCGATCAGCATAAAGTCGGCGTTAAGATCAAGCGTCTCTCCCCTCCTTTTAAATACGCGCGCCAGCCGCTGTAACGCCCTTCCGGTTGTGGTGATAAAGGGCGCATGCGCACAGCGTCTCCGCCGCAGCCACAACCACGGAGGATAGGTGACAAGAACCCTCCCTCTGCCGGCCGCTACGTGACCGACCGCCTAAAGAAGAACACCCCCACCACCAAGGTGCATATACATTGCCAATCACCCCCCCATCCAGCCCCTATCAAGTCCTTTGGTGTTGTTAGACGTCAGCCAGGGAGTCATGTCTTGCCTCTACGGATCCTGATGTCGAGGGGATCTCGACAATGTGAGGACAGTCGTAAATTCGAGATCTGGTCAAAAGTGCGAGGACCAGTCAAAAATAACTTTTTCAGCCCTCTGAGTAGTCCATGTGCACAAAAGGACTACCCAGAGGGCTGAAAAAAGTGATTTCTGACAGGTCCTCGGACTTTTGACCGGTCTTCGCACTTATGACTGGTCATCATTTATGCCCATTGTAGCATTCTTAACAACCGTGTCACTCATTTCACAACTGCTTCTCTTCACCATGGTGACAAGATAGGACAAAAATGTAAAATGTGAGGACAGTCGTAAGTTCGAGGACTGGTCAAAAGTGCGAGGACCAGTTAGAAATAACTTTTTCAGCCCTCTGAGTAGTCCATATGCATAAAAGGATACAGCAATAGAGTGGGATGAAGGAAGGGAAGGGAAATTAGAGTAGGAGTGAGGGTAAGAGAGGGAGGAAGAGAGGAGGAGAAGGAGAAAGGAAGAGGAAGTAGGGAGGAGAAGAAGAGGTGAGGAAGAGAAAGTAAGAAGGAAAGAAAAGAGAGAGGTGGTAGGTTTGAGGAGAAAGATTGCTGTACAATAAAAAAGATGAAAGGGAAGAAAGCCAACCCCAAACAAAGATATAAAGATATTAAGATAAAGAATGAATTGTTAAACTTTAAAGAATAAAAGAGAATAAATATGAATAAATAACAATAATTAGAAACACACATACAAACATACAATGTATTTTCTTTGAACAGAGTATTTGGCCGGTTCACAAATTTAAACAGTGTTTAGTCATTTCAATTAAATTTACAATTTCTATATTTCCTTTTTGCCATATTTATTCCTTATCTATTTTTGTAAAAAACCAATATTACCCTTCATCCTCATCTCTAATCTTAATCAAATTCAATTTTTCCCTTCTATTCTATATTATACCCCTTCTCATTGTCATCTATTTTTATATCCATCCTCAAATTGGTTAATTATGTAATATTACAGTTGTTTAATATAAATTCAACATTTTAATATAAATCAATTAGTTATATAACTACCTTTTTTGTATATTAATCAATATGAACATGAATATTCCAATTATTTCCATGCAATCCAATTTCTTACAAATCAGTTAATTATATTTACCAATAATAATAAACCAAATAATTTCCCCCATATATTCCTCCAAACCACAATTTAACCATTTCTGCTTTCAACACAATATACAATTAATAGTATCTCAATTATTACAATTCCCTAGTTAAATAGAGCTTTTTTTCTTTTGTGTTTTAAAATCTTGAACTCTCCTCTTTTTCCCTAAATTTCCCATTGTTTGCACCTACCTTTTTTGGTGAGGAAAAAGAAAAGAAATCTGCCTGCCTAATTTTCCAGTGTTGTAGCAACAGCAAAGCCAACAGCCTGCTTTACTTTCAGTTTTGTTTTTCAGCATAACTAGGGGGGGGGAATTGCTCCAGCACTCTTTGCAAACAAGCAGCAGAGCCCTCCGCAAAACAGCTGAGAGCAAATCAGCTGAGAGTCGGGAGCCGATCTAATCAAGGGCTAATTAGCCTATGCTGAAGCTCCGCGGGCCAATAAAATTACAAAAAAACACCGAACCATTTGTTAAATTGCTGGCTCGCCCGCCCCTCACCCACCACTATTTATTGGCAATAAATAGTGGTGCGGAGGGGCGGGGCAAGCCAACAATTTAACAAATGGTTTGGCTCCTAGAACCGGCAGAATCCCACCACTGGCTATAGGGCGGCCCTTTGAAGCCCCGCGGCAAGAATTTAAACAGTTTTTTGTCCTCTAGCCATCAGCTGGGACTCAGGAGGCAGCAATAGATTGAGGGTGGGACCAAATAAAAGGTAAGAATAATGTGGGTGGGGGGGGAGAACCGATTCGGTGACATCATATCGTCACTACTACCGGCTCGGCCGAACCGGACCGAAGCGGCAGGAACCACCACTGCAGCTATGCCAGAAAAGGAAAGGACAATGTTGTTGTTTTTTTAACTCTTAGTTGCTTAATACAATTAATCCATTCTCAAATCAGAATGAGCTCTGCAGAGTGTAAAAGAATGTAGTCTGAAAACGCAAAGCCTAATTTTTACCCTATTTTGAAAATATTTATTTGTAAAATTTATAGGCCTCCCATCTTACCTCATAGTAACTCTGGGCGGCTTTACAGTCATTAAAGGTAACAACTATTTAAACTAAAAATATAAATAAGTTAATACAAAAAGCCAAACATTGTAGCCCAATTAAAAGTTGGGAAGGGTGGGAGCAGGATGGGGAGAAAGGTGGGATCTGTTGTTAATTGATCATAGCATATAGCCATGATGGTGATCCTATGGCATCCGTGCCAGAGATGGCACACCGAGGCCTCTCTCTGGGCACACGTGCTGTCACCAGCTGGTTTTCTAGTTTCCAGCATGCGCATGCGCACCTGCCAGCTGGTCTTCACGTGCGCCGGAGCTCTGGCCAGTTGATCTTCGGGTTTCCGGCACTCTGGCTCGTGCATGCACATGCATGCACACATTCCAGTTTGGGCACTCAGTGCTGAAAAGGTTCACCATCACTGGCATATAGCTTCATTGTAAGTTTCTTTTTTTGTTGTTGAATGTTAGAAAGTTGTAAAAATTTTAAACAGTATATTAAGGACGAATTAGAGCAGTATTACCTAATTTGGCAAGAAAACCTCACAGAACAAGGAAGCTTATGAACACCAAGATCCCAACAATTTTAAATATTTTGAACAGATTTTTATGAACTTTGGGATGCTGCATTTCCTCTTATTGTTTTAACTTTTATGAATGACTATCCCCTTCTTTAAAAAATGAAGAAAAATTTAAGAACCATTAAATATCCATTTTTCCAGTGCTAGATAGTGGGAGAACAGTTTTGATATTTTTGAATCATAGTTTGCATCAAAGAATTAGTTGAAGATTTTCTAAAGTAATGAATTTAACTCCTGAAGCATATTGCATGACAACCCAACCCTTTGCCTGGTGGGCCATTCAGATACTGCTGGTGGTTAAGACTCTTCCTAGAGAAAATATTTAAAATTTGCTAGTGTGACATGAACTGCTTGATTGACAGAATCACTGTTTTTGCAGAAATATTACAATATTTATGCTTTCTACAAACACTAATTGCCCTTTGTTTCTTCTCCCTATGTATAGACCATTGTAATCCAAACCTATTATCGACGATGGCTAGCTATTCAGTGGGTAAAGAAACTAAAAGAACAATTAAGACTGAGACTGGAATGGGAAAGGCAAGAGGAACTAAGAAAACAGAGAGAGAGGGCAGAAAAATTGCTAAGGGAATATAATCGAAGAATGCATCCGAAATCAAAGGATGATTTTGAATTACTTTATCATGCCTTAGAATGTAAGTATCCAATTTCTTCATTGCCAATAAGTAAACACAAACTTATTCATTTTTCCCCAACATTTATGGTAGATTAGATGCAAAACTGTAGCTAAACTGGGATATCTCATGCAGATCAGCAAAATTTCAGACCTTTTCAATATTGTAGCTATTATCCAAGCCTTACTGAATGAGCTTCTCTTCTTTATGTCTACATTGTTGCTCACAAAGTATCTGTTTTAAAAGACATATTAATTAAGTAACTTATATCAAGAAGAAGAAGAAGAAGGGATAACTGGTAGGATTGGTAGCCGATCTAATCAAGGGCTAATTAGCCTATGCTGAAGCGCCGCAGGCCAATAAAATTACAAAAAAACACCAAACCATTTGTTAAATTGCTGGTTCGTCTGCCCCTCGCCCACCACTATTTATTGGCAATAAATAGTGGTGCGGAGGGGCGAGGCAAGGGGCGGGGCGGAACCGGCAGAATCCCACCACTGGCTATAGGGCGGCCTTTTTTTTTTTTTTATTGCAAAAGTTTTACAATTACATTTTCACCCCTTTTTTTCACCCCCCCACCTCCCTCCCCAAACTTCCCGTCCTCCCTAGCCCTCCCTAACCCTCCCCCCCAGACTTCCCTATTATGTACTCATAACTAATAATACTGATATATATACCTGAACCCATCCCTCCCCCTATATAATTTTCCCTCTTTATCTCTTTACATTAAAATATTTCTAATACATTGTTTTCAAATAAAAGCTATTTGGTACTTTCTAGTTTGGTATTTGTTCTGAACATATTCTATCCACCTTTTCCATTCCCATTCATAAGTCTCTTGTGAACAATCTTTTAAATATGCTGAAATCTTCGCCATCTCTGCAAAACTGGCCATCTTCAAAGTCCATTCCTCGATAGTAGGCAAAGCTTCATTCTTCCAATATTTACCTATCAACAATCTTGCTGCTGTTATCATATACAATATTAATTTTATTTCACCCCGTGTAAAACCCTTAACTATACCCAATAAAAACAATTGTGGAGAAAATTGAATTTTTTTCTTCAAAACATTCTGCATGACCCACCATATTTTTATCCAAAAAGCCTTAACTTTCCTACAGATCCACCAAACATGATAATACGTAGCATCCAAACATTCGCATCTCCAACATTTTGGCTGAACATTAGGGTACATACATGACAACTTTTTAGGATCTAAATGCCATCTATAAAACATTTTATAAAAAATTTTCCCTCAAATTCTGCGACTGTGTAAATTTAACATTCTGAACCCAAATTTTTTCCCATGTTTCCAACATCACTGGTTCTTCAAAATTTTGTGCCCACTTAATCATACAATCTTTAACTAATTCCGTTTCTGAATCCCTTTCTAGCAAAACATTGTAAAGCCTTTTAATATGCATTGGACCTTTCTCTCTTATATGTCTAACCAATTCTTCCTCATGCAACATAATACCAGTTTTTTGGTCCTCTTTCCATCTCAATTGTAATTGATTATATTGTAACCAGGTTAAATTAATCCCTTCGTCCAACAGTGTCTGCAATGTCTTCAACTGCCATCTGCCCGCATCTGTAAAAAGAACCTCTTTGTATAAAAACCCCCCGAGTGACATTATATTTGTATTCCACAAGGTATGACCAAGATCCAGCCATAGCGGTATTTTATAATCCCATTTGAGTCGGTGCTTCTTCCAAACTCTCATCAAAGAGTCTCTAAGTATATGACTTTTAAATACTTTATCAACTTTGTCATCATAAAATAGGTAAGCATGCCATCCAAATTCAAGATCAAAACTTTCTGCATTCAATATTCCAGCCTTTTTACTTCCAAACCAATCACTTGTTAAAGTTAAAGCTGCTGCATCATAATATAACTGTAGGTTTGGAAGTTTAAGGCCTCCTCTTTCTGGAACATCTTGCATAATTTTCAATTTCACTCTCGGCTTTTTCTCGTTCCAGACAAACTTATTAAGTCCAGTTTGCCAAACTTTCAGTTGTTTATCACTTTTAAGCACCGGAATCATTTGAAACAAAAACAGAAATCTTGGCAAAATGTTCATCTTAACTGCTGCTATTCTTCCAAGTAAAGACAGTTGCAGCTTTTTCCAAGTCTCCATGTCTTTCTGAACCTCTCGCCACAACACCTCATAGTTATTTTGAAACAATTTCATGTTTGATTCTGCAACCTGAACTCCAAGATATTTTACCTTAGGTACAATTTCAAAACCTGCCCTCCTTTCAAACTCATGTTTACGATCTTGTGTCATATTTTTGACTATCATTTTAGTCTTTTTTGAGTTCACTCTAAAACCTGAAACTCTACCATAGTCTTGTATAATGTCGTTCATCAAGATTATTGATTCCATTGGTTGTGATAGGGTAACCACCAGATCATCTGCAAATGCCTTTATTCTATAATCCTCTTGCCTTATCATTATGCCTTTCAAAATTTTTGAGTCCCGTATTATATTTAGCAAGACTTCCAATGTTAAAATAAATAAAAGTGGGGACAACGGACATCCCTGTCTTGTTCCTTTTTCAATTTTAAACTCTGTCGTCAAACTTCCATTAATAATAATCTGTGCTTTTTGCTCTTGATAAATTGCTGAGATCGCCTGTATAAATTGGTCCCCAAAGCCCATCTTTCTTAAAGTCTTTAGTAGAAAATTCCAATCCACTCTATCAAAGGCCTTCTCCGCATCCAAAAAAACCAGCACTGCAGAAATCTGTTTATTCTTATCAAGATATTCCAATAAGTCTATTACTTGCCTTACATTGTCCTTCATATATCTGCCCTCAATAAATCCCGCTTGGTCCACATGAATCACCTTTTGGATTACTGGCATCAACCTGTTGGCTAATACCTTCGCATAAATTTTATAGTCTGTGTTCAAAAGAGATATTGGTCTGTAGTTCTCTGGTTTTTTAGGACCAACTTGTTCTTTTGGTATCAAAGATATATAAGCAGTTGTCCAGGATGGGGGTATTTTACCCCCTTGTTGAATATTGCAAAATAAATCTCTAAGTTGTCCCACCATTTCAGCTTGTAAAGTTTTGTAATACACTGCAGTCAAACCATCCGTGCCAGGAGCTTTGGCTGTTTTTAGCTGTTTAATTGCTGCTGTTATCTCCTCCTCTGTTATAGGATAATTCATTCTTTCCTTTTGTTGATCAGTAATTTTTGTAACTCTCTTATCCTTTAAATATTTTTCTATAAGTCCATTCTGCACCTCTTCTTTGGCATATAGTTTAGTATAATAATCCACAAAAGCTTCTTTAATTAGTTTTTGTTGAAAGATTTCTTTCCCTCCAATATCAATACTATCAATAGTCCGTATACTTTGTTTTTTCCTCAATGTGTAAGCCAACCATCTGCCCGGTTTGTTAGCGTTGCAAAATGTATTATGCTTCGCATATTGTAAACTTGTTGCAACTTGTTCCGCCATAAGCATTTGAAATTGGTCTTTCAAAAGTTTTATAGCACTTCGTATTCTTTCATCTGTTGGGTTTTTAATAAGTAACTGTTCTTTATTCTTTATTTCCATTTCCAACTCAGATCTTTTCTTTTGTTGGAACAGTCTATGTTTAGAATTCATGTAGATGAGTACCCCTCTCATATAAGCTTTACTTGCATCCCAAACAATTTCAATTGGGGTACCTTTATTCAAATTTATTTCAAAAAATTCTTTCAAGTGCTTTTTAAGTTCTATTGTATTTTTTTCATGTCTAAACAAGTTCTCATTTAATCTCCAAGAACGTCTCTCAACCTTATCCATCTCAATTTCTATCCATACAGGGCTATGGTCAGTCAGAGTTCTTGGAAAAATCTTTGTTCTTTTTGTCTTAACAAGTAGATCATTTGACAACAGGATAAAATCAATCCTAGAAAAAGATCTATGTCTATCCGAAAAAAAAGTGTAGTCCAATTCATTTGGATTATGTATTCTCCAAACATCTTTTAATTCCATATCTTCTTTCATATCAAAAAAAGTCTGTGGTAGTCTAATTCTAGACTTTGCCAAGCTCTTTTTATCTAGTTTAGAATCAATTACTCCATTCCAGTCTCCCATAATTAAAATAGATCTATAATCCCATTGCAATATTTTAGTATGTAACATCTTGTAAAAATAATCCTGTTGTTGGTTGGGAGCATAAATTCCAATCAAAAGAATTTGACCATTTGCTGTGAGCAATTCAATTGCTACAAACCTACCATCTTGATCTGCTTCTATAACTTTCGCTGTTAATTTTTTATTTACATAAATAACCACACCATTCTTTTTCTGCGAAGTTGAAGATATATAATGTGCTCCTAGTTTTGAATTTATCAAATATTTTTGATCTTGAGTTGTGATATGCGTTTCTTGTAAACATATTATATCATTATTAAATTGTTTCAAATATGTAAATAATTTCTTCCTTTTCTGTGCTGAATTCAACCCATTGACATTCCAAGATAGACACTTAAAGGTCATCAGCCTCTTTCTGGAGCACAGAGCAAAATATTTGAAGTTCATCCGAGAGCTTCGATCTCGCTCCTCCCATAGCTCCACTCTCTTGTACGGTACTCTTAACTGCCTTCTTGTCTTGTCTTTCCTGTTGTTGTTGTTGCTTTTGTTTAAGTAGCTTGGATTGGGCTCTAGTTATACGTTGATCTTTAACTTCTGTCAACTGAATCAAATCCAAAATTGGAGAAGAATCCAACAAGGGCTCACTCAGAAAACCTCCTTCTGCACCTTGCACTACTTCTAATTCCTGCTTGGACTGTTCTTGCAATTGCCTCTCTTCACTCTCTTTAATCTCCAAAACTGTGGATGTACGTGGAGATGGTGTTCTTTCCTTAAGAATAGTAGTGTAAAAGTGTTGTGCCTTCTCCACGGTATTCAACCGATACCCTTCTCCCTTGTATCTAAAAATTAACCCAGCTGGTGCGTCCCACCGGAAGGGTATCTGTAAATTTCTCAGTTCCTTAACAAGAAAACCAAATTCTTTTCTGGCTTTCAGCATTTTAGGAGGTAATTCTTTAAAGATTTGAAGTCGTGAACCCCCCACTTGTACAGAAGTATAAAAAGATTTTTGCAGGATATCATTTCTAATTCCTCTTTCTGTAAAGTATATGACCACATCTCTAGGCAGTTGTCTTTGTCTGGCCACCCAAGAGTTCACTCTATAGATTTTATCTATTTTGTGAAATACCACATCAGGATTAACTTGTAGAATCTTGGCCAAGGCTTCAGAACAAACTTGTCTCAAATCCTGTCTCTCCTCCTCTCGAATTCCCCGAAGCCGTATGGCGAATTCCATCGCCCGGAATTGTATCATAACAATCTCATCATCAATTCTCTGCATTTTATTATCAACTTCATCAATTTTATAATCATTGTCTTTCATCTTGACATTAACTTCTGATTTGAATTCTTCAACTTTATAATCAACTTTCCCAATAAATTCTGCCAGGCCAGACGCCACTTCTGATATTTTTTTGGTCACCTTATTTTGATTCTGTTTCACCATGTCTTTAACTTCATTAATTTCCTGCATAAGTTCCTGATGTGATTTTTGAAATTTATCATCTATCTCCTGTTGACATTTTTGAAATTTGTCATCCAGAGTTTTAGAAATAAATTCTTTTAAATCTCCCACATCAAATTCTTTTTTCTGAGTTTGTAGCTGTTGAGCAGGGGGAAGTTGCGTTTGCTGTTTGTGTGTGGGGGATCCCCCCCCTAATGCCTTCCCTTCCTGCTTCTTTGAAGCCATCCTGGCTCGTGATCTAGTTTTTCTAAAGAGGGAAGTTCCTTTTCCTTTCCCTCCTGCACAAAGACTTCTAAAAAAGTCCCCCAGATTTGATCAAACAAGGGTTAAAATAAAGCAAAGTCCAATATTGAAAAGGGAAAAAATTTCCCAGTTATTTCTCTTATAACAAGCAAGGCAGCTTAGTAGCAACTTGGAAACTTTGTAGCAAAACAAAATAACTTCACCAATCCACACTCGCTGGCTCGTTAACTCTGAAGCTAGGCGCCATGTTTTTTCAAAGCACTTTCACTCATTCGCATTGTCTCAGATTGAAAAGTCAACAAAGTGCTAATACTTGCGCTTCCAAATTTCGGATTCAGGTAGTTTCGCTATTTATTAAAGCTGGTTCTTTCGCTTTAAGTTTCCTGCAGCCGGCTTGTTCTGCAAAAGCAGAATCGTCCCACGTCGCCCGGAGTTCCAGCAGGTTGGAAGGGAGCCGCGCCTGTTCTCTCCCCAGAAACTTCCCTGGGGGGTTACAGGGGCTCGACCTGTGCCCTGCGATCTCTCCTTCTTCAATCCTATGGATTTAGAAGTTTTCGAGCCGCTTCTTCGTCTCGAAGCGGCTCTACAGGCGGCGGGGCTGGCGGAGCTTCAAAGAGCGCCGCCGTCGCCGAAGACAAGGAAACCGGGCTATAGGGCGGCCTTTTGAAGCCCCGCGGCAAGAATTTAAACAGTTTTTTTTCCTCTAGCTATCAGCTGGGACTCAGGAGGCAGCAATAGATTGGGAGTGGGCGGGGTAAGCGAACGGCCGGCGATCCAACAGAGCAGAGAGTGAGGGTGTGTGAAGGCATGGGGGGGCGAGAGAGGGCTTTGGCGACCCCTGTGAAATGGCCGTTCGACCCCCAAAGGGGTCGCGACCCCCAGGTTGAGAACCGCTGCTCTAGGTAGATATGCAAAGTAGGGTGGCAGTTTTAGGCTGTTGGAAGAAATATCCATCTGGTTCAGTTCCAAGCTGGGAGAAAGACACTGGAAACATGGAGGCTGATTGGAAAGATGTTTTTTTTTTTTTTTTTTTTTTTTTATTGAAAAGGTTTTCAAATACAAATTTTTCCCCCTTTTTCCCCCCCCTCCCCCCCCTCCCTAACCCCCCCTCCCCACCCTTCCCCCCCTGTGACTTCTTCGTAACAAAAAAAAACCCTAATTCATAACAGATTACTTACTCCCTCCTTAAAATACTGACCTTTACTTACTAAAAGTATTATAAATCCCCCTTTATCCATACATTTCAGAAAAGAAGAAGAGAAAAAAAAAAAACAAAAAAAAACAAACACATTATACTATAACTATTATAAAATAACTCTAATTTAGCATAATAGTGTTTTATATCTATGCATTATTGCAACAATTCAAAACCACCTTCCACTTTAAAACTATACAATAAGTCCTACTTTAATAACATTTCAAAGCGGGCTCCCCATAAAATCTAATTTAACATTTATTCCACTCTATCCATTTCCTCCACTCCCCTAAATGTATCACTTAAAAATCCCTTTTCTTAAACTAATCAGTCTGTAGCTAGCTTATTCACCCACTGTCTTACAAATTTACCATACACAACAATTCTTGATATCTTTAATTCACTGCCCACACTACTTAAAAATATATATATATATATATTCCATTATATCTAAATAAAAAAAGAAAAGACAATAACTTTAAATTTATAGTCCATATAATATCTTCTTGAAGTCTTTCCACTGGATTGTTAAAACCAACATCCATAATAGGGTGACATAGCTTGCGGATGCAACAGTTTATTCAAGATCTCCAATCATATCTGCCCCCATCAGTAGTAAACATCTTCTTATATATATAAAAGTAAAAACAACCACCCGAGTGACATTATAATTGTATTCCATATAATAATAATTGTGGGTTTCATCAGGATTATTAATTTCCATCATCGTATTGGGTAACAACCCGATCTTCTGCATGTCCCAATGTGATTCTCTTGCCTTATAATTCAAGATAATTATAATATATTTATCAACACAAAAAGAAGTTTCAAAATAGATAATTCAAAACCATCAATTTGAGGCTCTTTCCATGTCCCAAAATTACGGCAATGCAGAGATCTGCCACTATCCTCAGGATGATATTGACCAATATGTCGCCTCCTCTATGTTTTCACATAATCATTCATATTTTAAAATCACTGGCTTCACTGTTGCTTGGGTTAGAAATTTCTATTTTTGTACAACCTATTTCTTTTTTTGTTTTCTTTTTGTGGGTTTGACCTCCATCCTAATTTTTTGTGTCTCGCATTTCTTTTTTATCCCTTGTATATCCTCTAATTGGTTTCCATGCTTGTCCTTGCCTTGATAAGTCATCACATTAAAATCAGATGGCACTTCTCTCAAATTTGTAGATAATCCAGCTGGGGTATCCGATAAATCCAAAGGCAATTTATCTGGTACAGTCTCTGTCTTTAGTTCCAGCTCCTTCTGCTTATCCTGTATTATATCTGAAGACGTTAAATTCATTTTCAACCTATTTTGATAAAATTCTTCCGCCCTTTCAACAGTATTTAACTGGTATCTTTCTCCTTGATATCTCAATATAATACCAACTGGGACGTCCCACCGGAATTGAATATTTCTCCTTTTTAACTCAGACACCAGAAAGCCAAATTTCTTCCTTTCCATTAGTATCTTAGGTGGGAGTTCCTTGTAAATCCAAATCTTTCTTCCATACAATTGCAAATTAGAATTGAAGGAATTTTGCACAATTTTATTCCTAATTTCTTTATCTGAAAAATAGATTACCACATCTCTAGGCAATTGCCTTTGCTTGGCAGTCCAAGAGTTTATTCGATAAGCTCTGTCAATCCTACAAAACACTTCCTCAGGTTGAATCTTTAAAATCCCAGCTAGAAATTCAGAAGATATTTTCCTTAAGTCATCTCTGTTATTTTCCTGCAAACCTCTAAGTCTTATTGCATATTCTGTGAAATTATATTGTATCTTTAGAACCTCTTTTTGAATCCTCTGTTCCAGATATTCTACATTACCAGACTTTTGGTCAGCATCCATTTTAAATTTTTCTTCTGAACTATAATCCTGAATATTTAACAAATCATTTTCAATTTTTTGAATTCTATTGTCCAATTTATCTTGAATTTCATCCATTTTTGACTCTAGTAAATTAGTATTTGTATCCAACCGAATCATGAATTCTGACAATTTTAAAATTTTTTGCTGCAAAAAGTCAAACTTGGATTTCACCAATTCCTTAGTTTCCTGCTTAAATTTTTCAAGTTGCTGATTCACAATCTCATCCCTTCTTTCAATCTCCTCTAAGAGAAATTCTATTATATTAAAATCAGGTTTCTGGGACTGAAGAGTTAAAACTTGTTGCTTTAAATTCTTAGTGGGGGAATCCCCCCCACCTATTTGTTTGTCTGACTTCACAAGCCTCAGTGCCATGTTTCCGCCTAAACAGGCTTTGTTAGAAGAAGAAAAAAAAAAAAACAAGACAAAAGACTTCCAGCCAGCAACACTCAAGCCTCCAGGGAAAAAAGAGAAAAACAAAAACAGGAGCGGAGTTTTGTCTACAAATGTAGCCAGTGGTATTTATTCCGCTACATTGTAATAATAAAAAACGGAAGAACTTTCCCTCTCAAACTCTTCTCCAGCCGCGGCAGACGCCATTTTAAAAAGAAACTTTTTTCCTCTTTCTCTTCCTCTATTCTCTTAAGTAATTTTTAAAAGATAAGTAAAATACTTGCGCTTCAGTATTACAGGTCCAGCTCACATTTTCTTTGAGTAATCTGTCAAATTCGCAAGCTTGCTTTTGACGCCTGGCTCTGCATTAGCAGAGGTCTCCCAAAGCCCGGAGCAGCGGCTGGGGATATGGGGCATCTCATCCGCTCCATCCCAAAAGTAAAAGAAAAACTTTTGGGACTCTGCAGAGAGTTCTACCCACCCCTGCCGGCTCTATCTCCGTTTCCTCATGGGAACGGAGTTTTTTCGAGCCGCCGTTCCGTTGTGAAGGCGGCTCTGACAGGCAGTGGAAGCTGACGATCCCAAAGGAACGTCTGGCGGCGGCCAGCAGCAAACAGGAAGTCCTGTTAAAAGATGTTTTAATGGTAAATAGAACCACCAGCATTTATGGTTCTGGTGCATCTGACAAAATGGAGTCGAGAGTGGGAGGGGGGGTTATACCTTCTTTGGGCTTTGTATTTGAGCTTGCTGTTCCTTGTGCAAGAACATGTATTCTATTGGTTGTTATCAGATTCCTATAGGGTCATGTAAGGGTCATAGCTGGCTCTATAGGCAAAAGAGAAAATGCTTGGACTGCTCTAGGACGGTGCAATGAAGGGGCTTATGTTCTGAAAGGGTGTTGGGCAATTCCTATTGTGGCTTAATGTCTTTTGCCCTGTGTTGGATCTTGGGTGAGGGGCTCCTTCTAATTCTACCATTCTGCCTTTGTTCAGACTTTGCTGCAGGAAGTTTCAAAATATCCTGTCTTGAATGGATTTCTGCCTGCAGAATTTGCTTTGCTTATGAATAGGGCTATCTAGATACTTACCTTTCTCTTTCAATAAGCTCTTTATCTCTTAAGTGTTGATATCTGCTGTGGGCTATTAAGAAAAAGTGGGGGCTGTTTTTTGCCTCTTAAAAATGTTTCTCCATTTCTCCCTTTGGGGAAATATAATATTCTGTCTTTTTAATATTGCTCAAAATATTTCATTCTTCTGGGGGTGGGGAGCATTTCCCACATGGTGAGAAAGTTTTGAATGAAAACAAAATAATTGAAGGAGAATCATATTTTTAGTGTTTCCAATATAAAACCAGTACAACATAAAACTAACTTTAGCAGGAACCTCTGCTTGATGTGTTGGGTTACTGTATAGAGATAGGGAAGCTGGTTTTTTAAATAGTTTTTCTGTTTCCTTAAGGAATACAATTCTTCTAAATTAGTTTACCATTGGCTTAAATGACTGCAACATTTTTGGTGATTCTTCTACACTGAGGTTCTGTTTCCTTGCATATTGTATTGAGCCATAACTTTTCTGTTCTCTTTTAAAGAACCCATCTTTTAGGGAATTAAAAGTTTACGATTTTCTTTTTAACGTATTCATTGTCTGACATGCCTTTGCTAGTGTTTCAGAGGTAAGTTTAAAAACTAATCTAAGAAAAATGGAAAACATCCACCTGTGCATTGCCTGGAATTAGAAGACCATTCCCTTGAAGTGATAATTTAATTAACAGTTACCTACTGCACCAGTTACCTACTGTTCATCTTTTCAAATTAGAAAAATATTGATCTGGTTATGAAAACAATTGCTCTATTTTTAGGAGTTATCCAAAAGTATACTGAAGTAGGTTTATGAAACTTAGTCTGAAAAAAGTTGCCATTGCGAATTTCTATCAGTCTTTCTTAGCACTATTTGTAGATATCAGACTGAATATCAGTAAAATATAGACTGCTTTGATTGAGTGTGTGAATGCCATAAACTAAGTGATGGGTCCTAGTGTCCATATAGATAGACCCTCTTCATAGTAATCTGTCCCAGTGGTGTGTTGCCCCCGGTTTGCACCGGTTCTATAGAACTGGTAGTAAAACCGGTGGGAGGCTCCGCCCACTGACCCCGGCGTCATCAAAATGCATGCGCAGAAGAGCGCGCAAGAGAGAGAGCAAAGCAAACGCACACGTGTGGCCCCGCTGTGAACCAGTGGTAAAGATAAGTAGAACGCACCCCTGATCTGTCCCCAATCTGATCCTTTAGGTCTTCCAAAAGTGCACCATTAGTGGTCTAGTCAGATCCATTCTCCTTGGTACTGATCGTCTTCTTTTTTCTCTTCCCTTCCCTCTTTTGAAGCATTATGGTCCTTAAACATCTGGATCTTTGCATCATGTGTCTAAAATATAATAATTTGAACCTGGTCACATGTTTTTCAAGAGAGAACTCTGGCTTGTTTTATTCTATGCTCTATTTGTTAGTTTTCTTGATTGTGCATGGTATTCTCAAGAGTCTTTGGTAATCCCAAAGTTCAAAAGTGTCAATACTTTTTCTATCCCATTTCTTCAAGGTGCCATATTTTACTTCTGTAGAGATTCAGTGGTCTGCTTACCAGAAATAGATACAACATGTATTTGCTGCTTAGGCAAGATGTGAAGGGAACTTGGATGTCATTTAGTCCAACCCCCTGCTCGTGCCAGAGGCCTATACTAGGGATTCGAACACCCAACCTTTCTCCAATTGCTTTGTGTAAACTGTTGAATACATAATAGTAGCTATTGAGAGTCCAGTACACCAGTCTTTAAATAAGCTGTTTTTGAATTGTGCTGCTTCAGATTGTTTGCTACTGTTTTTATTCATTATTTTCTGGATGCTTCCTCAATAAGTGACTTAATTGTTTTATCTTCAAATAAGAAAGGATTAAATTAAAGGAAGCACTTGTTATCTTAATAGAAGTACTTTCAAGTTCTTATAGAGCCATCAAGCTAAACAGCTGGGACAGTGATCTATCAATGGATCATTCCCCATAGGTTTGGGGAGTGGTGTCAAGCTGGCCATGCCCACCCATCTGGCCACGCCCACCCAGTCAGCCATGCCCAGTGAGTGGCATCAAGCTGGCCACGCCTGCCCAGTCCCAACCCCCTCCCCAAGTCAACCATAGCCCTGATGCGGCCCTCAATGAAATTGAGTTTGACACCCTGGGCTAGAGTAACTCATTGAAATACAAAGATATAAATAGCTTGCAGGTGAATCTGATTCCCTGTAACTTGAAGGTCAGTTTTTTGAAACTTGTTTCTTCATAAATAGTGATTGATTATTTTCATTTGTGCCTGCTATCCTCACATGGACCCTGATAATTTATACCAATGATGCTTAAAGCATGGAGCAATTCATTGCCGTTTAAAGAAGAGTAAGAGATCTGCTTGTCACTTGGTTGAAGAAAAAGAATAGTTCAGTCTTTCAATGAAAATGGAATTTCAATAAGCAGATTTTTGAAACTAATATTTTTAAAAGCTGCTCAAAATCATGTAAGTATTATGGTTTTGATGCTTTTGATAATAGGTAGAGCAGCATGGAGAGGGCCTTGAAGAAAATATGTCATAACAGTGGGAAACTTTGCTTGGAAAGGAGTGAGAAAGTCAGGATTACCCCCTTGTGTCTTAAGGTTCATATAAGAGTGAAAGAAGGACAAAAGCTGTCAGACTTCAAGATCCGGTTACTGTAGCAAATATTAATTATATTGTCTTTCTTCTTGTTTCTTGACTTGGCTCATTCTGTAGAACTGGCAAAAGGACAGTGCATTCAGTCCAGTTTTTACAGTTCAGCTCTGCTTGGATATCTTTGAAAAACTTCCAGTACTGGATTTCAACTCTTTGGGTATTAAATGGGGTTTAGTAATCCACATGGTTCTGGGAAGAGAAAGAAAAAGTGATTTGTGAGAGACTTTGCACATATTGCTTTGTGACATAATCTGCCTGACTTCACTGATACATCACCTTTATTGTTTGTTGATAAAGCAGAAAAAACAAATTCATAATAGGCTGTCAGACACTTTCAACTGAATGCCAACTTGGTTATTAAAATCTAGCACTCTACATTACAATGTAGCATTGCTTAGTGTAAACTATGAGTTTGCAAGTCCCCATCCTTTACAGTCATTATTTCAGCTGTCTTGTCAGTGGATGAATAGTTGGTTATAACTTTGGCTTGTTTTCTGTTATTTGTTTCAAGCAAAAGGATGCATGGTTAAATCAGTCAGAGCTACTCCCCCTTATTTCCACATATATAATGGCTGTAAAACCTTGCCCAGAGCATCAGAAACGAATCCATTGATAAGGAGGATAGAATCAGCGCTGAACTGTGTTTATCATAGTTGTATAGAAGATCCGAGGATGAGAAGCATATCCAGAATATAAGTGTAAATATAAGACAAATCAGCAGATCTAGGTTCTATTTCTTTTTCAGCTTATTTGTTTTAAAATATTGTGGTTGGGGTATTTGGTGAATTGCAGAAGATCTAGATGATTAGTCTGGCACACACTTGTAGTGTTACCAAAATGGGACCATACAGAGGAGACAACAAACCTTTGTCTTAAGTTATTGGCTATATGCCAAGGTGGCGCAGTGGTTAGAGTGCAGTATTGCAGGCTACTTCAGCTGACTGGTAGCTGCAGTTCAGCAGTTCAAATCTCACCGGCTCAAGGTTTACTCAGCCTTCCATCCTTCTGAGGTGGGTAAATGAGGACTCAGATTGTTGGGGGCAATATGCTGACTTTGTAACCTACTTAGAGAGGGCTGTAAAAGCACTATGAAGTGGTATATAAGTCTTAAGTGCTATTGGTATATAAGCCATTATTGAGAGTCTTCACGTTTGCTCAAAAAATAAAAAGCACCACAAAAGGATTAGGAATGTGGTTTAGATCAGACAATAAAAAAGGAAAAGAGATTTTTTGCTTTCTCTTATTCCAAATAACCTCTAAGAACTACTATTAATGAGAGAGACATGCAGACATATAGCCTGAGATATTTTGCTGTCTCCGGCCGAGCAGTCCATGTCCTTCTCACCCTTGCAACTATGAAAATTATGCTACAAAACTATAGAAAAACTAGTTATCCCAATAAGGCATACATTCAGGACAACCAAAATCAACCTGAAATTGATTACACTGTTTCATTTTCATAGTGCTTCTTGAAAAGAACACTATATATGTCTAATATATAGTTATAATATAAAATGTAATATATAATTTGGCCATCAACAGTTAGGGAAATGTAGCCTAATAGGTTCTGACATATGAAGTTTACAACAGTTTAGGAACATGGCTACTTTAGAAGTATTTGTGTGGTTATAGCAAGGAAGAAAATTGCTAAAAATAAGAATCACAAAGCTTGTGATACATATGAAGAGCTAACATTCTGTTTTAGCATTTAAAAAGTAGAAATGCAGCACATCAATAAACATATTAAAAGGATAATATATCTTGTAACATCACTAACATTTCAGTTACTTGATGATAGATGACTATAGTAAATGAAGAATCTGCTGAAACTAAAAAAAATCAATGTAATATTGTATATACTTATTTACCCTATTTAAATACTGTAAGTATTTCTTTAGGAATGCTAACTAAAAGGGCTATAATTAGAAGTGCAAATTTGTTACCATTGAATTGTAATATATTTATATTTTTGGACTTTGGTGCACTTTGGGGAAGTAGGAATACTTAACTTTTTAACAATTTAATATATCCTAAAAGGCTGATAGAAAATAATAGGGAATAGAAAATAAAATTCTGTTTTGTTACTGTTTTGTCCCCACCCCTCAATAATAAAGACAAATTATATAACACTTTTATAATCATTTTTAAATTCACATTGCTAAAATATAAAGCTCTTAAAATTGGCCAGGAAAATTACAGAAATCCCTATGCTTTTGTCCTTCAGCATGTAAATGACTTTTGTGCAGGCTTTTTATATGCAAATTCCCAAAATGTGAACTTCATTTTTAATGATGTGTTTTATTTTAACACAAGTTGTGGATCTTTAAATATTTTTTTTAGAATTATGTTTTTATTTAAATGAGCAATGCATTAGTAGCACAATATTTTAAAAAATATTGTAATAAAGGATAAAATAATTCTAAAAAGAGAGAAGTATTTAATGTCAGAAGTTGTTTCAACCTTAGTTTGTAAAGTAGAACACTAATGAGATTATCACAAATACAGACAACAACTATGGCCATTTCATGGACAACATTTTTAATTCATCATAACAAGTTCAGGATAGGTGCATTGGTCGTTGAATCATAAAATGTCCTGTGTAACTATGTCCAGACTTCCTTTTAGAAAGGGAAAGAATAACAATTTGGAGGCACATGATCATAGAATTCACATTTGTAAACTTTTGAAAAAATGTGTCATTTTTTAACAGGCTTTGTAGTATGATGCTGGACTGGCAACAGGAAAGAGGAGATCACCCATAAAAACTCAAATGACTTTGAGCCAGTCATTTATATTCAGGCCATCCTATCACACAAGATAGCTGTGTTGGGCAAAAATGGGAGGAAGAAATGTTATGTAGGTCACCTTAAATTCCTGAAACACAGAATATAAATCTAAAAATAAATATCCATGTTCCCCCGAAAATAAGACTAGGTCTTATTTTCTTTTGGGCCTCAAAATAAGCACCAGGGCTTATTTTCAGGGGGTGTCCTTTTTTCCCCCATTAAGCACATTTCTTTTGCTTGCTTGCATCGGGGCAGGAGGCCATGTGGCATGCTAATGCCACCGCTGTGAGGCAGGGAGGCTGAAACTGCCCCATGTGCCCCGCACTGGGTTACCTCAGGGCCTCTGCAGCCAGGCCACCCACACCCTGGCACCTGCCTTGCCTTGCGGTGGCAGCTCCAGCAACCCCACCCAGCAGGACCCTGTGTGGCCGCTGGCCCACTTCTGCTTGCTCACAGCCACAATGGAGCAGGAGGCCGAGTGATGGACCAGTGCCGTGGCCACAAGATGCAGGGTGGTGGAGCTGCCACACGTGCCCGGCACCAGCTTACCTCAGAGCCCTCACAGACAGGGCATCCATGTCCTAACACCTTCCTCACCTTGTGGCCATGACTCAAACACACCACTCAGCCTCCTGCACCATTGTGACTGCAAGCAAGCAGAAGAAGTGGATTGGTGGCCATGTGGATTCCTGCTGCACATGGCTGTTGGTGTTGCTGCCACAAGGCAGGTATTGGGGTGTGGATGGCCTGGCTGTGGGAGCTCTGAGGTAAGCCAGTCAGGGCACGTGGGGCAGCTCCTCCACCACCTCAACTCATCTCGTGGCCGTGGCACTACGAGCAACCAGACAAAATGGGTGACTGGCTGGCTGCACAGGCTCTTAAGTAAGGCTTATTTTGGGAGTAGGTCTTATATTAGGCGCACACATAAAAACATGCTAGGGCTTATTTGGGGATAGGACTTATTTTCAGGGAAATAGGGCATATAAAATGCTGTTTTGCACTTTTATAGCAAACTGGAAGTTTTGAAAAGCTCTTTAGCAAAGGTCTCAAATGGTAAAGTAGAATTACTTATTCTACTTAGCCCTTAATATTTGGTTATAATTACTGCACTGTTTCAAATTATGCTGACCCAGGAGACCTTGTAAACTTGTGACATGCTCAGTCAAATATAAGATAGTGGTTTGATAAGACCTAAAAATTCATTAATTTGTATCCTGTCTTTATTATTTTTACAAATAACTCAAGGCAGCGAACATATTCAACACTCCTTCCTCCTCCTAATTTCTCCACAACAATCCTATCGGGTGAATTGGGTTAAAAGAGAGTGACTGGTCCAAGGTCGCCCAGCTGGCTTTTATGGCTAAGGCAGAATTAAAACTTGCGGTTTCCCAGTTTCTAAACTGGTGCTTTAATCACTAGACCAGTGCTTTAATCACTAATCACTAAACCAGACTGGCTCTATTAATATACTAGAACATTTCTATGATACCAATTCTATAGAGACTGTTAGCTGTTTTCACATATTAATACAGCATATGTCCATAAAAATAATAATTACAAAAAATACCTCCCATTAAAACTAGCGTGCCTGTTTAATTGCCACTCCTGGGAATATTGTAGATCAGATGTTCTATAGAACACTTCCATTTTGACTGCACTTCTAAAAATCATTAGTCCCTATGCCATTGTAGTCTGAGGTAAAATTATTCCATAATGAAGAAGCAAATACCAAAAAAAGTGTCCTAGCCTAACTCTGCACTCCTGCCCAAATAATCTCATATAGAAATATCATCAATATCATTGCCTGAAAGCAAATAGATTGGTCTTACTTGAAGCATAAACTGGCTGTTGAGATAGAATTTACTTATCCACAGAAGGAAACCTATATGTCTTAGGTTTAGCTGCATTATTACATATTGCTAATATGAGAGATGTATATATTACAGAAGAACTTTCTCATATTATGAAGTTGATTTGAATAACCTGAAGATGGCTTCTACTTCTACTGGTGTATATCAAGAACACTTAAACTAGTAAATAATAATTTAGAATAAGCAAATAGCAACTCACATGACTTCTGTTTATTAAGACCTGACTATTTAAAGATTCATTTTGTATTAATGCTTGGTGAAGGCTTATCAAAAAAAAAAAGCTAAAAAAACCAATATAGTTTTTTTGTGTTGATACAGTATGGAGAAAAGAGGAACTTGAGGGAATCAACAGCACTTTCACTGGAGCTGAAAGGAAAGCAGCTCTCTGTGGACTTCTGGAAAAAGAGACCCAGCTGATTGCTTGCATTGGGAGACACAAACTAAATGCAGTAGAAGACAACCACGAAAAAGCAATCCTGTCCTTTCTGGAAAAGGTCAGTGAGTTAATTTCTGTCTTAGTGTACCCAGAGTTCAAAAACCCAAATTAACATTTGCAAACTAACAGCATACTGAAGAAAAGCACAGTAATTAACTTACCAGTTGGAATTATGATTTGTGAGCTTTATGCATGTCTGGCAGTAAAATTGGCTCATTAGATATGGTTATTAAAAGTCTTTATGTATACTTATAAATTTGATGAGAATTTATTTTCACCTATGTACAGAGAAGCCACCACTTACATCTTAATTTACTTAATTACATCTTATTGAAAATAATGCTAACTATGCCCTTTATAACCTTTAATTAATACTGTATTATAGGCACGTGGGGTAAATTTATTATAGTAATTTCATTCACATTACCAGGATTTATATTCTACAATATCTTATTTCTGTCACTGTTACACCCTTTGGCTCTATTGCAGGAAAATATATTTGAAGTTTTGTGTAAGGCTTTTCAGGAACACTAGTTATTTCACATGTAAAATAAATTTTCTATTGGGGGAAGTATTTAGGGGAAGACTGCAGCATCAAGTAAGTTAACTATAGCCATCATCCTGTTTTCTCTTCAAATGAAGAATCTGGTAGAGTTGCATCTCAAGAAGAATTTGGTTTTGGTCTGACTTTCCGGTGTGGATCCTGTTGCTGCTGGATAGTTTGAAGTTGTAACGTGTCAGATAATTAATGGAAATCCTTTTCTTATCTCGTTTTTAAGCTTCCAGTGGCCTATTCCTTTTCAAATCTCTAGCAAGGATTTTGACAAACATGAGCACCGGGCCTTGTTCAACAAGATGCAGTTCAGTGGTGAGAAGAATACGGTCCTGCATTTAGGCAGGAAAAACCAAATGCACAGGTTCAGAATAGGCAGTACCTATCTCCACAGTAGTAATCATGAGAGGAATCTAGGTGTCCTGGTGGGCTACCACTTAAATATGAGCCCGCAGTGAACTCTAGCTCCA